>NC_141144.1:55693717-56000535 GCF_053477565.2 Lygodium microphyllum | reverse complement strand
ATCTCCATTGATTCTTATAGATTCTATTGAGTTGTGTAACCCTCCATAAACTATCATATTGTTGATTGTGCCTGCTAAAATGATAGCCTTTTTCATATCCAATAATGTTTCTAAGATCTACTAAGTCATGCAAATGGGATAGAAGATCTTAGTTGAGTCTTTCATCATAGATCATGGTGCTCACCCTATGAGACTTGTTAGCTTCAGACTCGGTCACGTTCTAATATGCCATGATAAAGGTGGGTACATGTGCAAGTTTTGTCATGAGAAAGTCCCATATTTGGGCTTTGCAAGCAGAGGAATTGGGGCCATAAATTGAGACAATGAAAATTTCTTTCATTCCACTCATGATGAGATAGCAAGGAGGTTTCCTTCACCATCTTTCCACTTCACTCTTGGTTGGATTTCTTATTTGGTGAGGATTAATGTACCTCATTTGCCTCTTTCAAAAGTTGTTGAAAAGTTAACATAAGAAAAGACTTTCAAATCAAGCACATCCTCTTTGCCCAGTTTGATCTCCTAGAGAGCCATTACGTTGGGCTCTATATAACACAAATTTTCTTGCATGCCATCTTTCTTTTCTTGGAATGTTGACCTCTTATGTCCCATGTTAGGAAATAGATTTTTCTAAATAACTTATTCATAGAATAATTCAAGGTCTTCATCCTCGACATCTAAAAGCCACAATTATATTTTGATACACTAAAAGAAAATGTGCTAGCTTCTTGAGAGAGAGAGAGAGAGAGAGAGAGAGAGAGAGAGAGAGAGAGAGAGAGAGAGAGAGAGAGAGAGAGAGAGAGTGTGTGTGTGTGTGTGTGTGTGTTGGGAGCTCATGCTCAAACGCTAAGACCTATAGACCGATTATTTATTCAAGTGTTTCAAGTGAGCACTAATGGCTACCTCTCACATAGCCGATGTGCTATCCCTCTCTACGAGTGCAGTGAGCTTACATTGATGCCCGATTGAGTTGCTTCCTCTCTCAAGCACTCCGATAGCTCCACGATTCGTGATGCAAGATCAAGCATCATCAAACGCCTTCCTCCTAACTCCATCCTCCTCCATAGCCACATGCGAGATGAGGGAAGAGAAGAGAAGAGAACAAGAAGAGAGGAGATGGTGGAGGGCTTTACCTCTAAGATCCCTCACCCTCACACACTCATTCCCTCACTCACTCACACTCCCTCCCTCAAGCACTCACAAGCAAGCAAGTAATAGAAGGGAAGGAGAGAAAAAGAAGAGTCCACTTTGCCACACACCAAAGAATGATCTCTCATTCACTTTTTGAACTTTATACAAAACCCTAAATCCCTTTTGGGCGGTCATCCCCTTATCCCCTTTTTTACATGGTCGACTGTGGCCTAGGCCATTTTCCCCATTGTCATCCTATCTTCTTAGCTTCCTTCCTATGGTCCATCTACTTTTACAATTTCCACGAGTAAGAGCCCAGCACTCTTAAAATAAATCATGGTGAGCCTTGCGCTCTTTTACAAAAGTATTGACTTGTGCTTTTTTTCGTGCATCTTTCTCCTTGATTTAGGACTTTTCTACACTTCTTATGTTTTCATATTTTTCTTAGTGCACCTTCGTCTTCCGTTTCACTTTCGCCTTGGCCTTGTCTTCTGCTTTAGATTTTCCACCTTGTTCATTTGAGGCTTAACATTACTACCCTCCTAGACGAGTGCTAGTCCCATGGCACTGATGCGGAGTGGTTGGAAGGAGAGATGGGTGTAGCTAGATGGCTTTTTTTTGAGTTTGTATACAAGCCCATGTGGGGGTTGGACCGGCCTTTTGAAGTTGGGTGGGTCCCTCTTTGATGTTGGCCTTGTGTGGGTTTGTCTTTTAAAATTGAATATGGTGTTGGAAAGATCCTTTCATGGAGTAGACTAGTGGGCAGATCTATCTTTGCAATTTAAGATGGTGTTAGACGGATCCCCGTCTTTTGGCCCTCCGTGGCTGCCTTCTCCTACGTTGTTCCAAATGAGCTTTTTTATTTACTTTTTGACCAGGGATGCCTTGATTTCCCTTCGCTTTGGTTTGTGGTGCATGGGAACGTTGTCGCATAAGATGGCCCCTCTCTTAGGCAGGTGTTAGTTTGGAGACACTTGCGGTTTTGAGCTGATGAAGGTTCAATGAGAAAGGATGGACGTGTGAGGCGATGATGATGGAGCTACAAAGGAATTGAGCTTGGGAAGAAACGGATCACTCGGTTAAGGTGATGAAGGTCGAGAGCGCATTGCATGGATGATGGGGCCTCCAAGCTATGGTTTGGAGCCTTTGTTTGTACCTAAAAGGAAAATAAGATGCACTTCCTGGGGGTGTGCCGTATGGTGTAGTGCGATCGTGCTAGTGGGACTGGGAGTTGGGCATTGCTCCACACTTGAGGATCCAGTTGGTGCATAAGGGGGGTGCGGTACGAGCAGCTTAGGGTGACAGTTCTAACCATAGGTGAGTGTTACCTCCCTAGGTGTATCTTGCCCTTGATGTGCCCTACACGTGAAGTGGGAAATCAAAATGAGGCTAGGGGGTTAGGGACGGGAGTTGCCCGACTGAGACCACCGAACACACCTACCTTGAGAACCCCTAGGTGCAGTGATTGTGGTACTCAAGATGCTTTGGGGGGTCTAGTGTTTCCTTTTTTTTTTTTTTTTTTTGTAAGTCACATAGTCATGATAGAAGTTAGTCTTCGTCATCAGAGTGAGGCATAGAAGGGGGCTTCATAGATTTGTTAAGGAATTGGCGGCTTTGGAGATACCCCTTGAGGTTTAGGCAGACTTGAAGGGTGGTAGTGGAGAGAAATGGATGATTGCAACGGGTGAAGCAGCTATCATTTATATCCTCTAGAATAGCTAAGCAAAACGAAGGTAGTGGAGCAACTCGCATCATTAGTTGAGCCATCACGCAACTATCTATAGCATTAGAGTCAAAATGAAGAACTGGTAGGCCATACTCTTGTGGAGTGGGGTCTTGCCTAAGGAGTATCCTAAGCAATCTAAGGTAATTACAAGTGGTAATAAAGGTAGAGTTAGGGCATGAAGAGAATTTGTTGGTGAAGTGGATTAGGATATCATACAAATTTTTTGACGTGAAGACGAGGGCATCTTCATACGTAGTACAATGTGGATTATAAATTATTGGAAAATCATAGTGGTTGTGGATATTGGAGTCAAAATCCACTGCCACCCTTCGAGGATAGGGCATTAAAGTTGGGTCATTCCACTCGAAGGGTTGAGTGTTGCAGAAGGCCATCCAAGTATCCATGTTGGCATCACAGACCCTTCTTCTCCATATAGGTTGGCATTCGTAGCAAGGCACCAACCTTGGAACTTCAAAAACTCTACCCTCCACCACCTTGATGGGCGAAACTCTACACAGGGTGGTGGGGAATTGAAATTAAAGTCAAAGGGGCTCATGTCCATTTCTTGCCTCTCCTAGATTACAAGGTCGGTGTAGAAGCTTGCTGGGGAATCATTCTCACATGGTGGGATAGGTGCTTAGGGTGCCTCCACTCTAGCATTCCATTTTCTTCTTGTTTCCTCCACCATTTTTTTTCTTCTTTCCCTCAGTGCCGCCTTTCTTTTTGCGGAGGTATCTATGTGCTGCTGCTCATCAGGTTGTGGGGAAGGAGGTGGTGGGACTCTTCCTCGTGCGGCCCCATTTCAAAGTTCACATCCACCTCCTCCTCCTACCTTGGCTCCTGCTACTCTCCTTTAGTGAATCGAAGCACGTCCACTTCTTCTGGGGTTAGGCCTACCAACAGGAGGTAGTGATGTTGCTCTTCTAGGCTTGGGCGAACTCCCCTAGGTTGTGGCGGCATCTGTAGGCTTGCTCTCAGGGCCTTGCGTGCCATTCCTAGCATCTTCTTGATGGCTTCTATGGACTCTCCATCATCTTCTTTGGTGACATCCAATAGGGTATCCAGGAAGGTGAATTGTTGCATTTGGAAGCTCATCTAGGTGGCCTATGCCTTGCTCTCAGCAAGTATTTTGTCTTTCTCCATTTGAGCTAGACGACATGATAGGGTTCTCATTCTCCCTTCATTGCAGGTTGCCCATCCCTGTGCTCTCTTCATCAATTCTTCACTGCCTTCCCCTTGCCTTAAAGCCAACACCATGAGTCTCTATTCTTGGTCTTCAATTTCCCTTTTGAGTCTCAATTGTTCCTCCTGTTCCAAGTCTACCTCTTGTCTTCAATTTCCCTTTTGAGTCTTTCTTGTTCCTCCTGTTCCAAGACTGCCTTTTGTCTCAAATTTTCTATTCTTTGGTGAAATCTAAGGGTCTACTCTTGCCTATATGTTTCCAATGTTGTAGTAGCATCCCTGAGATTTGCAATTTCATCATGTAGTCCTTATACAACTCTCCCAGATCTGTAGCGTTTTGCTGCATTCTCACAAAGCTCTACTCTTGCTTGGCCAGCCTTGCCTTCCACCATTTGTCATATTCTTCCTTTGTTTTGAGCACTTCCCTCAGCTCGTCATAGTTAGCGGGTGGTGTCGTAGTTGTGGGGATGCGATTTGTGGAGGCTCCCACATTTTGCCACTTAGGGTCCTACCTTGACTCGGCATTTGCTACTACTACCGGTCTTTTTTGCCCTATAGTCGGGGTTTCCTTGCTCTTGGCATGAGCTAGCCCCTTGTTGACGAAATATTGCACCCAGGCCATAAGGTTAGTGGCATCGAGTGGGTGTCACTATTGCAGTGGTGGGTATCAAGAGGGTTGGGATGGGGTCAATAGGGGCTTTGCCCCTGTCTTTAGTTTCACTACTAGTGGCATTATGTCTGGCACTTGTGTACTCGAGCTTGGGCCTTCATCTCCTTGTGGGTTCAAGGTGCCCAACTCATCTAGCCTGCCCTGTTGTTCGATGGACAAGCATGTGGCTAGCATGATGTCCTCCTCTTCCTTCCTCTTCAATTCCTCCTCATGTTCAGCGACTTTTCTCTTCCTCTCCTTCTCGGCTCGTTTTGACTTTACCACCAACCTCTCAAACTCTTCTCTCTCTTTCTTCTTCTTTTTCTTCACCTCTTGCTTCGACTCTTCTTTGGCTTTCTAAAAATCTACTTTCTCCTTTTTCTTCCTCTCTTCCTCCTGCTTTGTCTGCATCGTTTTCTTTTTAGTTGTCTTTTCTTTCCTTCTACTGGATTGAGCTTCTTGCTCTTCCTCCTCTTCACTAATCGTCCTCTCACTTGATTGTTCTTTGTCCTGACGAGGAGGAGGTGACCTACCACATGTTTCATTTGCTCCCTCTTCTCCAACCTATGCCTCTTTTCTCACTCCTTGGATAAGGGCGGTCAAGATTCCTCCATACCCAATAAATGAAGCTTTGGCTTAAGGCTTCTTCCTGTCAGTTCCTTTCGATGCTAGAAACTTTCCACCCATTGGTCTGCTTCCAAGGGCTAGTGCTTTAGTAGATTGGTCTATGGTCTTCCACACGTAGCCATACCAAATCCACCTCATCCAAAAAGTGAGCCGCCACACTCTCCAGCACAGGTATGCTGATTCTAAGCATGAGCAAGTTATATCTTTGGCTGGAGAAGAGGGAGTGGATCACCTTGGCTCTCAATTTGACTTCGATGTCAGGGACGTCTTGGATGCTTATGCCATCGTTCGTCAATACATTCTCCTTTCTCATTCTTAACATGGCATAAACATTTCTTTTCTGTCTCTTTTCTACTTTCAGTTCCAATCCCAACACCTTCTCCACCAAGGCCTTACTAAGCAGGATATGCACCTACTTGATTCCTTCTATGCTTCCCACGGATATTGTCCCATACTCCTTGTCTGGGTTATATGTCCTTAGGAATTCCACACATTTAGTGTAATCAGGCTCTTGTCCATACTTTTCGATGTACTTGGCAACGTTGCATTGGTCTATGATCCTCCTAACGGCCTCCTCACTGGTCACCACCTCTTCAATGTTGTGAATGCTTTTGAATTTGAGCTAATTGTATGCCTAATTTTCAAGGGAGAGGCCGTTCTTCACTCTTTCTTCTTCCATGAAGGGAAGGCGATGGGCTCGGTCTTGCTGTGACATCTTTAGTTTCTATCATAAGCCATGGTTTGTCATTAGTACTTTTCAAAACAGTTAACTGCTGGAAGATAAAACTTTATGCTTGCTGAATTGAAATGTTTTTAGCACAAAAATAGCTTCCCTTCCAAGCTTTATTTCAAAGGTTGTAACATTTTTCTCAATCGCTATTTAATGTTTTTCTTCCTTTTCTATTCTTAGATGTGGATTGAGGCTTTTAAGATGTGTTTTTCCTTTTCTTGTTTCCTTATGTGTTCAATTTGATTTTGATTCTCCTTATAATTCACCTTACGATTCACCTTACCCCCGCCTCCTTGGAATTGAGAAGAATTCTTCCTAGGATTGAGGGCTAGAGTGTAGAGGGCATTCTACCCATGGGTATAGTGCTTTACTTTTGCATGATCCAAGCATAGAAGTTTGGATTATATTGTATGTGAGCATACTGTTCCATGTCGAAAGGTGAAATGCCAACCTGGGTGATGTAAGTAAGGACATCGAACAAGAAGTCACCGGAATCCATACCTCTAGCAATGTGCAGTTCGTCCTCAGTTAGCATGTGATCTAAGTAGGGGTGTTTCTAAATATTATCTTCCATGGGTCAATCATGAATGGTCATTAATACCCTAAAAGAGGTTAGAGCAGGTTGTACTCTGATGTTTTGATTGCTTGTTGTTGCTCGGCATTTGACATGATCTAACATCCCTCAAGCTCCCATTGGAGGCGAAGAGTGTACCGTTTTTTCAAGAAAGAGGAGTTGTTGGTTGCAAGTTGTTTCAAGTCTTCTATCTCTTGATCGTTGGCATGAGCTGTGTGCTTGTCATATGAGGTGATGAGGCGTTGTTGTTGCACTTGTTCATAGAAAACCTCGGTGGCAATCAACTCCACAGCTGCCGTGGAAGCCTTGACAAACACAAATTCCGATTCTTCCCAAGAACAAGGAAGTGTCCGTACTTCCATCTCTATAGGTTTGTCCAAAAGTCCCAAGTCTAAGTGGTCATAGCTTTTAGCAAGCAACATGAAAGTCACACCCAAGAGTCTAAGGCAAGCAACCAAGTCATCCCCCGTATTTTCAGCTAAGTCTGTGACCAAGGTTAGAATTGATCACCGCTCATAAGAGGGTCTAAGATTGGTAGGTGGTTGAGGTTTGACAGAACTAGAGAGTTCAGCAGCCAGCTAATGATTGTTACTTGGTTTGCTACTGAGGTTGTAGCTTGGCCTCATGTTCAATGGGTTTGGCCGTAGCTACGATTGTCACACTACTAGATGCTTTTGAGGTCTGAGAGGCACCATCGATTCTAGATTTGAGTGGCTTGTTAGTAGCAAGCTATGGTTCTGGGTGGTAGATTAGTTTAGGCCTTGCTGATCTAAGCTTGGGAGGTTCTAAGGACTTGGCGGCTCAATTCTCTTGTGGCCTAAGTGTCTCTGGCTCAATGTTTCGTATGGCCAAGCTTGAGGGTAGCGTTTGAGTAGGGCTTTTGGTTGTTTTGGCTTTAGGTAGCCAAATCCAAGTGTTACCCTCATAGTAGCCTTGCACTTGCAATAAGGTCTTGGGGACCCATCGCAGCTCGACCATACACATCGATGTTTATAGTTTTGTCTTGGCCTCCTAGGTTTTGAGTATGGGTCCTTAGCTTTACAAGGGCATGGGTTTCTCCTTCTAGGTGTGGCAGTCCTTGATGTTTAGGTACCTATTTGAATTGGGGTTCATAGGCTTCAGTGTTGGGTTGAGTGGGTTGCTAGCATTGAGGCTTGGTGGGTTGTGACGAGTCACGACCCCCCTCCTTAAACTTGACAGTGGGGTTCTCTACTAGTGGCTTTGTGGATTTGGAAGGAGTCACGCCGCCCTTGTTGAAAAGCTGTAACCATATGGGCATTTCCTATGGCTAGGTGGATACGTTGCAACTTGTATTCAACATTACAACGAGCTTACTTCTTAAAGGTTCATCGTAACAATGACTCAGTGCCTACATATTTAGTGTTGGGCAACACATAGAAAATCATCGGCATGCTTTCAGTGTTAATAGAAATTACGGCCTTGCACTTTCCCAAGAGTGCATATGATCGGCCCCCATACGAGTTGAGCTTAGCACTAGTGGGCTGTAACTGTGGTTTACCAATTTGGGTCCAATGATCATGAGTCAAGTCATTAAAGTCAGCTCCCTCATTGATCAATGCATTGATTGTGCATGTGTGCTTGGTAGTCATTGTTACACTTAGGTAAGCTGGTTCTACAACTTCCTCATCTTCGTCGTCCATTTTAGTGATAGTGGCTACTTGTACTTTGACAGGGGATGCTAGCATTGGAGGCTCATGCAATGGGTGCATGGGAGGGAAGTACTTCTTTATGCGGCTACCATTAAAGAAGCCTATGCCCTCCCCCTCTAGGGTTTCGAGTTCTACGTTGCAAGTTCGGCTGATGGTTCGAACTTCGAAAGGACCTAGCGTGCGAAACTTTATTTTTTGTTTGTCCCCTAACTGAGTACAACAGTACTAAGTCGCCATGTTCAAAGTTTTGCTGCTTGACATGCTTTTCAAACCAGCTTTTTCATCTTACCTTCTTGCATATTAGCACATGGGTGGCTAGAAACCGAGTTTCTGATAAGCATTCGAGCTCAACCAGGCGTTCCATCCATGCCTCCTTCCCATCCCATCTCTCTTGAAAAGCTATCCTTAGGCTAGGAACAAAGAACTCTAAGGGTAGAATTGCCTCAATTCCATACATCAACCTAAAGGGAGTTTAACCCACAACCGTTTTATAAGTTGTGTGGTAGACCCACAAAGCCGCCATCAACTTGTTATCCCAATCACTACGCGAAGCAGAGACTACCTTGGTTAGGGCATTCACCAAGATTTTATTTGTGGATTTAGCTTAGCCATTTTCTTAAGGGTAATAAGGAGAATATTCTCAATGGATGATTAGGAAGGTGGATAAGAGATGAGCTATCACTTTGTTGATGAAGTGTGTGCCTTGGTCACTAACAAGTTCGATGGGGCAACCGAATCGAGAGATCACTTGTTCCCATAAGAACTTGGCAGTGGTCTAAGCGTCATTTTTTCTCGTAGCATGTGCTTCTGCCCATTTCATTAGATAATCGATGGTGACAATGATGTATTTAGTTTGTGAATACTATGCGGCGGGACTAATGGGTCCTATGAAGCCAATTCTCCATTTCTCAAACAGTTGTCGTGCTATGATTGGGGTTAGGTCCATGTGATTCTTATAAATAGAAACCTTGGTCCGTTGGCACTCATCACAATGCCTTACGAATTGCGTTGCATCTTGGAATAGGGACTGCAACACCTTGTCAGTTGTCGTGTCTCCATTGAAGTGTCCTCTTGTGATTCCACCATATGCCTCTGCGAGAATGTCATGCATTTCATGTTCACACATATATGTGCGCAGCAACTTGTCTTGCCCCAGCGTGTAGAGTTGGTTTGCTATTAGTTGATAGGGTTGGATCTTCAGGATGAGCCGCCTAAGTCGAGCCTTTTCTATTGGTCGTTTAAGTAGTCCGTGTCAAGCACTTGGACTATGTCATCTCTCCAATACGGTGTCATGTTAGCCTTAAACAAATCTTTTTCTCTAGACAAGCGGAATAGATGTGCGTCCAACAGTTCGTCCACAATGCCTTGTTTAGCAACTTCTCATGCGAGACATATGGTCAGTCATGTAGTGTTGCCTCCCTTTACGTACCACCATGGAGAAGTCAAATTCTAAAAGCAGAAGTAGCCATCGAGTAATGCGTCCTATAGCACAGGGTTTATTAACAAGATATAATAGGGCCTAATGGTTAACAAAGAAGGTAAATGGCGTAGCCAAAAGATAATGCCACAATTTCTTTACAACAAATACCATGGCCAGACCCTCTCTCTCTATTGTTGAGTTATTCATTTTGGTCTCAATGAGTTGTCTACTAGCAAAGCTCACTAGGTAGTCTAGGTTGTGTTCACCAAGTTGGCACAACATAGCTCCTACAGTGAATTTCGAAGTGTCAATGTGCACATGGAACATGAGTGTCCAATCTAGGGTTCGTAGAATTAGTGCCATGGTTAGAGCCTTTTTCAGTTCCTCATATGCACGTTGGCATTCCTTGGTCCACTCGAATATGATCAACAACTTGTATAGAGGTCTAGCAATCAATGCATAGTTCAACAAAGAGCCATCAATAATATCCTGTATGGCCTAAGAAGCACTAAACGCCCTTGTAATCAATCAGGGGTGGAAGATCGACAATGACCCTGATCTTCGAGAAATCTATGGCAATGCCATTATTTGACACCACATGTCCTAGGATGCATCGATGCTTCACCCAAAACTGGCACTTCAAGGGGTTCAATGAGAGACGATATAGTCCACACCGTTCAAAGATGCTATCTAAGTGTTCTCTCCAAGTAGAGTGAACATACAAGTCATCCACGAAGACCTCTAGCTCCTTCCTAAGCATGTCTTTGAATATCGTGCACATCAGTCATTGGAAGGTGGTCGGCGCGTTAGTCAACCCAAAAGGCATGACTATGTAGGCAAAGGCACCCCATTCAATAGCAAATGCGGTCTTATGCCTATCATTAGAATGCACTTGCACCTAATTGTATCCAGAGAAGCCGTCCAAAAAACTGTAGGCTTCTTTGCCAGCCACTCTCTCGAGCATGTGCTCGATGTACAATAGTGGATAATTATCTCTCTTCATAGCCGCGTTTACCTTCTTATAATTGACACACACTCTAATCTTTCAATTTTTCTTTAATACGATGGCTATGGGAAAAACCTAGTCTGTGTGTTCAATTTTGTAGATGAATCCTCCTCTCATTAGCTCGTCAATTTCTTCCTTGATGGCGTGGGCATGGATTCATGGGATATGATCGCTGCTTGACCGGTGTTGCGTCAAGTGTCATGGGTATGTTGTGAGTCACTACACTCGGGACTACCCCTTTGAGCTCTTCTAGGGACCAAGAAAAGACGTCAATATACTCTCGTAAGAGAGCAATGAGACCTGCTTCCTCTTCCTTAGTCAAGTCATCGGCTATAAAGCCAGGTCATATTGTCCCCCCTTGGCCAAATTGATTTCTTTGACCTTGGCGGGTCCTTCGATTGGTTTGCTTAGTTACCCTTGTCGTTTGGCTCCTAGCAAGATCACCACCCTATCTCCTTTTTTGAATTTCATAAATCACTTTGGTAGGTCTTGCAATTTTCATTGCTCTTCTATCCATGTTTCCTTAGGCAGCTTTCCTCGTGCCTCCCTTACCCGCTAGCATCTTATGTGGACGGGTAGGTCCCTCTTGGTACGTCTAGTCTTGGAAGGTCAAGGTATCTCAAGATCACTATCTGAGCTAACTTCCGACTCATAATCAAACTCTCCATTTTCATTAGAAGAGGGAGTCTCTCTTGGTGGTCACAACTCAGAAGGTGCATCGCTCCTTAGCACTAGTGCATTACTCGGTTGGGCTAGACCCGCCTTCTCGTAGTCAATTGTGCATATGTGCTCCAACCAGGTTCTCGATCGTAGTCCCTGCCAATGACTCCTTTCTCCATCCTAAAGGCATTCTACTTGCATGATCTAGAGTCAACTCATATTTGTTTGATTACACGTCCCTTAGTGTCATATTCTATAGTATCTATTTCCCTTTCACTCTCATCACTAAAGGAGCAACGGTCTTCATATCCATAATCAGAGCAATCTTTGTTTGATTGCTTCCCATTTCCCAAGTCCTAATACGTCTCTTCTGGTTAGTCAGGGACTAAAGCCCAATTGTACCTCAAGTTTAAATTTTGCACCTTGGACCATCGCCAATCAGGCTCGTCCAAGAGATCTTGGAGTGGCTTGAGATTAGTTGTTGGATTGCCAGCCAACTTGTTGATCAAATACCCTAGGATCTCCAAGAGCTTGCGTCTATTGCTCGAGACTTGGAATGTAACAGGATTGGGTCTTTTGCATAGGCTTCCAACCATCATGCAGACTATTACTGAGGGTGTGTCCTTGGTCTTGCAAATCTTCTTGATGGCTTGTTCGTACTCCTCATTGTCCGAGAATGGTAGATCGATGGTAGCAAGAACATGCATTCGGTCTCCTCATCCTCATGACATGGGATATACTTGGTTAAGGCCCCATAGGATTTTCTAATCTAGCCGTCACCCATCAGCTTGGTGGAGATGTCATCTAGGTCAACCGATGTAGTCTTCCAGGTGTCCACCTCTACTCTTACAACCTCCATTCTATTGCCTAAGAAGACGAGACCATTGCACCAATCTTTTATGACTCTCCTATTGCACATCCATGGTTGGCAGCCTAGTAGGAGGTCATAGTCCATGCCCTTCATGACTATAAATTCAATAGAGAACCGGATTCTTGTGATTTTCACTGGCCAACTCTTTAAAACAACGAACAGTTTTACCTTCATTCTGTTAGCCAATGTGACATTGAACCTAGTAACCTCAACTGGTGGGTTACCCCAAGTTTGGAGCACTGCATGGCTTAGCACGATTCCCTTTCTTGTGACACCTCCAAGAGCTAAGACTAGCAGGACTACATGTATCTCTGTACCTTTCCAAAATGCATTCACATGCAAGGACTTAGCTACAGAGTGCCTCGTTAGGCTAGCTATTTGTGTTTCCTCGTCGTGCTTGTGTAAGTCTACGGCAACTCGTTCATTTGATTCTTGAACCCACTGTTTCAGCTCTTGCCATAGCGTTGGATTCTGTCTAAGCAGGTCTCCTAAGCTTAGAGTCACACAGGTGGTCACCAATGTATTAAGAAGGTTGCTAGCTGCTTGCCTCTCTCCTGGCCTTGCGGAGTCTGGCAAATGGCCTTGGCTAATTTGCTGGCCCGCAGCATTTAGACTTTGACTAAGCGGCACTACTTGTGGTGTAATCTCATCCCGCGATTTTAGTCATGGGGTTAGGACTGGTGTGCTTATGCTTGAGAGATCATCAATCTTGTCTTCTAGTATGGGTTAAATGTCTTTGAGGTGCTCTTGGGCTTCTTTCACCGACTCCTTCACCTTCTCAATGGCTTCAAGCTGGCAATTTAGATTGGGGTGCTCCCCAACCCTAGCACTTCCCATCACAACCATCTTTTGTGTCAGTGACATTTTGTCTGGAAGGCAGAGTCGTGGCACCTTCAGTTTCGAGAATGACCTTAGCGTCTGGTCTTTTCGTCCTCCATCTCCGACTCTTCTTTCCAATTGAGGTTGCATCAAGATTGCTAGGCCCTGGCAATGATATGCCAGCCTGCTTTGTTTGCACGCAGGTCATGACATGCAATGGAATAGGCGTGGCCTCCCCATCAAGTGTCTCAACACCTAATAGCCCCAATGGAACCAATAGCTCATTTGCCAAACTAGGGGATGGTTTCCATCTAGGGAAATCGACAAAGAGATGAGTGATTCCACACTCAACGCATCTTAGGTCAGTCTTGTCTCTATTAGCTTGCTTCCTCTCGGAGCAACACGAAAAAACGTGTCCTGGGTGACCGCAAGTCTAACACACACTTGGATCTTGGGTCTGCCCTCCTAGGTCTCTGTCTCTCCCTCTACCTAACACCATCATCGGTACTGGTCAATAGTCCATAAGGAGTGCATTTCCTTCTTCATCGTACGATACATAAGGGTTTGCATAAGGATCATCACCGTTTTGCTCCTCCACATAGTGGACTAGAGTATCACTCAGTGAATGGGTTACGTAGGGTCCATGTGGTCTAGGGATAGATGTAGGGTTTATCTCCATCCTAGGGATGGTCTGCTTTTAGCATCATTAGGTGCTGGAAGGGCCAATGGGGCTCCCCTTTCAAAGAAGTTGGGTGGCCTATTTGCAAGGTAGGATTGTTGACCATAAGGCTTATGAGAGTCTCCAAGGTAGTTGATAATGCATGGCATCATGGCCAAACCTATTGCAATCGGTGCAAGGTCGTGACCTAGGGTCTTGACACTCTGCTAGAAGGTGGTTTCCGCCACAAACCATGCATTGGATGTGTGGGCGCATTGGCCCTCTCATCATCTCTTGCAATTTGGCTATTTTCATTTTCATCTCTGCTAGCTTTTGTCTTGAATCAATGCCCTTCACTTTATCTTGAGCTCTTGGGCCTGATCTCTCACTTGGTGTTGAAGCCCTCTCGGAATTCCTAGTGTTGGGCTCTTCCCAAGTCGAGTTCTTAGAGCTTCTCTCCTTGAGATGGTAGTCCACTCTAATAGCTTCTTCAAAGACCATTGTCAATGCATCTCGCTGCAATCTTGAGTTGTCGACCAAGGGTTTGTAGAGCTCTTCACTTTGTATTTCATTAATGAATACTATGGACACCGCTCTTTCAGTTGGTCTCTCACCCATAGAGATTCTCTTGAAGAGGCTCCTCACATGGGTCACGTAATCTTGGATATCCTCTTTCTCATTCTGTTTGACGTTCATGACTTGCACTACCAAGTTATCGAAGTATCCAAGTTTGCAAAATCTCTTAATGAAGAGATTTTTCAGGCCATTGAAATCGGCTCGCTCTATAACATCTAGACTCGTGTACCATGTCCGACCCTTATCACCCAAGCATAGACCAAAATCTTTTGAGTGTTGAGTAGGATCAATGAGGCCATTGGCATTGCAGACTTGCTCGAACTGCTCTGTGTGTGTGTGCGTGCTCTTTTCTGTTCACTGTGCGCAATCAGGCCTTTACCTTTTCTTAAGTGTGGTTCGAGTGCAGGAAATCAAAGTGAGAAAACAAAGTGTCCAAACGGCTATTGCACTCTAATTTATGGGTTTAGCATGTTAGGCTTGTATGTTTGGTTTCTTGTTGTCCTCACTAGTTTACGGTGTTTCCTGCTGTACCTTCCACTCGGTCAAGACTCCTTTGGGGGTCTATGACTCCACTTGATGCCGCCAGCATCGCCTCTACATCTGTGTCTCACTAATTCATCTATTCCTTGTGCCAAAAAGGCATTTCAAGTGTTTGTATGGTCTGCAGGGGTTCGCACGCCCAGTTTTAGGTGGGTTTGGTCTAGGTCTAAAAATTTTGAGAAAATTCAAATTCGGCCCAACAGGTCCGATTGCAAGGGTCGAGTGAATGAATCGGACGGGCTAAATGGCCGGAGCCAAGTGAAATTGGGCCAAATGGCCGAACATGACTGGGCCAAGTCGAGCAATTCGAGGCCGAATTGGAAGGGCCGAATGGCTGAGTAAATGACCCGGGCAGCTGAGTCTGGATGGGTTGAGTGACCACATGTTCGAATGTACCAAGACGACTCGGATGGGCCGAATGGCCGAGGACAAGTGGGCTGAGGGCCAATTCTGGGACTTGGCCCAGGGTCACAGCTTGAACGGGTCAAACGTCATGCATTTTTTCCAAAATGACATAAAATTCATCACATCGAGTGATTCTGAGCTTCACACCTACCAAGCACTTCTAGATCCTATCTATGCATGAAGGAGAGGGTGTGGGTATACCTATAGTGGGCAACAAATTTATCGGCGGCAAGATCAAAGTGGATCCACACAATGGATCTCTCTCTCTCTCTCTCTCTCTCAACCAAGGTTTCAAATCAACTCTCCCTTGGCCTCCTAGCTATTAAACCCCTTTCCAGCAAGGTTCTTCCCACTCCCACTCCCTCACTCTTCGACCTTAATCCCCTCGAGCACTCTTTCTTCCCGTTTTTCTTAATTGTGCCCTATTTAGGCCTGTGTTTTACAACAACCCTACGCTTTTCGAATCGATCTCTTAACCTCAACCTACTCTAAATGCAACAAGAATCGAAAGCAAAGTACTGAACTGATGTCTCCTACCATCAAAATAATCAAAATACTTACTTGTTTGTGTAGATGAAAAACCCCAAACTTCCTGCCTATCTCAAGCTCTGATTCAAGGATGAAACCCTTACTTCAATGCTCAATTCAAAGCGTGCAAGTGCTCAAACTTCAATGTGTTGGTCCTGGCAACAAAACCAAAATGTTAGGAGCTCACGCTCAATTGCGAAGTCCCATGGACAACTTATTCCTTCAACTGTTTTAAGCAAGCACTAATGGCTACCTCTCACATCGCCCACGTGCTATCCCTCTCTACGAGTGTACTGAGCTTACCTTGATGCCTGATTGAGTTGCTTCTTCTCTCAAGCACTCCGATAGCTCCAAGATTCGTAATGCAAGCTCAAGCATCCTCAAATCCCTTCCTCCTACCTCCATCCTCCATAGCTACATGCAAGACGAGAGAAGAGAAGAGAAGAGAACAAGAAGAGAGGAGATGGTGGAGGGCTTCACCTCTAAGATCCCTCACCCTCACTCACTCACACTCCCTCCCTCAAGCACTCACAAGCAAGCAAGCAAGAGAAGAGAAGGAGAGAAGAAGAAGAGTCCACTTTGCCACACACCAAAGAATGATCTCTCATTCACTTCTTGAACTTTATATACAAAACCCTTAATCCCTTTTGGGCAGTCATCCCCTTATCCCCTTTTTTACATGGTCGACCGTGGCCTAGGCCATTTTTCCCATTGTCATCCTATCTTCCTAGCTTCCTTCCTATGGCCCATCTACTTTTACAATTTGCACGAGTAAGAGCCCGATGCTCTTAAAATAAATCATGGTGCGCCTTATGCTCTTTTACAAATGTATTGACTTGCGCTTTTTCTTGTGCACCTTTCTCCTTGATTTAGGACTTTTTTGCACTTCTTGTGTTTCCATAATTTTTCTTGGAGCACCTTCGTCTTCTGTTTCACTTTTGCCTTGGCCTTGTCTTCTACTTTAGATTTTTCACCTTGTTCATCTGAGGCTTAACACGCACACATAGAGCTTACCCTTTGTCAAGTTTTCTTTATCATTGGGCTTGGAAGCCAATGCATTCTCCTTTCCTTGCTTATTGTGCACTTTTTCCCGCTTAGCTTACATGCTTGAGTTGTTGACCTTCTGACCTTTGATTGTAGGATCCTAGGGTGGTGCCTTGGGGTTGAAAGGTTGCTTGGAAGCTAAATTCATAGAGCATGCTACACATTTGGTACCTTTTTTTTTTCTCTTGCATTGGGTTGGAGGTAGCTTGGGTAGGCTTGATTAGATTTTTGGTGTTTCCTAATGGGCAAGCTTTAGCATAGTTCCTAGTTTCATGGGCAAAATATTAAGAATAAGGAAAATAGGAAAACTTAACTTCCACTAGAATTTCTAGGCCACTAGTGTCATACACTTTTAAGAAGTCAAGTATCTTCTAGTGTCATATAGTTCTAAGAAGTTAGGTACCTTCTAGACCATTAGTGTCATACACGCCCTAGGATCCCATATAATGTAAGTCTTTGTTTTTGGGGGAATGACATCACGAGTTACAATAGGAAGATTAGGGAAAATTATGAGCCAAAATAAGACATTTAAGGATTTTTATTGATTTCTTAATCACATCTCAACTAGATTAAAATAGGGGAGGAATGACACCTCATTAATCGCCTGCTTTCCTTGAATTTTAGAGTCAAATTTGTATTAAATAAGGATGGAAGCTCTCTTTTTTCTCTATATTCCCTTTACTTTGATGTTTTATGATCCCACTTTTGAAGATTTTGTTTAAGATCTCAAAAATAACATATCTCTTAAGAAATTTGATTATGACCTTTATCATTTTGAGTACAACTATAACCCCATTTTGAGGTTTGCAAAAGAAGCTATGGCACTTTTTGTGGTGTAATCTAACTCGAGACCTACACCACGCTAAGGGAATGCTAAGGGCCTTTTTAACCCTAGTTTGAGCTTTGGAGTGAAAGATAAGGTGCTTTTTTTGGTATATTTTGACACACACAAATTTTGCGGCATGCTAAGGGCCTTTCTAACTTGTTAAAATAAGCCTTTGGATCTCATCTATGGCCTAAGAATGATAAAAATCCTCACTTTAAAAAAAAAAACATTAAGAAATTTCATATTTCTACTAGTGTTTACCTTGCATCTCACATTTTGGCTCATGATTTTGCTTTGACTTCATTGCATGTCCCTTGGTGGGTACTTGTATGTAGGAGCCGTTGGAGATAGTTTTTAACCATCTTTTGTAGTAGTTGGACCCCATGGCATGTATAGGGGACTTTCATCACTCTGACCTCCATTGTGCATACCATTGGATTTGATTATGCAACATATGTGAAAAGACCTATTTAGTTTTAAGTATCTAGGCAAGTCATAGGCTAGCCACCACCAAATAATATTTTCGGGCAAGTGAGAAGCAAGTGTTTAGTCCATAATGTATGGAGCAGGTGCTGCTCATTTTGGACATCTTCAAATTGTTTTCCATCTTTCTCATTTGGACCCCACAATACACATAGGTGCTTTTTGTCAGTGTGCTTGAGGTTCCCTTTTTGCACCATGGGGTCTAACTATGTATGATGACTGAAAAGTCCATATGATGTTTGAAAATTGGTGGGTGCTACATCTAAGGACATAGATTTTGACAATATTTCATTACAATTGGATCCCATGGTGCACAAGAGGGTGTTCTGGTATCGAAGACCCCCTTTGTGCACTATGAACTCTTGGCTACAAAAATAATGCTTGTTGCAATTTTCCAAAATAACATTTCCTAATGTATGTATTGGTGCATAATGTCCTTATTAGGATGTCACATTGTACTAATTTTTGTATTATGTAGAATCAAAGCTCGATAATGGTAAGGATAAAGAATACTGTAAAGAAGGTTCTAGAAGTAAAAGAAGACAAAATACAAATCTAGGCTAAACCCTCCCACGGTGAGTAGACCCACCACAATTTGCTAGAGGAGAAGATGAGATTCAACAAGAACCAAATTATAAAAGGGACGATGAACCACATGTGATCACACAGGAGCAACATGTGGATGAAGAGGATAATGAAAACACCTAGGAGAAAGCTAAGTACAAGGGTACTAAAGAGGTCAAGCCTTCCATGCTTGGAAATTTTGGCAAACATAAACATGGAGCCTTTACCAATGCTGTGTCTAGCTCAAAAGCCAATGCACAAAAAATTATACGGAAGACAGTGAGTTAATAGTATAATGCACTTAGAGAGATCAAAACAACACATAGAGAATTCCATCTTCTTGTTCCCAAATATCCAAAAGGATACATTTTTAAACATTGCATATATTTTACGTAAGGATGATTCAACCCAACATGAGAAGAAAAAAAAAAGAATCTAGAAAGTAGGGAATGAGAAGGGAAAAGAAAAGGAAGTTGATGCAAAGAGAAATGAAAAAATAGATAAAGAATGAATGAATGATAAGAAAAATTACAAAAAGCTTGGAGAAGAGGGTATGCCAAATAAGCTTGGAGACCTTGAGAAGGAAAACCAAGGAGACTCAATTTGATCCTAGGGCAAGTGGTGATGTATGTTGGAGTTGGTGGTTGCTATCACGACCTCACCATTTCTCTAGAGGATATCATCTTTCCTCATAGGAAGGACAAGGAGATCAATGACACAACTATACTTATCCTTCTAAGGTATTATAAAGTTTCATGTAAATATCTTTGCACTGTGTTGGGTCATTAGATAATATGTAGATGTCTAGATTTTATGTAGTTTTGGCTTAGTTCATATATGCCTTATGGTTGCCCACAACGTGTAGAGACATAAAGAAGACAAAAATATTAATTTTATGATTGGATCCTATGGCATGCAAACAAGCCATCCAACAATGTCAAAAGAGCTATTTGTGTGCCATAGGATCTGGGTCCAATTTGGTCTTGTTTGAGCTAGTTCAACACATGCCTTCTTTTCCACATACTAAATTATATAAGAATTTTGTAGGTGTCTTATGCTTTCATTGCCATGAGACAAGGTAAAGAAATTCCATGTTGTAGATCCCTTGATCTCTACAAATGCATATGCTTCAAGTATATGCTTCTTCTTGAAAGGGTTGGTCCTTGAGGATATGCAATATGTTATCATTTCATATAATGATAGGTAAGTACAATAGTTTTCTTATCTTTTGATAAGATGATAGAATTGAAAACCTTTTGGAGATTTTAAACTTATTATTAATTTTATTTCCATGTCTTTTACACTGGAGTAGTCTCATCCTAGACTTAAAGTTCAAATTGCTTGATGAACTCCCTTCATGGCTTTCATGGAGATGTGAGATTGTAAGTGCAAAATATTCAAGCTTCTAAATTGTGAGAGGTGTTAAGTGAAAAAAATTTCAACAAGTTTTCACATAGTATGTTTGCTTCTTTTTGGAGGAGACATATCCACCCCTAAAAAGGGACAAATAAATCTTTGTGTGCAAACTTCAAGTCCCTCATCAGCTAGATAGCTCCTCCTCTGGATGGAGAGTAATTGCCAACAATTGGAGGTTTTTGGGGGCTAAATTCATACTCAAGACAAGAGAATAATTATACATACTTGATTTACTTACTTCTCCCAAGCTAAATTCATGCTACAATGAAAAGTATACCTAGTGGGTTAGGGTGCAAGCAATCAAAATTCACCATGATGGACATATTGATCTATCACCACCAAACCTAGACTCTCTCTAAAGATACAAATATAATTTGTTGCAAAGAAGCTAGTTAAGATAAATGCATGTCTTTATATATATATTTACCTATTGTAATGTACAAAAATCAATATAAGCTCAATGATTTTTATTAATTGTTTTCTTTTTTCTCTCATTGTCCTATGAATTTTTAGTTTTGAGAGTTATATCTTTGGTAGTTTTTATATTTTGTTTATCATTCTCCTATGAATGGTTAGTTTTGAGAATTATATCTTCATTTATTCTATAAGACAAACAACCTTTCATATTCTAAAAGGTCTTTCTAAACATTTTAGGCAATGTTATGATAATGTTATATTCCTCACAGTAGCCAATAAAGCACATGAAAATTGACAACATTGGTTAGTTTAAGGCTTTACAATTCTTACAATGCATACTAGAGAAATTCATCACATGCATAAGCCTTTCCTACCCTTATTCTAATCAATACACCATTTATACTAAATTGAGATCTCATATCCATGGTTGTACAAAAACTTTGAAGGGCCTCTCTTACATCCACCTATGTCAATTTCTTATTTATTGATAGATACCTTGGATCCTCATCCTCCAAGTAGATAGCCATAATAAAATGATATTTACTTTCTTCATAGTTTAAAGGTTCATATGCACCCTTGTCCTCTTCCATTTCATGTACAGGAAAGCTAGATATACTATTTGTCTTGGGATGTTATATGACAAGGCAATGACATCCTCCAAATATTTGCATAGAAAAAAGTCACCCTTGTGTACTTTTTTCCCATTGATTTCCAATCTCATGATCCAAGAAATTTCAACCAATGTGGTGGATGACATTTTCCTACCCAACCACATGGTTTTTGTTCTTTGCAAACCCATTCCTTGAAAGATTGATCAAAAGACATGAATAGGGATAAATCAAGATGAAATGACTCTCCTTGATATTCTCCCAACCTTTATAGAGGTTTGAATATCTCGATGATCTTCATCTTGAAGCCCTAGATGATTCTAGCACAACAAAAGTATTCCAATTTGTCAAATGAATTGAGACTAAGTAAAGGAAGCTCTTCCAACCTTCCAAATGCTTGTACATTTGAGGGAACAATGTAAATTGCAAAGAAAAAAAAAAACCCTTTTTAGTGAAAAATGTTGAAGGATGGTTAGGGTAAACAAGATTGCCAAATGCATCATATATGATGCTAAATTACTTGTGAATGACTCTATTGGCTACCATTCCACACTTGTTGATGGGAATACACTTGCACAAAGTTCTTAAAGTTAGTTTATTGTTGGATATGCTCAATGCTCCACCCTCATAAGGTGCTATCGATGATCCATGGTGCTCTAAGTTGTAAGGTCCCCCTTATGAGTAGAAGCCATGTGTAAGCATGGTTTGGGTCTTGAGTTGTATGTTAGATGAGGTCTATGTGATTGGATGGCAAAAAAAGGTGACCTTTGTGGATCTAGCCTTTAGGTTAGATAGAGTAGTTATGTTGGTAGCAACTCGAGGCACAATGCATCGTGTTGTGTGATGTGGGAACTATCAAGAACCCCTATTTTTGGGTCTCGGGTCCACAAAAGTGGCCCTTGGCTAGGGGGGTCTCAGGGGGGGCAATGAGCTCTCTCCCTCGGCCTATTGACGGTAAAGGAAATATTCATTGGCTAACTAGGGTACCTTCCTAGGCTTTATAAGGAAGACCATCCAAAGCCATCATCAATCTATCTTTCATCCAACTAGAGTTCTTCCATATGCCCTTAAGCTCTTCACCTATTGTCATCTCTTTGGATCACTATCTAAGCTTCATAGCGGAAGCATACAGGTGGACAAAGTCATCTTTGTATCAATTCGTTTAAAATTAACATAGTTTCTATTCTTCTTATATTCGGGGTGTATTCTCTACTCATTGCTCACATTCTATGTATACCTTTGTTTAAGCTTGGTGAGTGAGAATGTAGTTGGACCTATCTTTATCTTAGACTTGCCTTTGTTTAAGCTTGGTGAGTGAGAATGTAGTTGGACCTATTAGACTTGCCTTTGACCATCGACATCCTTCATTTATTTAAGAAGGACTTGAGGTCATGATATCCTTTGTTTCTCTAAAAAGAACTTGAGGTTAAGACACAATGATAACTTGACTTTCTCCATGTCCACTCCATAGTCTTTCACAATAGTGGAATAGATGATCTCCATGGATTCATCTTTCTCTCTACTTTTGTTTGTTCTCCATCCTAGCTAGCAATCATTTCTCTCTACTTTTGTTTGTTCACCATCCTAGCTTCTCCCACATATATGAGGGCCTGAATGTGGGAGTGAATTTTTAATGAGCTTTTAATGTCCAATAAATAAGATGATGCCATGATAGCCATAGCTTCCACTCTCTAGTGAAGAGTAAGTTAAGGTCATAGTTTTTTTAACAACTTTCATGAAACATTTGATTATTTGGTCTTATAAAAGTTGTTTTTGGTAGTTATTTGTTTTTTATTATGGATGTAGACACTACATAGCACCCCATGACATTACATGTAGGATTGTGTGTCTCATAGCTTAAGCTTTGTGGCAAAGAGCTATAATGATACTCCCAATGAGATAGATTTATATTGGATAGGAACAAAGATAACTATTATCTTTTCCTTATCATAATATGATATACTAGGTGAAATTATATAATAAATGTGTGCTTGACTTTGTTGCAATTTATGAATTAGACAAACAGAATTGGAGGTAGTGTAGGCTACTATATACTATTGTGGAGTGAACAACACTTCAAAGGAATAAGTTAAAATCCTACTAGTGGAAAAGTAGGTGAGAAATATACATTAATTGATTATCTCTACATCTTTATAGGGTAGTCCAAGAAATCTTTGAGGCTAGCAACCTCATCATTCACCAAGGAGAAAAAGGGGGAATATCATTCACTAACTTAGATATCACGAAGAAGGGAATGCTCCCTACATTAAGATCTTGACTCCTCATCTCACCAAATAGTGAACCAAGTTAGATCATCAAATAGTATAGCCTTATCTTATTTAGCACTATCACTCTTTAGACCCTTGATGATTGATGGTTTAGTGATAGGTAGAAAGAACACAAGTAAAAGATCACAAATCAAGCTACAAATGAGACATTAGAGGAAATTTTGACTTCAATTTGGTCTCGTAAAAGAAATTCCACCTTAGCATAGAGAGAGAGAGAGAGAGAGATAATTCAAAAATAATTGAAAATGACATTAAAATTAACATTTTCAAAGTTTTTTCATTTTTCTCGAAATATACAAATTAATCTATAGCTTTAAATTTTTCAATTAGCCCTAATTAAGGATTTAGAGGTTAATACTTAAAATAGATAACCCAATGATGCATAAAATTTGATAACTTGTAACTTGATTGATTGGGATTAATGGCATAGTCTCTTTTTATCAAAAGATGAGCCAAAAAATTGCATGAAGGCTTAAGTTGTGCTCATCACATTACATTTTGAAAGATTTCACATATCCTCATTTTTTAGAACCAACTTCACAAACATTACAAACAAGGATAGTTGAGGTTAAGTCAACATCACAAATGGGGTTGGAGTTGGGGTCAAATCAACATCACAAATGGAGATGGAAGTGCCCCAATTATCATCAAAGAGATATAGCAAAGAGGCATATCATCTTCATATTGAGCTTGATTGTGAGTACGAGCTGTTATGTAAGAAAAACGGACCTTGTTGTCTCATATCTTCTTCATATAAAGAAATGTGTAGGTCACAAGAAAACAATAATGTAAATTTATGGATTGGTGGAAAACTACATCCAAAATATCTTTTGCAATATTCTATATCTCCATTCAAGGATGTAACATCCTTAGTTAGGTCTATTACAGATGGTTATAATTTGATGTAATTACCAATGTATTTAATTAAGAAAGAGATTTGTTAGAGAGGGAGAATGCATGTTTGAGGCTAAAATTAGAGAAATTTAAGCACATCATATTGTAGAATAAGGGTGCTATTATAGAGCTAGAGAAACACATATTTTAGATGAAACTCAAAGATAGTATTAGGGGTTCATAAATGATCCACGAAACTTTGGATATGAAGTTACAAAGTAGCAGCACTAAGAAAAGGATACATGCAATGTAAATAAGTAAGCTCTTCGTTACTTCTTTCTCCATTTGAAATTTTATTTTTTGAGGTATTTTATGACAATTAAACATCTTCATTTTGAATACACATATATCTTAGCTATACATATCAAACCTCTCATGCATCATTGATATGTGCATATCAAACACCCTCGATATGAATCTCTCCAACAAATGTACACTCAAGAAAGTGATCTCTTGATCCTCAAGATAGGTTTGTGAAGCCCTAATCGATTCCTCCTCAAAAGTAGTGACAAAAAATACCTAGCACACCTGCACTAGCAGATGCTCTTGTCCCACTTGAGAAAGAAAATCTTGAAGCATATTGTTAGGAGTGCCTTCACTCCTCCTAGACATTATGCAAGTCCACAACTCGTAAAACACAAGGGAAGTCCCTTCATAATTTTGGAGGGTCCCCCCATTGTGTTACGTGGATCAAAGACTAGTTCAACATGAGGAAAGACCCTTGAGAAATTTAGAGTGTCCTCCCCCACATTTTGTGGGTCCTCCCTCACATGAGGAAAGACCTTGAGAAATTTAGAGTGTCCTCCCTCACATTGTGCGGTTCCTAGATTGCCACAATGTGAGGGGCGGGTGTATTGGGCCAAGACAACATTAGGGAAAGGTTCCAATTGTCTCTGACCCCCCCTCCCCCCACTATCTAAATTTTCATAGGTCCCCCCTTGCATTGTGTGTTGGAGCGCGTGGGTAGCGGAAGCGTGAAGATTTGCAGCTGAGGAAGTGAACAGGTGAGTGAGAGTAAGAGTGACGAACAAATTTGGGTGTACCAACAATGTGTTGGTACACAAAGAATAAAATGTATTTATACTTAGGGCCCGTAAGGGTGCATTCACATGTACAACATAACAATACACGTGTAAAATACACGGAGGTGAATAAAGGACCTTTACATCCCAACAACCTCCCACTTAAAGGTCCGGAGTGAACCTTTAACCAACTCCCACTAGTCGTATGCAATGCTCATGCTGAGCCTTGCCTAGACTTTTAGTGAGAACATCTGCAGGGTTGTCCTGTGTTTTGATCTTGGTTAATGTGATTAGACCATCCTCCAGAATCTGTCTGATAAAGTGATATCGCACATCAATACGCTTTGTGCGTGAATGATACATGGCATTTTTAGCCAGATACACAGTACTCTGGCTATCACATCCCAACACTGGATTACTCATAAACATGCCAAGATCCTATGTGAGTCTGCCCAACCATATAGCTTCCTTAGAAGCTTCAGTAGCTGATATGTATTCAACTTCAATAGTACTCAGTGCGACGATGTTCTGCAACCTGGAGCACCAAGAGACGGCCCCTCCAACAATTGTAAAGACATAACGGCTAGTGGACCTACGAGTGTCTAAGTCACCTGCCATATCTGCATCACAATAACCCTGCAAATTAAGTGCACCCTGCCCATAGCAAATACACTTTCTTTGTGTACCCTTCAGATATCTAAGAATACTCTTGACAGCCTCCCAATGTGGTTTGCTAGGATTTGACATAAACCTGCTAACAACTCCCACTGCATGAGCAATGTTTGGACGAGTAGCAACCATAGCATACATAAGAGAGCCACAAGCTGATGCATAAGGGACTCCCTTCATAGCATTGGCTTCCATGTCATCTTTTGGGCTGTTGGCTTTACTAAGCTTAAGGTATGGAGGTAAGGGTACTCCGAGAGGCTTAGCTTCAACCATGTTAAATCTGTCCAGTACCTTTTCAATGTACTTTTCTTGAGATAAGAACAACAATTTCTGCGTTCTATCCCTACGAATCCTCATGCCCAATATATGCTCTACATTCCCCAAATCTTTCATGGAAAAAGCTGATTTCAGCTGATCTTTGAGAGCATCCAAGCTAGTCTTTCTCTTCCCAACTAACAACATATCATCCACATACAAAACAAGTATGATAGGGCTGCCATCTGTATCCTTTTTCATATACAAACAATGATCTGCATGGCTGCGCATAAACCCATGAGAGAGCATAAAAGTGTCAAACTTTCTGTACCACTGCCGTGGTGCTTGTTTCAGCCCATATAAGCTGCGTTTTAGTTTACACACCAACTGCTCTTTTCCAGGAACTACAAAACCCTCGGGCTGTTTCATGTAGATCTCCTCATCAATGTCACCATGTAGAAAAGCTGTTTTCACATCCATTTGGTATAGTTCTAAATCCAATACAGCAGTGAGAGCAAAAAGCACACGTAGTGTGGTCATCTTCACGACAGGTGAGAAGACCTCCTGGAAGTCAATCCCTTCCTTCTGTGCACACCCTTTGGCAACCAATCTTGCCTTGTACTTGGGTTTCCCATCAACTGTCTTTACTTTGTAAACCCATTTGTTTGGAAGAGGCTTTCTTCCTTTGGGCAACAACACAAGATCCCAAGTATCATTAGCATACAGAGATTTAATCTCTTCATGTATAGCTAGCTCCCACTTATTGCTGAATTTGCATAACTAAGCCTCTTTATATGTCAGAGGCTCACCCTCATCAGTAAGCATCACATAATGCAAAGAGGGGTCATACCTATGTGGCTGCCTTCTTAGGCGTGTAGACTTGCGTACCCAATGATCTACATTCTCAGGAATCGGATCTACATCTGGAGGCATGTTATTTTCAGCATTTATTGGCTGCTGTAAGCCATTTTCAGCATGCTGTTCATGTTGTACAGCACCTTCATTTTCATTTCCAGCACCTGCATTTTCATAATCAGCAAGTCTATCTTGTTGTCCATGACCTCCCTGTGCTTCTATTTGCTATCCATCATCATCTGGCTCAAAGATAACCGGCTGATCATCAGTTTCAGCCTGTGGTACAGCACCATGAGGCTCATCATTTGAAGTAATAGGTGGCTGCAAATTCTGAAATTTGACATTTTTCATGTCTTCATGAGAGGCTAAAGTACCTTTCAGCAACTTTGCCTCATTAAACACAACATTACGGCTGCGAATAATTTTCTTGGACTGAGGTAGCCACACTCTATAGCCAAATTCACCCTCATCACCATAGCCCATGAAAATGCCTTTGGTGGATTTCGGGTCAAGTTTATTCCTCAGCTCATTTCTAACATGCACAAAAGCATCACAGCCAAATATTCGTAAATGGTCATATGAGGCCGGTTTGCCAGACCAAACCTCCTCAGGAATGCCATTATTTAGGGACCTGTTTGGAGAGCGGTTGCAAATGTGAACCGCGGTTTTAAGTGCCTCTCCCCAAAATTCATGAGGGGGATTAGCAGTAAACAGCATGCACCACACTCTCTCACATAGAGTCCTATTGTATCTTTCAGCCACACCATTTGAAGAAGGGTTGTAAGGGGCTGTAAGCTTCCTCTTGATCCCATGCAAGTCACAAAAGGACTTAAATTCATTAGACGTGAACTCAACCCCATTATCAGTTCTCAAGCATTTCAACTTTCTACTTGTCTGAGTGGTCATGAATGCATGAAATGTTTTAAAAACAGCAAACACTTCACTTTTCTTTTTCAACAAATAAATCCAAATATTCCTGGAACAATCATCAATAAAAGAGGCAAAGTATGCAGCACCACCCAATGATTTCAAAGGCATGCTACATACATCAGAATGCACCAAGTCCAATACATTTGACTTACGGGAGACACCAGAGTAAAAGGAATTTTTCATTTGCTTTCCAAACTGACAGTCATTACAAAAATCAAGTTTAGAGCCTTTTCCATCAACCCTCTTCAAAGAGGTAAGAACATCAATTTCTTTCTGGCTCATATGGCCTAATCTCTTATGCCATAACTCCAAATGATAGCCGATTTCAGCAACTGCAAGAAACTTGCCATTCAAAGCTTTACAGTGCAGACAATACAAAGTGCCCTTCTTGGCTCCTTTAGCAATCAGCATGGAACCCCTTTTTAATTTCCATAAACCACCACCAAACAGTGTGGTGTAACCATGCAAGTCAAGCTGTCCAACAGATAGTAAACTCTTCTTGATGCCAGGCACATATCTGACATCTTTCAACACAAGTTCTTGCCCATTATCCAAAGACAACTATATGGTGCCAATCCCATCAATGCTGCAAGCATGATTATTTCCAAGGTAAACCTTGCCATAACAGCCTGCATCAAAAGTAGCAAAACACTCCAAGCATGGAGTCACATGGAAAGAGGCACCAGAGTCTACAATCCAAGTCTAAGTGACACAATCATCAACTGACAAAAGTGCATCAATCACATCAGCCTTGGTGATCTGCATATCCTGCATGTGACATACAAGGGCATCATAATCCACTGCACATAATACATTAGCCTCTGCATCTGAGAGCTCCTCTATGACAACACTGGAGGCCACATTGGCCTTTTCCTTGCCTTTACCTACCTCAGATGCATCTATCTTTTCCTCTTTCTTCTTTTTGTCTCTTGCATTCTTCTTTCTCACTTGTTCCTTCTTGTAATACTTGCAATCAGGCTTCTTGTGGCCCTTTCGACCACATTGATAGCATGTAACATCACTCTTTTCTTTTCCTTTGCTCTTGCTTCTGCTTTTCTGTCCAGCATTTGCATTTTTCTTTTCAGCCTTGCCTCTAACATTAAAAGCTGAGTTGTTGCCTTCTCCACTAGACTTACATCTAATTTCTTCATTCAAGATGGAACCCCTCACACCATCATATGTGAGATTGGGGTTATTGCTGAGAGAAACAACCAAAGTCTCCCAAGAGTCAAGCAATGTCATGATCAAAAAGATCGCCCTCAACTTATCATCAAAATCCAAACTTGCATCCTTGAGCTGATTTAAAATGCCAGTAAATGCACTCAAGTGCTCAGCTGCAGGCTTGGACTCATCCAGCCGCATATTCACCAACTTGCGCATTAAATGCACCTGATTAACAGGTGTGGTGATCTCATAGGTAGTCTTCAACTTCTCCCATATTGCATGACCAGTGTCTAAACCCTTAATGTCTGTCAAAATGTCATCAGTGACATCCATCTTTATATAAGCCACAGCCCTTTTATTGACTTTGGCCCAATCCGCCTCAGACATTTGTGCGGGTTTATCCATTTGCAAAGCATCCTCACAATCCTTTAAGAGCAGTATGCCCTGCATACGATCTTTCCAAAGATCAAAGCCCTGACCATCAAATCACTTGATTTCCATCAAACTTTTAATGTCAGAACTGGAAGAAGTTGCAGCCATTTTTCACAAGTACAAGTGTAAAAGCACTGAACTGCAAGAGCACAAGCTAAATCAGCAAATACATTGTTGTTCTTGCATAGCCAGCAATAATCCTCTACTGTTTTGACATAAACCAGCCACTCCACAGGCAAATAATGAAAAAATTTATCAAATTCTGCACAAAATCCCAAATTTCCAGGTCCAAATGTGCGCAAATGTCACCCAAACTGACTCAGCTGAGTAAAATTGCATCAATACATGAAAAGCCCCAATTTTCCTTGGTCGAATGCCAAGAAATTTTACTCGGATGAGCAAAATTCCAACAAATTTTGAAAAATCCCCAAATTAATTGAGGTCAATGCGCACAATGTCTACAATTTCTGACACAGATGTCACTATCAAGCATAAACAGCATCAAATCAGGAAAAAGCCCCAAATTTCCAGGTTCAAATTTGACCAAATCTAAGAACTTTGCTTGCGCGTGCGAACTCCCATCAGTGGCAAAAGGGTTGCTTGCAGTAAACCTTAGAGAAATGTAAAAATTTTCTGGAAGAAAAAATGTGTCGAATCACCCCGTCACCAGCCGTTGACTATCGCGCTGCCCGTCAGATGCCACGCAGCCTGCGTGAGCTGTCACCTGCAGTCGTTGACCTGCGCCTGATGCCACGTAGCCTGTCCAGCCTACGGCTGATAAAAAAACGACCTCCCCTGGCTGCTCGTGACCTGTTTGGCTGTCGCCTGATCAAAAAACGACATGTCATGCCTGCCAGGTCAAAAACGACCTGTCGCCTGTCTATCAAGCTGCCGCTTGCACAAAACGTGACCTGCAACACTGTCGCCTGACTGTCCAGCACATACACGTGCTTGGAAACAGTGACGACCTGACCTGTATGAGTGATGACTTACTGATTTCTCGCGAGCGAAGAGCTGGTGTTGTCTCACACGGACTTCGAGGAGCGCGAGCACCTTAACCTCAGCTTTGATACCAGTTGTTGGAGCGCGTGGGTAGCGGAAGCGTGAAGATTTGCAGCAGAGAAAGCGAACAAGTGAGTGAGAGTAAGAGTGACGAATAGATTTGGGTGTACCAACAATGTGTTGGTACACAAAGAATAAAATGTATTTATACTTAGGGCCCACAAGGGTGCATTCACATGTACAACATAACAATACACGTGTAAAATACACGGAAGTGAATAAAGGACCTTTACATCCCAACATTGTGTGGGTCCAAGGGGGCCTCAAAGATGGGCCTCGTGTTTTATTGTCTTGACTGAATATATGGGAGGGGAGAGAAGAAGACCTTACTTGAGTGCTACACCTTAGGGTAGAGGGAGCTTTGATCGCAATGAAGAAGATACATGATGAGAGAGAGAGAGGGGGGTGTGGGCGTGTGCAAAAATGGGAGGTGGATTTGACAATGGTCAAGGCCTTTATAACCTTTGGGGAATGCACATGTGGCAAAAATATTTGAAAAAAAGTTCACACATGTGGGGATCATGTGTGATGATGAGAGCTAGAGCTCCATACTTTTCTCGCCAATATGTTATTAGCAAGATGTCTAATGGTGAGTCTTTGACTTGCAAATCTAGCATAATGCAAGCGTAAGGGCTTCAAGATTTTAGACCCCTCATTCGTCCTCACATCATGTAGGACCTAGACCAACACAACACAAGGTGAGGCCCATGCAAAATCTCAAGGCCTTTCCCTAACATTGTGTGGGTCCTAGACCAACATAATGTCAAGGGGGGGAGGGGAAATGCAAAATCCTAAGGCCCTTCCCTCACATTGTGAAGGACTTGGATTGATACAATGCAAGGGGGTTAATGCAGAATCTCAAGACCCCATTCTCATGTTATACGAGTCATGGATTGGCACAATGTGAGAGGGGGCTAGTGCAAAATCTTGAGGCTTCACCCTCTTATTATGCGAGATTTGGAAAGAGCAAAGCTTGGAATGGTACAATATGAAGGGGGCTGGTGAAAAATCTTGAATCCACTCCCCCCCCCCCCCCCCCCCCCCCGCTTTGTTTTGGTCCAAGGGCCCCCCTCCAAATCCTCACAATGTGAGGGTGGGGCCTCCAAATTTTATTTTCACCCTTTCTATTATTTAGAGTTTTTGTACGGTCTATTATCTACTTTTTCATATAGAGATGTCTTGGATAAAGCAAATAGTGAGACTAATCTCAATGAGAGATCCTCACATTGCATAGAAGGGATTGATGCCTAAAAAGAGTTTACCTACTTTGCAAGGTAAAGATGAGTGGAAATGGTATGACTAGCATAGCTCCATCCTAAAGGAGTGAAAGAGAATGATGAACCACACTGAGGTGGCCATCCTAAAGTTGCTATTCACCAGGGTGGTCAAAGAGATAGGTGAGTAAAAAAATTTACACTTCTACTAGCATTCTTTAGCCTTGGATTGCCTATATGAGGCTAGAGAAGACTTCATGGTTGAGTTTTTCAGAATCTGTATATTTTGGCTACACGTGCACAGAGGGTTATGGTTATGTTGAGGGACTTCACATCCATTAGGCTTTTGAGGTTTAGATATGGCATGGTGAGTCCAATGGGGATAATTGATAGGAAAATGGAAGGGATTTCAGAGATCTCTCCCCTTGAAAAGAATAAAAAGATAAAGATGACAAGGTGATAGAGAGACCATCCCATTCTAGAGTATAAAGTTGAATGTATAGAAGTCATGTGAAGAACAATAGGGGGTGTAGACGATAGAGAGCAAGAATCTTTGGGAGAGGCACACTAAGATGCACGAGGAGAATCATGAGACCCTAGAAATTCTAGACCCACATTTTGTATGGTTTAAACTCTAAGAAGGACACATCTGCAAAGCAACCGAGTGCTTTTCACTTTAGAAAGGATGATATTTCAATACTCATTGACCTTCATAAGGAGATTAATGATCATGTAATAAATGCTATTTTAAGGTATGGTTTAATATTAATACTTTGCATGTTTCTCATTTTGTAAGCTATTGGCTTAACTCTTATTGTTTACTTGCTTTTGCTACTTGATTCTTGTAAGTGTACCATTTGATCAATAAGAGAAGGTCTTCATGTTAGACTCTCTCTTATCTATAGTGCTAATACAAGAGAGAACATCATCTTTGGATGTGTGCCCTCGGTTAGGGACTTCAGTTTGGATCTTGTGCTTTTAAGTTATCTCAAGTTTACTTTTGTGTAAATTTCTCAAGTTCATTTATGTGTAAATATATCATATACTTACCATGTAGATATCACAAAAACTTGATATCATATGATATTGCAACAAGAAGATGCTTTTTTTCCAATTCATGATAAGGGTACCATGATAATGTGAATTAGTAAGTTCCTTAAACAATGTGCACTTCAACATGGTGGTGGCCAATAGATTTAAGAGACAAGCTGATGGGAATGCTAAAATTTTGGCCCATGTGCAATACTGGATTTTTAGGGGACTAGCGGACTAGTTTCTTTTAAAAAGAGAAGGGGAGTTGTGAGTAGAGATAAAGACATATAAAACCTCTCATATGAACTAAGATGCCCTCTCAAGAATCCCTGTAGGACATGGATACCAGATCTCACCACCAAACCTTATGAAATAGACTGATGTGGTTTGGACATCAATTAAAGGCAGTTTGACTAAATATGGACACTTATAATATGCCATCAATTGATCTATATGTCATTTCTTTGATGCTTAAAGGAGATTTGCAAAGCATGCCTAACTATGGACCTCTCATTATGTACATTCCTTTTCCTAGGGAACAAGCACAATTGGATGCATATCCTTGCAACTATGGACTTGCCTTTCTCGAATGACAAGGATGACTATGACAAAGCAATGGAGATATGAGAAAATAAGGAAAGCTTGCGATGGAAAATTAAGCCTTGGACATAGTACTACCATCAATACCTCTTTGCATGGTGGTAGGAAATGTGCTTAAGGGAAAGGCTTCTAGCATGAATTTTTAAGTACCCAAAGCTAATCGAGAGTGCTTGAATTTCTTAGTGGAGCCTTGGAGAATAACCAAGTAGCAAATTTGAGGCCCTTAGAAGAACTTTTGGAAGCTCACAAATGGAAGTGAAAAAGGGACTACATAACCTAAACAATGAGTCATACAAAGAAGGAGACTCAGCAGATGAAAATGAGGATGAAGCATTCCTTTGAGAATAAAATGATAGACTACAATGCCAATGGGCATATGATAGAACAAATTATGATAAATTCTAAGCCAAGGTGGACCTAGTACACTACTCATAGTTAGAGTGGTTAAGTATGGAATGTGATCATAATTGGCTTGAGTACCCAGAGGTAGTTGATCAGATAAGGAAGTCAATCAAGTCGACTCAACAAACTGATAGAAAGTAGAAATTAAATCCAAACAAAGATCCCCAAGTGAAACACCCTCATCTAGTGAAGGCTCTAAGTTCAACTTTGAATCCAAGATCAGTTCAGATAGCAATTCAAAAATTCCCCAATCTTCTAAAGCCCAACCCACCAAAGGAAACCTTCTAGTCTAGTTAGGACAAAGAAAGCTGAAACAAAATTTTTAAAGAAGAAAGGGAAGGATTAAGTTATATAAAGACGGAGAAAACCTTAATATTCATGAAGTTCAAGAAAAGACATTGTGTTATGGTATTGTTAGGAGCAGAATGCAAAGGATAGGCAAGTGAACCAATTAAAGGACACACCAAGGTTAAGGATGTAAATTTGGTTAGTACAAGACAAAAGCCCCAACCTATGTTCATAGGTAATGACCTGATTGAGGAGAAGGAGACTAAACTCATTAGTATTTTGAGATAATTCTCCAATGTATTTGTCTTGTTAATTGAGGAAACTAGTGCTCTGCGCTAGTACCCCCGCAACCACAAGTGTCAATCATCTTAGCGCTTTGCACTTCTACACATGGAAGCTAGGTTCCTTAAGGAGCTTGTAACATGATGTTGTTTTAACTCCCCTCTTTGCTCCTCTATCTCTCTCTTTCTATCTATCTCATGTTTCCTCGCAATAGAACATTGCATGTTTGAGAGAGCACATATAGGGATTACAAAAGACAAGTGATCAAAGCACCATGTAGTCTTGAAATCAATTTCTTTGGCGAGCAAGACAAAAACACTAGGAAAGAAGCCCTCGATAGGCTCCTTTTGTATGTTCCGCATGCACACACAAAAGGGGTATAGAGCCATAAGTCATGCATATTCACCTCATTTCTCCAGTTGGCTGATGCTGAGGTTGGCGGATGTAGCTCAAATGAGCCCAGTGCTGCCATCACATGCCCTTCTATAAGCCCTCCTCCTGTAAGTACATCATGGACTTGCCTATAGCAGCAAGCAATAGCTGCAACCTCGCGGTTCAGTGTGTGGTGCATCCAGCAGAGATGGTTCAGGGTGTGGTGCATCCGGCAGAGATGGGGGAGATGGTGGCTTGGGATTAATCCAACCCTTCAACATTAGGGAAGTCTGATGAAGTGCCCGTGGTGCTGCTAGATGCACTTCACCATCACACGCCACCAGCCAAGTTCCATTGACAAACTTCACCTGTAAGATGCTTCCCTTCATCACCTCTGGAGACGTGGATTGGAGGAGAGAGAGCCAGAGGCACCATGTGTAGATTTCTAGCCAGTCGTGCCCGATGCATACGTACAAAGAGAGAGCCCGCAAGGCTCCTGAGAGCACCAATTAGATTAGATGGCGCCCTTCACACCATGCTCCCCCATCTTCTGATAGCATTAGCCGAGGGGTGCCCTGTTTCTCTCTGGTTGAATCTACATTCAAAGCCAGCTTGAAGCAGATAATTGCAAAGAAGATGCAATCTAGGTGGATAGTTTGCCCTCTACTCGTCTTCCAACGTCATCTGACAGGATTCCCACGGCTTCGTGGAAAGCTCCATGGAAGGGCAACACAGCCTCCTGCAACATTCGAAGGATCCACCTATGATCGGAAACCTGCCTTTCTAGCAGGATGACGATATTCTCGCCCAGTGGAAGCATTTTAGCCCTGATCATGAAGGCAGTGGATTGCTAGCCGAGGGGTCTAAGGCGGGAAGCTGGATTCAGACGGAGGCGGCAGCACTGCAAACCATGACCAACCAAGGCGTTGCTGGCCAAGGGGTCTAAGATTGGGTTAAGATGGAGGGGGCAGCACTCCAAACCATGACCAACCTTCCCCCTCCTTTGTGTGAACAGTAAAGCCCAAGGCACAATGTGCTACAAGTAGGTAAAGAGAGGTTTTTTCTTAGTGCCAAGGCTCTTCCGAGGGGAAGGGGTCAGTAGAAATAGGGTAGGTCCGGAAGAAAGAGAAGAGAAGTCTCAACCATTTGGGAGATGCCACATTAAAAGAACACCCCTTTGATATATCTCTATCGCCGCTCATCTTGAACCTAGCCTAACACACTCATAAGCATTTAAGAGTGACCCTCTTTTGATTGAGTTCTTTATGGCCTATTTCTAACACATGCGAGAGAGAGAGAGAAGCACCTTTAACCTTGTCAAGGGTGATTTAATACGCTCCATGTAAAGCACACAAATCGTGGGAGCTTGCAAGTTGCACACCACAAAAATTAGATAGAGAGAAGCTCCTTTTTCTTAAAATAAAATTGCCTATTGAATTTTCTTCTCTAAGTTCTTGGGATGCATGCCTCATAGGATTGTGTCAAGTTTGTTAATAAGAACATTCAAAAAGTAGAGATAGTGTAGATTAAGAGAATTGACTATAGCATCATCAGCATAAGATTCCAATGGTCCTTGATGTCACATTGGTATTATAAGGACCTTTTGCAATGAACCCCAAGCATGCGCATGACGTCAAAGAAGAGATTCACAAGCTTCTAAATATAAGATTCATTTATGATAATGAGCACACAAACTTGGTATCATCAATTGCCATTGTATTTAAGAAAAAGGGCAAAATTTGAGTATATGTCAATTATAAGAAAGTCAATAACGCTACAAAGACAAATAACTATCCTCTCCCCTATACAAAGCAGATCTTGGAGAGAGTGGCAGAGAAGAAGGCTTACAGCTTCCTTGATGACTTTTCTAGATATAATCAAGTGCAAGTCTATTTGAATGAGATGCACAACAAGGCATTCGCCCCACAAAGTGAGGAATCTTCACTTCAAAGTCATGGCCTTTGTTTACTCTATATTTGAAAAATGAATTATTGAATGTCTTATTGGGATAATTATAGGACAATTATATCAATCAAGTCAAGATGGTATTATCAAAATCTACAAATGTAAACATGAGATGCATAATGTGCTCCTCGTAGCACACAAGAGAATTGTAAGAGGGCAATTTGACAAAGACATGATAGTTTTTTATCCTGATAAAGCAAACACGACATGCATAGTGTGCTAATCATAGCACACAAGAGAATTGTAAGAGGACAGGTTGACAAAAACATGACTTTTTTTTTTCCATTTAGTCTCTGTCATGGTTGCCTACTTTATTCTATGATGTAGGTTGCTTTGTAATGCATTGTGATGGATGTTAGTGAAAAAAAACACCAAAAAAAATAGATAAAATGGAGATAACTCCAATTATAGCTTGTCAACCCTTTAAGAAGTGGGAAATCAATCTTGTTGGACATATCAATCTAAGAGTCTAGTACTCAAGCAAGGTGCATAATTGTCTATATGGAATATCTAACAAAGTGGGCTAAGGCAAGGGCACTTGAAAGAAAGACACCAGGAAAATGGTTAAGTTCTTATGGAAGCAAGCCCTTTTATCGATTTTGTGGCCCATCAAGGTAGTGAGTGACCAAGGTGCTCCCTAGATCAACAAGGTGATTGTGCATATGTTATCCACTTTCATAGTCATCATAGGAAGTCATCACTTTGCTACCTTCAAGAAAGTGGTCAAGTTGAAGAAGCACCTAATAAAATTTTGATCAAGATCCTAACTAAGACTGTCAATCTCTAGGAGTCATCACCTTGCTACCCTCAATAAAATGGTCAAGTTAAAGCAACTAATAAAATTTTGATCAATTTCCTAACCGAGACAATTGGTCTCTAGGAGTGTCTAAAATGACAAGCTACTTAAACAAAAACCATTAAATAGGGTACCTGATCCCAAATAGGTAAATCCCCTCAGACAAAACCACCAATAATGAGTGAAAAAGGTAAAACCACCATACTGAGGCTATTTCTCTTGCAAAATAACAAGCATATCTACTTCCTACAATCCAAAACAAATGTGTCGCTAATATTAAAGAAGAATCGACTCTAAATTGTGATGGATTCTTAAGGACGTATTGTGTACCCATGGTTGCTACAAACTTAAAATAGATTTGGCCACCCAATCTTCGATGACCATCTACTCCTTCCTAACCTCCCAAGGAATCTTTGATATTGGCCCAAACAGTTATGCACCATCAACCACCACCCCAGCAAGACATACAATCTCAAGTGAGAATCCCTAAACTAATAATAAAGAAACAAATTAATCCTATTATTGTTTACAAGAAAAAGGAATTTGCAATGCCAACAATGAATGCCTTGATGTAGCACCCTACTTCCTTAAGTCCTAAACAAAGTCAAATACTCAAACCATAAGCATCAACTAAATTGGTACTCTAATGACCTCTAGTTGTTGTCAAAGCCTCTAGAGGAAAAGGCATGATTCCATCCACTATTGGTTGTCGCCATGATACCAACTATCAACTCTAAAAACAATGTGAACACCTAAGATGAACCAACAAGCATAACTACCAATGGCTATTGTAGTCTTGACAATTAGTTGGCAATGACCACTAACCAAAATTGAAGAAGATGACAACCACCAATAAAAAGAAAGATTCAATCAAGAATCCACTATCAACGCCTCCATAGATACCAATCATCTATAAGGGAATTGATATGCAAAGCTATCATTTTTAGAAATTCAGTATGCCTTGTTGCATAGAACTTTTCTCATATGTGACCTTATTACCATCGGGTTAGAAAGAGTAAATATAATATTTAGTAAATCAATAATTATAAAATAAAAATTTGATTATCGTATAAGAGTCATGCCATTCTAGGTCTAAAGGTTAAATGAACTAGCATAACTAACCATATTCAAAATTTTATTATTGCATAATGTGTGTGTGTGTGTGTGTGTGTGAGCGCGCGCTAGACAAATAATCATATTCGTCAATTTATAGGTCTATATCCAATGCATGCAATTGATGCTTATGTAATCAATGTGTGTGTATGATTGAGTGTACATGTGTAATTGAGAATTTGGATGTAGGCATAAGTATATGCAATTATGAGAGCATGGTGTAGTAATTAAAACATATAGAGGTGAATTAGTAGGCTGCATGCCTTTTATGTATGTGAGAGTAGGTTAGAGAAGAGGAGAGAACATATTCAAAGAATCTATGTAGAAGGCTACATGGTTTGTGTGTCAATAAGTCTATGTTTTGTGTGTGTGTTAAAATGAAGCACAAGCAATAAGAAGTTTTCAAATGAAATGGAATATATAATTAATCAAAAATATTTTACATGATTTCCTCATCCCATAGTAAAATGTAGAGGTACAATGAGTATATTGGATAGCCCAAGAAGTTGAACCCTTAAGATGCTAAGATCATAAACAATATCCTTCAGCAGAATGCAAAACTGTGGAGTATGTATGGTAGGCATACACTTTGTGTGTCTCATCCCTATAGCACTAGTTTCTTCCATAGAACACATTTGTGAGTAGCATTTCATATACCTTGTAAATTGTATAGCTAAGATTCATGTATGTAAGTGGCATTAAGTCATAGGGTTGCAATATACCTTGAGTGGCAACATAGTAGCAACATAGTAACTAGTATAGTGTAGTAGACACTTGCATCATCCCTATCAATAAGCATTAAATGCCAACTTGTGTAAGCTAATGAGTGATAGATTGGAAATGGGTCAAATGTAGTATAAAGTAGATTGCCTTATCTATCTGCTATAGAACTAAAGGTACCTCATCATTCATGTGAGGACATGAATGTATCTTTTTGGACTAAAGGAAGCATCATTTTTCGATGCCATAAGTAGATACATTGGAACATCAAATGCAAAGGGGCATGCAATTGCAAATACCTTGGCCATGAATTTTGTGAATATTCATGCCCATAGCCATCCTTGTGCCCCTCATAGGACCATAAAATTGATTCCATCTCACTAGTCTTTGGTTGCATAATCTGAGTTGGAGCTAAGTATGCTAGCCCTATTAAAACACACCATAGTGTGCAAGTATATCGACATATGCTAGACATTATGAATCTTTGTAGCCAGAAGGTGGGTGCAATATGAACTTGAGGAAATTATAGAGGATATGAGAGAGAGACATTGATTATAAGAATGTATGCAAGAAAAGAAGAAGAATGATTTATGGCTGAGCAAGTGCATGATTTTATAGCTTTTTCAACGTGAAACACTCACTTCTCTTTGCTTATGGGATGCATTCCATCCATTTGTGTGTGACCTTTTTGCCTACCACCTCATCTATCCTTATCCATCCACTATCATAGACATAATTCATGTGTCTACACATCAAATATGCTAACAAAACCCCCTTTGATACATGGTTGGTCATTATTGATTGGCATTATTACCAAGGATGTGATTACAAAACAAGATTGCCCCCCCTAAGTCTCCTATCATACTCATAAGTATGTGTTGGGACTAAAACAAGATGTAAGAAAATGACATTGGATTGAATAGGAGTTTTGTCCCCTTGGTTACATCATTGGTGCCAATTGTGGACTTTACAATTGCATGATAATCTAGAATATGTATCCATTGGATGGTGATATATCATGAGATTCATTGGATTTGGATACATCATGATTTTGTAGTAGCTTGTTTTCATAGTTTGCTTGATTGGAATAGCACTCTTTTTCAAAACTACCAAAGCACTTATAAATTGTGCATTGATGTTTGCCTTTGTATCTACACTTCTTTTCTTCATGATTAGTTAACCCGTAATGGTTGCATTTGAGCCTTGAATTTCTTGTATTGATGAAGACATTGTCACAGGTAGTGGTTGAAGTGCTCCCAAGGATTCTCTCTCTCTCTCTCTCTCTCTCTCTCTCTCTCTCTCTCTCTCTCTCTCTCTCTCTCTCTCTCTCTCTCTCTCTCTCTCTCTCTCTCTCTCTCTCTCTCTCTCTCTCTCTCTCTCTCTCTCTCTCTCTCTCTCTCTCTCTCTCTCTCTCTCTCTCTCTCTCTCTCTCGTAAGGATGCCTTAATGTCATGTCTCATAACCTTCTACATCACAACTTGCTAAGAGAATAGCTTTGACCTTATTTTCATAAAGTATATATTTTAGAATAGCCAATTTTTGTCTAATGCCCTTATATTTGTGCAAGTGACTTGTGAGATCTTCTTTTGGCTTGAACTTCAAATTATAGAGTTGCATTAGTAGTTCACCTTGGAGAGCTTGGATTCGATGCCAAAAACTTTGTTGAGCTCTTCCCATGTTGTCTTTGCACTTAGAATACCATCAATGTGATGTATGCATTCATCACCTTAGCCTATTGCTATGTATCCTAATGCTTTCTCATTGTTTTCTTCATATTCTTCTCCCAAATTGGTTGTTGTGTCTGTCCCAATGATAATTCCCCATAAGCTCTTCTACATAAGTAGATACTTCAACTTAGATTGCCAAGTGTGAAAACCAAATCCCATGATTTTATCAATGATATCTTGAGTTGACATTACGCTTGATGGGGATTTCTTAATGGGATTATAGATGAATGCCCAATAGTGTCTAACTTCATCGTACAAGGTATCCTTAGGATTGTACAATGAGGATTGACCAAATCTTAATAAGCTAAACTTCTCATGTAAACAACACTTTTAGAAGAAAAACCGATTTATGCAAGCATTATAAATAGGACTTTAAAAATAACCAGTTTCGAAAACTCAATGTGAACATAAGTTATGCAGAATTGTTTGAAAAGGGAATAGTGTGAATGGGGTTTTTTTAGCCTTAGAAAGAAAGAAGAGTAGAGTATAAGAAGGAAAAACAATCGTTTGAAGCAACGGTCTGTCAAAAAATGGCATCAATCATGTGAAACCTTGAGGATACTGTCTCACTCTAGAACATCCCGAATTAGTGTGCCAATTGACATTTGAAGCTCTAAGGCACACTCATATTGACACTTTAATCTTGAATGGCAGCCCCAAAGCTGATGGCCTTCGAGTCTTGAACTTGGACCTCTTGCACAACTATGGATGCCTCCCATCCTCAAAAGTGTTGAAAGATATGATAAATGATATATGCTCCAGGAAGAGATGGCATGAATCCCATATGCACAATGAGCCAGAATGCTACTATCCAACTACTATAGAGCAATCTACTTGACTATCGCTTTCAAGAGTTGAATGCATTATATCATGGTGCTTTTTTCTTTCAGTTAGTGTCATTGTCATTGTCAGTCTTTTACACAAGATTGTGTTTATGAGTCCAAGCTTCCATCTTGGAACCTAATTCACTTGTGGAATAGTCAGTCCATTGTCTATGTCATCATGAGTCTTATATTCATCTTGCAACCTCTATAGCTCCTGCCATGCTCTAGATTTGTCTTCCCAACATTGTATCAGAGCTAAGCTGAGAATGGCTTAGCTCTTCTCTCTACTCCTTCGGTCTCTCTCCATCTTTGGTCAGTTTGGTCCTAGCTCATGATCTTATTTCTACATTTGAATCTTACACTCACTACTTGGTAGCCATAGCCAACAAGACCAGCAGCACTTGGAGCCTTCATAACTCCCTCTACACACCATATCTCAACTCGATTTCTTCTGCAAAGTTGCTCTACAATCCAAGGCACTTCATCCCATCACAAAAATTCAGTCGATCAGTGCACAAAACAACTAGCATTGCGGGATTTTGTCATCACTATAATTATGCACCTGATTCCAGTCATACAACTCATTCTCCTTCTACAGGCCACCATTACTCTTGTGAATAGATGGCATTTGAAGCTTGTCTTATAAACTTCTTGCATATCAAATATTTTGACACATTATTGTGTCTACGAGCTATAGTGAGATTGAAAACCAATCGACGTGTTCCCACAACCCTAATCCACCATAGCTTCTTTATCTCAAGCTCTTTTCCCATTTCATTCTCTCACTAATTCCATCACACTAGACCTAATGCCACTCTAATTCACTGATTGACTGAAGTTTCCAGCAAGTCTAACCTCAAGAAGAAGATTTGGAGCAACCTACTTGAATTCAGGTAGTCCACCTGAAGATCAAGAAGACCATCTAAAATCAAGCAACATCAAGCCTAAAATCAAGCTAGTATCTTTTGATACTATTTTGATTGTGTCACTTGACATATTGAAGTATAACTCTTTTTGTTGAATATTCTCAGTTATTTGAAGCTTATTTTCATCATAGGAATGACCAAAATCAAGTCTTTTATGAGGATGCTTCTCATGAAGAGTGACATAATCATTGTTGCTCGCTTCAACTACATGGAAGACTTGTTTGACCTACTTGGAGGAAGAAATGTAGCTACCCATAATAAAGTGCAATCAATGATCTTATTTGAAGACATCACACAAAGCTCAAAGATGATGATATCTTTGGTTGAGGGGGACACAAAGACTAATGCAAGCGAAATCAATGAAGAAAAAGACTAGAAAGACCATAGAGAAGACTGGTCACATAGCCAATGAATGTTTCCATTGTAAAAGAGCACAACATGTGTAGAATGGTAATCATCAAAATCAATTCCTGAATGAAGAAGATGCTTCCGCTATCGACAACAACTATGATAGATTGTTTTGCAGAAATTATATTTCCCATAGTAGATCTTATGTTTTCCCATAGTGTTTTTTTTTTTAAGCCCTTGCCAAAGATATAACGTTTCAAGCTTTAACTTGACTAGGTTGCTTATGAGCTAGTCTCTTGGGCCATGTCATCATGTAGGGCGGAAAAGCTAGCAAGTATAGAACTCATCATTCGAGGGGGGTGTTCAAATATATGACAAATGATGTATGCTCCAAGAAGAGATGCCCTGAATCCCGTATGCATAGTGAGGAAGAATGCTACTATCCAACTAATATGAAGAATTGTACTTGACTATCACTTTCAAGAGTTGAATTCTTTTACACAAGATTGTGTTTATGAGCCCAAGCTTCCATCTTGAAACCTAATTCACTTGTGTAACAGTCAATCCATTGTCTATGTCATCATGAGTCTTGTATCTATCTTCCAACCCCCATAGCTCCTACCATGCTCTAGATCCGTCTTTTTTACAAAAAGGCTCAAGGATATGGTTGTAATACCACATGAGGAAATTATGGAGGATAAGAGAGCCATTCATTATAAGAATCTATGAAAGAAAAGAAGAAGAATGATTTATGGTTGAACATGTACATGGTTTTATAGCTTTTTTAGTTTGAAACACTCGCTTCTCTTTACTTATGGGATGCATTCCATCAATTTGGGTGTGAACTCTTTGGTTGCCACCTCATCCATCCTTATCCATTCAGTCTCATAAACATAATTAATATGCCTATGCATCAAATATGCGAACAAAACTATAGTGCCATAAGAGGGGAGTGTGTGTTGGAATCATGCCAAGGTTAAGAGCCTTCCAGTTTTGTGTACTATAGTGCATCTGATAAGTAGTGTGGAAAGTCTTCATTCATGTTAGAGGGGGCTATTAGTTGTCCTCATCAGCCCAATGTTAGTGTAGATGAGCCTTTATTAGTTATGCTCACTTTAGTACTAAGGTTGCCATGATATGTCTTTGAGACACCCTCATCTCAACCAGAGATCTCCACGATAAATATTGGAATAGCATTCTTGGGTTCTATGATGAAAATGTATATTAATAAGTGTGGCCCAACTAAAAGATACAAATGCATTTAGCCAAGAGAATTATGTTTATGTAGTATTAAGAATGGATGTAAATATGAACTTTTTAATGGTTGCATTCTAGGATATCCTTCAAGGGTACTCGTAATCAAGCGATAGCATTATAGTTGATGTTCATGCAGAATACAAGAGAGGGTGCATGACTCACCTCTTATTATAATGCAAGACAAGTCGTGTGTGTGTGTGTGTGTGTGTGTGTGTGTGTGTGTGTGTGTGTGTGTGTGTGTGTGTGTGTGTGTGTGTGTGTGTGTGTGTGTGTGTGTGTGTGTGTGTGTGTGTGTGTGTGTGTGTGTGTGTGTGTGTGTGTGTGTGTGTGTGTGTGTGTGTGTGTGTGTGTGTGTGTGTGTGTGTGTGTGTGTGTGTGTGTGTGTGTGTGTGTGTGTGTGTGTGTGTGTGTGTGTGTGTGTGTGTGTGTTATAAGTAGGATCATTGAAAAAGGTATGTACATGTGTACGAGTGTATATGCATATATGCATGTAGATATATATCAAAGTTAAATAGTAGTTGCATATGTATGTGCCAATATGTGTTTGTATATATGCATGTGTCTATTTGTGAGTATGCCTTGTTGTAGAAGGAGACCAAATGTGTGGTTTACTATGATAAATGGTTAGTGCAAAGAGACTTGTGCTATCTTCATGGTCAATGGTAGCATTTGCGTCGTGTGCTTTTATTGGTATAGGATAGTTACTTCCAATTGCTATAGTCCAACTTTTTTGTAGTCTAAGATATCTAAATATTTTTCCTATTGGTATCAAATTCAATCAATCCATTGTGAACTAGCAATCTACTCGCATTCTTTAAAGTAGATCTGGCTAAAATCTACTCTATGCTTTATCCATTGATGTCATAGTTGACTGCTTCTAGTTTTTTTTAGGATTTTTCCTCAAGACTTTTATCAAACAACTCTTCTTCCAACATGTCTTCCAAAAAATCATATCATTTAATAGCCCTTCTAGTCTATTTAGATCTTAAGCTACACAATTATATATGAAATCCAATTCATACACTTTAGTTTAGCTCCAAGTTTGTGCTTTTGTGAGCTCTACTAACTAGCTTAAGTTTTGCTAGGGGTTGGCTATCTTTCATCATTGGCTTGCTCTTGTTGAGAACCAATATTGGTATAGACCGAAATGCCAAATGTCAAATACTAGGGGTGAATATATCTCTAAAGAATTTGAGCAGTTTTTCAATGAGTGGGTATTAAGCATTAGTTGACCATCTCACAGCAACCTAAGGGCTTTGAGAAAAAGGGCATGGAACACCTAATGCAAGTTGAGAAAGAGTCTTTATGGCCTTAAGCAAGCACCTAGGGAATGGTACCACAATTTTGATACTTTGTGTGGGAGCTTTCGCTCAACCCCCAAGACCCACGGACCGCTTATTTTTTCAAGCATTCCAAGCTGAGCACTAATGGCTACCTCTCACATAGCCGACGCGCCATCCATATCTATGGGTGTAGTGAGCTTACCTCCATGCCGACCGAGTTATCTCCTCTCCCGCACACTCCGGTAGCTCCACGATCCAAGTGCAAGCTTCAAGCAAGCTCCACGCTCCAAGCTCCATTGCCGCAAGCAAGACAAGAGAAGAGAAGAGAAGAGAAGAAGAGAGGAGAAGATGGAGAGCTTCTCCTCTCCGGGTCATTCACCCTCACACACTCACACACTCACTCCCTCACACCCTCACACTCCCTCTCTCTCAAGCATGAGCTCAAGCAAACAAGAGCAAGAAGAAGAAGAATAAGAAGAGAGCTACTTTTGGCCACACACAAGAATGATCTTTCCATTCACTTTTCAACTTTATATACAAAACCCTAAATCCCTTTTGGGCGGTCATCCCCCTTTTCCCCTTTTTTACATGGCCGTCCGTAGCCTAGGCCCTTTTTCCTATTGTTCGTCTATCTTCCTAGCTTCCTTTCCACCGCCCGTCTACATTTACAAATTGCACGGGTGAGAGCCTGGTGCTCCTTGAATTAAACCATGATGCACCTGCGCTCTTTTACAAAATTTTTGACTTGTGCTTTTCCTTGTGCGCCTTTGTCTTCCATTTCTCTTGCCTTGGCCTTTGTCTTTGTCTTCTATTTTAGCTTTCCGGATTTTCCACCGCCTAGCACTCTTTTACAAGATTTTAGGGTGCGCCTTTGTACTTTAAAATGCACCTTTCCCCTTTTGCATTTACCTTGGGCTTTTTAAGGTTGCCCCTGCTCTTTTGGCCTTTTCTCCTCTTCTTTCTTCTGTCGGGCTACCTTTTTTCCGCCTTTGCCCTACGTCTTTTTTATTTCCTTTTGCTTTCTTCGTGTTGGAGTTAATATTATCCCCCTCCTAGACAAGTGCCAATCCCATGGCACTCTTCTTCAAAGGTAGCATGCGGAGCTTGCACCGAAGACGTGGGTGGAAGGGACTGTTGTGGTTTGCCTTGGAGGAGTTCTGATGTTGGTGTAGATGAAGGTCGTGGGTGGCACTTTGATGTTCTGATTGGCTGATGATATGATGGTTGTAGGTGGCAATAGGGCTATTGTTTGTTGGGAACGGTCACTCATAGCTAGCACAGGTGTTGGTGTTTTTGGGACGCTCATGGTGGATTTTGCTCGTGATGATTCTCTGGTGGTCTTGCATGATGAAGTAAAGGACAAAAGGTCAGAGTTGAGTGTTGATGTAGAGCTGATGGTGCTTTTGTTAGAGTTTTTAATACGTGCAATTGGAAAACCTCTCAGGTGGTCTCTCCCTAAGGGGTAGTGCTAGTCTTCTTAGCGTGCACAAGACATATTTTGATTAGTTTGGGAGACATGTCGAACTCTAAGCAAGCCTGGAGTATTGTCCTGCACTTGAGGACCCAAATTGTGTATAGACTTCGGTGCAGATATTATGTGAGTGCACGTGCATACTTAGATATTACGTAGGTAGAAGACTGCGGGCTAGTTTCGCATGACGTCATGTGGATGAAGCAAAGTGGTCCATGATGGAAAGAAGTACACGTGAAGATGGGTGCAACATCCTGTGCATTGTGATTGCACGACGTAGCAGGAGAGAACACAGGAATAGTGTACTATCCTTAAGTGGTAGGCATTAGGCTTGTGCAATGAGGACGGTGTGCTATTCATGGCCATTCGTGCGGTGCGTGCCCCAATTGGTTCCCATGGTTTTAAGGCAGAGTGTAAGAGGGAATTGTGTGAAGGGGTCAGGGTGACAGGTCTAACCATAGGTGCGACAAACTCCGTAGGTCTGTCCTGCCCTTGATGTGCCATGAACTATTGTGGGGGGTGCTAGGGGGCTAGGGGACTAGGGGACTAGGGGTGGAGCCAGCCGACCAAGGGCACTAGATACACCTAATTTGCGAGCCCCTAGGTGCGGTGCTATGATCATGGGTGCTTTTTATTTTGTCGTTCTTTTGTTTCTTCTCTTCTCTTTTCTTTCCGTCTCTTTCTTTCTTCTTCTTCTTTTGCCACAGTACAACCATTGCAATATGCGGAGGCTATGAGTCTTTCAAAGGGTCGGGACATGTCAAGCCTCGGAGGCTCAAGAAATGGATATGATCATGATAATGTTTCCCTAGCCTTGTTGTTAGGGGAGCCATTGTTGTGATATTGGTGCGATTGCAGTGACACCCGTCATGAGCTCACTGTAGAGCTTGACCCAAGAAGAGAGTGTAGTCCATGACTATGCTTTGGTTCATGCGATGTGGGCACTCGTAAGGGTGATTTTTCGCGTTCAGCAACGTGGCTTTATTGCAGTTCTTTGTGCGGTTGGTGGTCCTACGGTGGCCTGGCCGTTGAACACGTTTGCACGAAGACATGTGTTATCCTGCATCCACTTGTCACTTCATGAGAGTATCTGCTTGCTCGCGTTAAGTACATCAAACAAATGCAATCATGTTGAGACATAATTTTCCAGAATGCTATGATGTCTATTGCGATGCCTATTCCATTGCCTGTTAAGGTCGCATACATTAACGATAGGTAAAGGAAGTGTGTACAAGTGGGGATCTTGCCCCTTTACTCATCAAAAGACAAAAAGTTATGGCATGATGACTTGTCAAGCTACTTGTACATCATAGGGGCTTAGTCGATTTGTACTAGGCGGGGTGAGTCCGGTTGGTTAGGCAACTGGGGCAGTGCTGGTGCGAGACTCCTGTGAGGTTGGGCAGGGAACATGTCGGCCGGGACATGAATGGTGTAGTCCCGGGCCGCCATTGTTTCCAAGATGCCTTTAAACAATTCATTAAATTCTTCCCTGTCCCGAGCCGCCCTTTCTTTTCGTGAGTACCTAGTGCCCGAGCGTACGTTGGGGGTCTGTGCAATTGGTGTTGCCACATGCTGCGCGTTTCTTTGAGTCTCGACTTTCTTGGCCCGGGATTCTTCGGCCTTCGTCCGGGATGGTGTCGCTTAGGACCTCATTTCTTTGCATACCTTTTGAGGGTGGGTACGTAGCACACCGGCGGAGGGGCATGTGTCGCATGTTCCCGTCGTCCCAGAGAGCGTCTCTGCAAGCCAGCTGCCCTAGTTTTCCATGTTTTTCTTGTAGGGGGACTTGCAATATGCAAACCAAGGGTTAGGCCTTGATACGCAATAAGATTGTTCGCATGGGAGGGATTATAGTGTGGGTTATCAAACGCATATGACTAGAAGAGGTGGAGTGGGACATGCTGTGACCGTTGTAGCGGGATGGCCCCCGTGATGATGTTGACTTAGCCCCTCGCCATTAGCAAATCTTGGCTCACGCCGAGTTACATCGGCTGCTGGTGGTCATGGATTTGGATAGGGCTCATCCTCGGAAGAATGGACCGGAAAGGGAAAGGTGTATAGAAAGGGACTGCACCCTGCTTACATCATCAGAGATGTTGGTTAGGGCTTTCCACAGTGGCAATGCGGGGTGCATGCCCTTCGCCCGGATGTGGAAATGGTCATGTGAGAGGGGGACCAGACGAGCCTAGCCTGTTGACCCCAACTCTTCTATCTGCACTTGATTATTATTGCTTGTGTGTGTTGATAGTGTCTATACATGGTGACAGAAGTTATTGTTTATTTATATACATATCCATGGATCCATGTCGCTTTATGAGGATAAAAACTAGCTATAGAACCCCGGATTGTACTGGAACGTGGCACACGCATCTAATATACTCGTGGCAGCTTACTCAATACCGATAGATATTTTGCAACATCGAGTAGCATGGAACCTTGTCCGAGTCTACTGGCAACATGTAGCTCCTCCTCAGTGAGAACCTTATCGAACAGCGAGTCCTCTTGGCTTGGTTCAGCTAAGTCTATACCCCGAATGGCAGTCAGCACTCGGAGGGAGGTTGGTGCCACATAGGTGGGGTCTCTTTGAGACCGCCGCCATTTGGCCAGCCCTTTGGCCAGTCGCTCCTCCGAGACTATCATGATCCGGGCTCCTAGTTTGGCCATTGCAACGCGGTTTTCACACCAACGCTGTTCAAATTGACTTTGGCCCTCTGATAGTTAGTTTAGTTGCTCTATCTCCAAGAGATTTGGTTGGCAAAGCGCATCATTGAACGTGACAATTAAGCGCAGTTCGTCGGCTTCCTTGCCAAATATGAGTCGCATGCGTTCATACAGGAGCCTCTTATAGTGCTCGTCAAGATGTTCTTGCTCTTCCCAAGATAAGGGAAATGGCAAGTATTCTCCGAGTTGCTCTTTAGGGAATGCGCATATGTCCGCGAGGACGTAGACACGTGCGAACACCTTGAGCTTAGCATCCAACTGAGTTAAGCATTCTGTGACACTTCTATGATCAAAGAGAGCTTGCTCAGTTGCTATCTCATGCAAGTTTCTAGGAGTTTGCCTAGGCTTTAGCATAGCTGGGGGCTCAGGCCTAGATGAGCAAGATTGGTCAATGCTAGGATTTCTTATGCTCTTGGGGTTTCCGCGTTTCTCCTGAGGCTTCGTTCTTGCCTCATGGTTCTCCCTGGATGTGACTGGTATAGGTTTGTCACCCTATTGTGACAGCGTTATATCCACTCTTGATTGGTCAATGCAAGTTCTATTGTCGGTGGATTGAGTGTTGCAAGCAAGCATTGATGGTAACGACTGCTTTGATTTTTCAAAGCACACGGATGTGTCTGAGGTTTCACCGCTATTAGGAGAGACATCAATGGGTTCATTGGTGGATGGACTTGATGCTTTATTCCCCAGTTCTCGAGCGCTTTTGGTCTCAATGCTCTTGGGGTCCATAGCCACCTGTAGCTACTGTTGTTTTCGTTGTTTTCTCCTCTTTTTCGTGGTCAGTGAAGGTGCATCTCTCAATGACTCAGGACCCTGGACTAGGTCAACCAGTGATGTGCTTGGTTGGGCCTCAACATTTCCTTTTTCTAGAGTGTCCTCATGGGACATAGACGTGGCCCGCTGAATAGCCTTGCCCAGTTGGGAGGGTACAACTGTCTCCCTTTTTGGAGAGTCTAGCTCTTCCCTTCTGTTTAAGTCCTCCAGTCTAGGCTTTAGGCGCTTTGGAAGTGCTGGAGTTGTTAATGAAGTTGGTTGCGACACCTCCTCCACAGGTACACTAATAAGGACACGTTCCGCCAGGGGTGTTGTCACGGCCAAGGGCTGTGACTCCTGAGATCCCTAATTTGAAGTACTAGTAGCTACTTCATTGGACTTGCTACTATCGGTGGAGTGCGATGTCAAGTCCTTAGGGCAATTGGAAGTGGTCATGTCTTTTGTTGCCCTTAGAGCCTTCACTTGCGTAGATCGAGCATCAGTTGAGCTAGCCACGGTGGATTGAACATGCATATCCTTAGGTTGAGAGCTAATGGTGGTGTCGTGTCCTGCCTCTTGGACATCTGGAAGCTTGGATGGAGATAGAGATTGGGAGTGAGCAGCTGCCACTGACGACCGCTGTTGTGCTTCTTGTGCCAAAGAGGATGTAGGAAATCTAGGATTCTTGGGTGGGCTTGGCACTGGCTGAATGATTTACTCGAGGCTATTAGACGATGGTGCCATTTGCTTTGTTGAATGATCAACCTTGCCATGATCAATGTCGTGCCTATGATGCGTGTTATCCTCCTGAGAATCAAAGGCTCTTTGGGCACTAATGGCCTTTGTGCGTGCTCAATGGTCACACATGACATCTGCTTAGTAAGCATGTTGGGCTAAGGCTCTTTCTTTCGAACACTCCTGTCCAGTCTCTTGCCTCGGGACCTAGAGTTTCTCTTACATTTCCTCCTATGCTTCATCACTTTTGATGGAATCTTGCTTTGAGCTAATAGAGGTGGTTTAGCAAGGGATTTTGGTACCCAAATCCATCGGTTACCTATGTAATACCCTTGAGCACGTAGCAACGCTTTGGATATCCATCGTAGCATTGTGCTAACCCTCCATCGATGCATTCGTCTATAAGGCTTGGGCTTCTTTTGGGGTCTTCTACGATATTTGTAGGTCCAGAGCCCATCCTTGGCATTGTCTCTTGACCTTCTTGTGTCAAGCATGGCCTTACTCATTGGTTCTCATTGTTCAACCTGTGCTTGTATCAGCTCTTCCAACAAGTCCTTGCTCTCGATAGTAGGCTCGACTGTTACGTCAGCACCTTCCTTGCCTTTCCCTCGAGGTTCGATGGGGTCACCCTTGCTAAAGGTTGTGACTATCCTCCCACCCGGTAATGTCAAGTGTATCCTCTGTGCTACATAGTCAACCTCACATTTGGTTGCCCTTTTGAAGGGTCTTCCCAAGAGGGTTTCCTTACCATATTTAGCACTATTTGGAGGAACATGAAATAGGACAGACAAGCTTTCAATTTCAATTGTTGCAAGGATATTGCACTTCCCTATGAGTGCTTGTGGAGGTCCCCCATAAGGGCTAAGAGTTGCATTAGTCGGTGTCAGCTCTGGTTGGCCTAGTAGGGTCCATGCCTCATAGGTCAAGACATTAAAATTTGCTCCTTCATCAATCAGAGCATCGATAGTATGCTCTCTTTTTGTGGTCAGTTTGACCCTAAGATAGGCAGGTGGTACTATGTCTTCATCTTCCGGGTCTTGGTTTGTAAATTTAAGCCTTTTGACAAACGCCCTTGAGTCCCCAACTGCATGACCAAATGTGGATTCTCCACTGATGTTTTGGCTCGTTAGTGTAGTGTTGGGGGTAAAGGCGCCTCCGCCGTGCCGCCCCGTGTATTACTACACTGACAGTACCCGCCACTGCACACTGCAGGTGGCGGGCGCCCGTCACGTCACTTTATTCTTTATTCTTTTAGTGACAGTTTGAATAAAGGAAGGCCCGGTCACACATTGTGACTGTTGGAGTTCCCATTTCTTGTCTCTCTCTTTCTTGCTCTTGCTCTCCCGCCATAGCTCGCGTGCAAGCTTCGATCCTTCTCACCTTTCAACTGGTATCAAAGCTTGGCATTCTCTTGCTCGAGCTCGACTCGGTGCTTCCCGACCTTCGCATCGACTCGCTTCACGCATTGGGTCTCCATCCCGGCAGCCATATCCGATCTTCCCGAGCTCCCGTCACTCCCCGGCTTCCCGAGCACCTTCCTAGCCTATTGAGACACCTTCAAGGCATTGATACTGAGGTATTTGATCATTCTTTCAAGGTTTTATTTCAGTCTACAGGTTGCAAACAGCAAGGGCAGCCATGGCTTCAAACCCGTGAAGCTTATTCTCCTCATATTGTGCCTTACACCTATCAAGGCTCAAAGAGGCTTGTCATAGGCCTTTGATAGGCCCTTTTTGAGCCCCCCATTACCCCCTTTTCAGCCCATGTGGAGCAGCAGCAAGTTCAGCACCAACAGGGCAGATTGCATCATTTTTTCCAGGCTGTGAGCACTCATCTACTTCAGCTCCACACTTGGCCATTGCTTCTTGCTCTCTACCTTGATCAAGAGGGCTATAGACTTCATGTTTGATGTCATTCAAGCTTTGGGCATTGGTCTTGATCTTTCGGGGCTGATTTCTTCAGATTTGGGACTGTTATAAACTATCATAACAGGCTGAAAACAGGGCAGCACCATTGGCATTAGCATTTGTTGCTTATACTCCATTCCGGTTGTGCTATTTCATGCCCGTATGCGGTCTACATGATGCCTAGTGCCTTGGGAATGTATGCACATGATTATGCCATGATTTTGGCTTGAAATATTCGCTGATTTGGGACTGTTATTTACTGTTATACAGTGCTGGAAACAGGGCAGCCACACTTGGCATTGGCATTTGATGCTTATACTCTACTCCGGTTACCTTGTTTGATGCCCGTATGCGGTCTACTTCCTACCCGGATGTATTGGGGATGTATGCATTTGGTTTGACCATGATTTTGGCTTGAATTTGGGGCTGAAATCTACTGTTTAGAACAGTAAATACATGCTGGAATAACAGTGGGCTGAAGGTACTTTACATGCTTTGGCACTTACCTACCGATACCGGATGTATGCTTTGAGCTTTGGCATGATATCTCTGACATTTGGGGACGACTTGGAGCATATGTATGAGATTATGGGATGCTTTTGAGCTTCGCATTAGCTCCGTCTTCACTGGCATTTGGACCGACTCGGCATGCTCGTGGACCGCCTATGCCTCATGTCTCTGCTTGACAGTTAGGCTTTTGCATTACATGCTTTGGTTCGTGACATATGCTATTTGGTTCGTGTATGCCATACCGACATTTGGACCTTGGATTTGGATGTATTTGAGCATTCCCGGCTTACTTGATCACTGATCTTGGTTGCTATTTGGATGTCATTGAGTTGACCGAGAGCTTATTTGGGCTTATGTATTGCTTCATGGTTAATACGACCGGTACTTCATGTATGTCATGCTCTCTCGGATGCGCTTGATGCATTGACAGGGTCACTTATCACTGGTGCTTTCTCTTGGGTTGTTTGAGCTTCTGAGCTCGCTTTGTACGCCTTTTGTGCCAGTGGGAGCATTTTACATGCTTTCTTGACCTTTAACAGTTGCATGCTATTGGAGCACTTACATGTATTTGGAGCAGTTTATGTCTTGAGCAGCTACATACACATTGAGACTTTGGGATCATACTCCGATCTTTATGGATATGCATTGATGTACTCTTGGTTTACAGGATGCTTATGAGCCGAGTCTCATATTTGGATCTTTCTCTTTGAGCAGATACCTATTTGTGTCAGGTTTTGGCAGTTACAGGAACACTTTGCCTAGAGTGTCTGGGGGTGTGCCTTTCACTGGCAGATGTTATTTTGACATGCTTGGTGTTGAGCTCATGTTCTTTTCACTGTCATTGGCCTTGCTTATGTCCATTTCATGCCGGCTTTGGACCTAGCATTGTTTACTTGACATTGGATCCTATTTTGGGACAGTTTGCTCTCTAGACTGCATACCTGCAATTTATTACAGCAAGCAGTTATTGGTGGACTGAGGTGTACTTTTCATGCTGAAATATCCTGATTTGGTGTACCGCACCTAGTACTAAGTGGGCAGCCACTTTTGGCACACTTTGCTCGCCCTTTGGACCCCGTTTTGGTCATTTTTCGGCAGTTTCTGCAGTAAAACAGCAAGCAGTTTTGGACTGTTTGGGCATTTCCAGCCTGCATAATGGCGTCATCTTCGCATGATAGTGCCATCTTTAACATTACAAAGTTGGATGGTACCAACTACTCTTACTGGAAGAGTCAAATATGGCAGGTTTTGGTGCAGAAATCTCAGATTAAGCCACTTCGGTTGAGTGGGGAGCAGCCTGAAACTATGGACAATGACGACTGGCTTGAACTTGATGAGCTATGCAAGTCCACGATTGTATTGTCTCTCACTGAACAGGTACATTATAATGTATTTGAGGAAGCACAGAGTGCATGGGATCTATGGAATAAGATCAAGAATCTTTATGATAAGAAAAGTCCGGCGAGTCAGATGTACTGGTTGAAGCAGCTTATGGATCTGCGCATGAAGGATAATGCGACTATGTCTGCTCACTTGAGCCAGTTCCATGCTATACTGAAGAACCTGACTTCGCAGGATATCACCTTTGGAGAGGAAGTAACTCCTCTTTTCTTGCTTGGAACTCTGAATGAGTCATGGGATGTATTCCGTACTACTCTTTGTGCCTCTAGTGCTACTCTAAAATTGGCAGATGTTGAGAGTGCTCTTCTTCAGGAAGAGGTGAATCGCAAAAACTTGGATGCCTCTCGTGGTAGTCATGCTTTGACAGTTAGAGGCAGGAATGACAGGTATGACCGTGGTAATGGCCGAGGCCGTGACTCGCAGAAGGGTCGGTCTAAATCTCGTGGTGGCAAGTCGCGTAGTAAGTCGCGTGGACGCAATGCAAATGTCACTTGTCATCATTGTGGGAAAAAGGGCCATATTAGACCACAGTGTCATGAGTTGCGCAATGAGAAGCGCAAGGATAAGGGGAAAGATAAAGTGCAGGAGAAGTCCTCTGATCGCAGCATAGTACCTACGAAGTCCAACGTCAAGATTGAGGAAATTAATGTCACGCAGACTGAAGAGTCCGATGGTGGTGATGAGTTTATACTTGTAGCTAGTTCTTCTGATGCTTCACACTTGACTGAGACACCTAGTATGTATGCACAGTGCTGGTTATTGGATTCAGGTGCGTCCTTCCATGTGACGCCTTACCGTGAGTGGTTTCACTCTTACCGTACTGTATCTGGATCAGTCAGACTTGGAGATGACAGGTCTCTTGATATTGTGGGCTGTGGAGATATTCAGTTGCAGTTTTCCACTGGCAGTTCCTTTTTGCTCAAGGATGTACGTCATGTACCTGCGCTTACGCGTAGTCTTATGTCTGCAGGACAGTTGGATGATGCAGGATTTCATGTCTGTTTTGGGGATTCTGCCTGGAAGATTACCAAAGGCAGACTTGTGCTTGCTAGAGGCGCCAAGGCTGGCAGCCTCTATCCTCTTGTTGTATCTGGGTCTTCTGTAGACCATGTTTTGGCAGTGGGCTCTATCCCACATGTATCACTTTGGCATGCCCGTTTGGGGCATATGTCTTTGAAAGGAATGAAAATGTTATCTGGTTTGCAGTATCTTCCGCCTTTGGATTATGCATGTTTTGACTCGTGTGATCATTGTCTTTATGGTAAGCAGAATAGGTCTACGCATAAGAAATCGGGTAGGCCACGCATGAGTGAGCCCTTGGCATTGGTGCATTCCGATGTTTGTGGGCCTATGCCTTGCATGTCTATGGGTGGCGCGAAGTACTTTGTTACCTTCATTGATGATTTTTCTAGGAAAGTGTGGGCTTATCCCATAAAGCAAAAGTCCGATGTCTTGGCAGTCTTTCAGCGTTGGCTTGCTCTTGTTGAGAACCAGACTGGGTATAGGCTGAAATGCCTTAGGACAGATAATGGGGGAGAATATGTCTCGCATCCTTTTGAGCAGTTTTGTGATGACAGGGGTATGAAGCGTCAGTTGACCGCCCCTTACACCCCACCCCAGAATGGTTTGGCTGAGCGCATGAACAGGACTATTCAGGAGCGTGTGCGCTCTATGCTTAGCCATGCAGGCCTACCCCCGAGTTTTTGGGCTGAGGCAGTTAGTACGTCAGTGCATGTCATAAACCGATCGCCTTCCAGTGGATTGGATTTCCAGGTTGCAGAGGAAGTTTGGGCTGGTAAGCCACCCTCTTATGCGCATCTCTGTGTCTTTGGATGTGAGGCATTCTGCCATGTGCCCAAGGACAAGAGGAGTAAATTGGATCCAAAGAGCATTAAATGCATATTCCTTGGCTATGGTGAGTCAGGAGAGATGGGCTATCGCCTATGGGATCCGCAGGCGCGGAAAATAGTACGCAGCCATGATGTCGTCTTCCATGAAGACAAGATGCACAGGCAGCCTGAGAAGGTGGTTGAGATCCGCAGAGTGATCTTTCAGGAGGAGCCTAAAGCTCCAGCACAGCCTGCAGCAGTTCCTCCACAGGGCCAGGATGTTGGACAGGTAGTTAGACAGGCAGCAGAGCCTGCGGTGAGACGGTCTGCTAGAGATAGACGTCCACCTGACAGATTTCAGCCCTCTATGCATTATGTTTTGGTTACAGATGCAGGAGAGCCTTTCACTTATGATGAGGCTATGCGCAGGGGTGACAGTCACTCCTGGGAGAGGGCTATGCAGTCTGAGATAGACTCCCTGCATAAGAATGAGACTTGGGATTTGGTTGCCTTGCCTAAGGGCAAGAAGGCTTTGCCATGCAAGTGGGTGTACAAGCTGAAAAGTACCCCTGGACACCCCAAGCCGGCATACAAGGCTAGATTGGTAGCAAAGGGTTTTAAGCAGGAACATGGTGTGGACTTTGATGAGGTCTTCTCTCCTGTGGTTAAGATGACCACCCTGCGCTTAGTCTTGGCTTTGGTTGCACAGCTTGACTTAGATCTATATCAGATGGATGTCAAGACGGCTTTTCTACATGGGGACTTGCATGATGAGATCTATATGGATCAGCCTAAGGGCTTTGCAGAACCTGGCAGGGAGCACCTAGTGTGCAAGTTGAAGAAGAGCTTGTATGGCTTGAAGCAGGCACCTAGGGAATGGTATCATAAGTTTGATGCCTTTATGCAGTCACAGGGCTACAGTAGGAGTGCTATGGATCCGTGTCTTTACACGAAGAAAGCCCGTGATGGCAGTTTGCTTATCTTGGTACTCTATGTTGATGATATGCTGATAGTAGGGAAAGCTCATGATGAGCTAGATGCTCTTAAATCTCAGCTGAAGAAGAGCTTTGAGATGAAGGATTTGGGACAGGCCTCACATATACTTGGGATGCGCATTAAGCGCGATAGGCATCAGGGACTTTTGTATCTCTCACAGCGGGAGTACATTCATAAAGTCCTTGAGCGCTTCCGCATGCAGGACATAAAGCCTATAGGCTGTCCATTACCTTCTTATGTGAAGGTATCACAGGCCGATTGTCCGCAGACAGATGAGCAGAGGGCCGAGATGGCCAAGATCCCTTATGCATCAGCCGTGGGCAGTTTGATGTATGCCATGATAGCCACTCGTCCAGATATTGCACATGCAGTTGGTGTTGTGGTACGCTATATGGCTACACCTGGCAGCAGACATTGGGATGCCGTGAAGGGTATCATGAGGTACCTGAAGGGCACAGCAGATATGTGTATTTGCTATGGCAGCCAGGATACAGGGGTCGTGGGGTACACTGACTCCGATTATGCAGGACATGCAGATAGTAGGAAGTCCACTTCTGGCTATGTATTCACCTATGCTGGAGGGGTTGTCTCTTGGATGTCCAGGGTTCAGAAGTGTACGGCTTTGTCTACCACTGAGGCCGAGTATGTTGCAGCCACTGAGGCTTGCAAGGAGGCCATATGGTTAGGCCGTCTAGTTGCTGACCTTGGGATTGATGCTACACCTACACTGCATTCGGATTCTATGAGTGCCATTCAGTTGGCTAAGAATCCGGTCTTCCATGCGAAGACAAAACACATTGAGGTGAGGTATCACTTCATACGTGGTGTCGTGGAGGACAAGTCTGTTGACCTTGTCAAGATCTCCACTGACGAGAATCCTGCAGATCTGCTCACGAAGAGCCTCACTACTGAGTGCTTTGCCTTCCTCAGGAGGTTGATGGGCGTTGGATGAGATGTCACCTTTCCTCATCCCTTGTACCTATGTACATTCATACTGTCTTTTCTTTTTCTTTTCTCTCTCACTAGGGCAGATTCGCCTTTAAGTGGGAGGTTGTTGGGGGTAAAGGCGCCTCCGCCGTGCCGCCCCGTGTATTACTACACTGACAGTACCCGCCACTGCACACTGCAGGTGGCGGGCGCCCGTCACGTCACTTTATTCTTTATTCTTTTAGTGACAGTTTGAATAAAGGAAGGCCCGGTCACACATTGTGACTGTTGGAGTTCCCATTTCTTGTCTCTCTCTTTCTTGCTCTTGCTCTCCCGCCATAGCTCGCGTGCAAGCTTCGATCCTTCTCACCTTTCATGTAGTGCTATTCAAGGAGCATCCATTGTTAGGACTGTCATATCTAGTCATTCTCGCTATTGTAGCTTGATGTTGTTGCCTTCTGCTTTGACTAGATGCAATCCGAACGCAACATGTATGTGTTTTTGCAATGTGGCCTTTTTGCCCTTGTTGGCTAGATGGGCCCATTGAGGTTCTAGGGTCTCTGTTTGTCTCAGTTCGGGTATGGGCTTTTGGTTGCTCTTTTGTCAATGAGAATCCATGTTCGTGTAGAGCCATTACTACACTAGGATCTAATTTGGAGGACCTATCACGGTGCGCGTTTTCTCTCCAACCTACTTAGGGAAGGTGCGGAGCGGGTGGAGCCCCCTCTGTGGGAATCCTCTCCTACTGGTGGAGTCCTTGAGTGGTTTGTCTGAGTGAGTTCCTTCAGTTATTGAATGCAACCCTCACTTTATGGTCACTTAGTGTGCGTGTCGCTCCTCCTGCACTAGGCTCAGTCAGGCTTTCAATTTCTTTAGGTGCATTCAAGTGCGGAAATTCGAGGTGAGTGCAGCAAACTACTCGAAGCGTCTTAGGCATTCCCGCTTTGTTTGGGCCTGATAGGCTTGTTGGTCACTTTTCTGGCCGCCTTGATAGGGTTCAACGCCTTTCTAATATGTTGCCGCATTCGTTTTTGGCCAATCAGGTTTAAACTGCTCAGCGCTTTGCGTCTAGGTCTCTGGGTCTTGCTGCTGCCTAATTCAAGCTGCTAAGCTGCTGCTTCCTACGATTTCGTCTATTCCGTGTGCCAGGATCAGGTTTTGAGCATCCGAAGGACTTTCGACAGTTTGCGGTGCTGAGCTCTAGCCGGGTCAGGTCAACTTTCCAAGAATTCACTAAAAATTTATACTCGGCCCAGCTTGTCCGAATTGCAAGGTCCGAGTGGATCACTCGGACGGGCCGAGGCACAAGGCCAAATTCTTGACTCGGACAGAGCAAACTCGGACGAGGTTATTCGGACGGGCTCGGACACTTGGGCCGAGGGCCTGGGCCGAGCGCCTGGGCCGAGGGCCGAATGTGACACGTGGCCGAGGGCCAAATGTTGAAGGGCCAAGGGCTAAATTATTGGCTCGGATGGGCCGAATGTTGGACTCGGACGGACGATTAGGGTTTCGGGCCAAGTGGGCCGAATGGTAAGGGGCCGAGGGCCGATTCTCAGACTCGACCCAAAAAAGGCCACTCTAACGGGCCGAGTGCGGCGCGACGGCAACATCGCGATGTTAATCTTGCCTGATTCTTGCGATTTACCCAATCATACCAAGCACAAACCTCCAGATCCTATCTAGGGGGATAGGGGAAGGGATTCATGTACCTAACTAGAGCGGTAGGCTCTTCAATGGCGAGATCGGAGCGGATCGTGCGATGGCTCTCTCTCTCCCCCCCTCTCTCTCTCTCTCTCTCTCTCTCTGAAATGGTCACAAATGAGCTCTCCTTGGCCTCTTGGCTCTTATGCCCCTTCCCGGGTAAGGTGTTGATGCCCCCAATCACTCACTGCTGATCTTGGGCATCACAAGCAAGCTTTTTGCCATTTTTTGCACAATTTTTGCCCTGTTTTACCGTGTTTTGTAACAGTAAACCCTAATGCTTATTTTCTTTGTTTTTCTTTGTTTTCTCCTACTCTAATGCATCCAATTCACAAGGTAAATACCTACACTACTTCATTTCACAACATAAATCTCAGTAAAGCAAAAGACCTACTTGCCAAGGAGATCGAATACCATCTTCAACCCCCTCACTTCCTACCTATCTCAAACACCGGTGCCCTTACTTCGATGCTCAATTTGAAGTGCACAAGCGCTCAAGGCTTGAATCCGTTTGTCTTGGCAACAAAACCAAAATGTGGAAGCTTTCCCTCAACTGTCAAGACCCACAAACCGCTTATTGTTTCAAGCGTTCCAAGCCGAGCACTAATGGCTACCTCTCACATAGCCGACGCGCCATCCATATCTATGGGTGTAGTGAGCTTACCTCCATGCCGACCGAGTTACCTCCTCTCCCGTGCACTCCGGTAGCTCCACAATCCAAGTGCAAGCTTCAAGCAAGCTCCATCCTCAAGCTCCACGCTCCAAGCTCCATTGCCGCGAGCAAGACAAGAGAAGAGAAGAGAAGAGAAGAAGAGAGGAGAAGATGGAGAGCTTCTCCTCTCCGAGTCCCTCACCCTCACACACTCACTCCCTCACACCCTCACACTCCCTCTCTCTCAAGCATGAGCTCAAGCAAACAAGAGCAAGAAGAAGAAGAAGAAGAAGAGAGCTACTTTTGGCCACACATAAGAATGAGCTTTCCATTCACTTTTCAACTTTATATACAAAACCCTAAATCCCTTTTGGGCGGTCATCCCCCTTTTCCCCTTTTTTACATGGCCGTCCGTAGCCTAGGCCCTTTTCCCTATTGTTCGTCTATCTTCCTAGCTTCCTTTCCACCGCCCGTCTACATTTACAAATTGCACGGGTGAGAGCCTGGTGCTCCTTGAATTAAACCATGATGCACCTGCGCTCTTTTACAAAATTTTTGACTTGTGCTTTTCCTTGTGCGCCTTTGTCTTCCATTTCTCTTGCCTTGGCCTTTGTCTTTGTCTTCTATTTTAGCTTTCCGGATTTTCCACCGCCTGGCACTCTTTTACAAGATTTTAGGGTGCGCCTTTGTACTTTAAAATGCACCTTTCCCCTTTTGCATTTGCCTTGGGCTTTTTAAGGTTGCCCCTGCTCTTTTGGCCTTTTCTCCTCTTCTTTCTTCTGTCGGGCTACCTTTTTTCCGCCTTTGCCCTGTGTCTTTTTTATTTCCTTTTGCTTTCTTCATGTTGGAATTAACACTTTAATGCATTCATAAGAGTGTATATGTAGTGATATGTATCTATGTTTCTACACGTGATGCTAGCCTTATTATCTGGGTAATTTATATGGATGATACGTTGATTGTTGAGAGAGCTCATTATGAGCTTGATGCCTTGAAAAGTTGGCTCAAGAAGAGCTTTTTGATTAAGGAAATGGAACAGACCTCACATATTCTTGGCATGCACATCATGTGCAATCACTCTAAGGGGCTCCTTTACTTATCAGAAGGACTACATATAAAAGCTCATAAAGCGCTTTTCCTTGTGAAGGTCATAGTCAAGTACATTGTCCCCATTTAGATGAGCAAAAGGTCAAGACGGCCAAGATCCCTTATGCATTCACAATGGGCAGGATGATATATGCCATGATAGCCACTCTTCCAAACATAGTATTTGTAGTGGGAGTTATGGCATGCTATATGGCTACATTTGGCCAACGACATTGAGACACCATGAAGGGTATCATGAGGTACTTGAAAGGCACTACAAATATGACCATTTGCTATGGTAGTCAAGATACTACAATCGTGGATTACATTGACTTTGATTATGTAAAACATGCAAATAGTGGAAAATCCACCTCTAGGTATGCCTTCACTTTTGCTAGAGGTGATATTTCATGGATGTCCAAGGTGTAGAAATGCACGACCTTATCTACTATTGAGAAAAAGTATGTTGCAACCACCCACCAAGGCTTGCAAGGAGGCTATATGGTTAGACTATTTGGTGATAGACCTTGGTAATACTATTACTCCTAGACTACATTTAGATTTTGGAGTGCTATTTAGTTGGCCAAGAATCCAATTTTCCATGTGAAGGCAAAACACATTGAGACATGGTATCACTTCATCAAGGAGATGGTAGAGGAGAAGTTTGTTGAGCTTGTCAATCACTTGACGAGAATCCTACAAATCTGCTCACTAAAAGTCTCTCAATAGAACGTTTTTCCTTCCTTATTATGAAGATGATGGGTGTAGGATGAGATGACATCGATTCCTCATCCTATTGTACTTTATGTACATTTGTACTTTGTCACTTTTTCTTGTCCTCTCCTCACTAGTGCTACATTCACCTTTAAGTGGGAGGTTGTTGGGGATAAAGGCGCATGTGCCTACATTGCCCTATATTTACTTCACACACTGTGATCACACACTTATACACTTCACGTGACAGGCACCCATCACTATCACTTTATTCTTTAGTCTTTCAACAATGATTATTGAATAAGGGAAGTTCGAGGTCACATGTTGTGACTATTAGAGTTCCCACACACACACACACACACACACTCTCTCTCTCTCTCTCTCTCTCTCTCTCTCTCTCTCTCTCTCTCTCTCTCTCTCTCTCTCTCTCTCTACCATAGCTCTTGCTTTGCTCTTGCTTCCACGCGTGCTTCCACTCAAGCTCTACCTTTCAAAATATACTCGCCAAGCTTTAGTTTAATCCCAAAATTTTTGAAAGATGGTTATCTCAAACCACCACGTCGACAACCACTTCTTATTAATAGGCTAAACCCTTTATATACAAAAAATATACAATTATTCAAAAAGAAAACAAAAAGAGACAAACACACACAATCAAAGCAACTTACAACTAGAAATTTATTTACTTTCATTGAGAAGGGGGAGGGGGTATTGAATTGTACTAATACATAGATTGAATTTTAGTAATTCTGAAACATGAAATTATGCTAAGTTTGTATTGAGAAAGTTTTTATCTAAGAGCATTGCTTTTGTTTTCATAATTCTCATGACTTTTTTTTGTTGAAAATATGTAAATGGTAGCTCCATCTATAAGAATGGCTAACCTTGAATTTTCCATACTAATCAATGAACCTAAATAAAAAAACTTTTTTCTTTTGCTTTAAATCGATGTAACAAGTATGACTTATAACCCAACACAAGAGGCCTAAGGGATCTTAAATCTTGACTAATAAGAAACTTTGAGGAGATGATCAATGATAATGGTATGGCTAAATACTTTATTAAATAATGTGGATTACAACTTTATGCTAAAGTGTGCAATGAACCAACTCGCTTAGTTACATGCCTAAGCTTCATTTCCAACTATGAACCTAGTTGTAGAATGAGTATGTTAGCCTGGTGAGCAAGGGGATTCAAATAATTGATAGAGTGATAAAATTGTAGGCATTCTTGTTGGTCCTTTATGCTTCTCTTGTCACACCATTAGGAAGGGTCTTTACTTTAGGAGACACTACACAAGAGTAGGCCCACCTAAGAGGATCTAGGGAACATGAGAAAGATAAGGGAAAGGTGCAAAAAGAGAAAGCTATGATAATGCAAAGGTAGCAAGAAGAATATGAAGGAAGAAGTTAAACCTCTAGCAAGGGACAAAATTAGCCAAAAAGAGAAGAGGAGGACTAGAGAAGAGAGTGAGGAAAGTTCATCTATCTCCGACTTTGATAAAGGAGACATTCTCAAAGAATAAGCAGAAGCTCATGCTGCCAAAAGGAAAAGTAAGAAACAAGCAAACAAGATGGAAGCTAGGATGAGAGAAGATGTTGAGAATATCCAAATGACCATCTTGCAATCAATAGCTAAACAAAGATGGGAAATGAAATGCACAATTGTTCAAGAATTTTAGGCAATCATGATAGAAAAAGAGGAATGTAGCTCAAGTAAAGATAGAGAAAAAGCTATTGAGAGGTTACACTAGCAACTGGTGGCATAAATACAAAGCTTACTGAATTAGAACTCTAGAGAAGGTAAAGCCTATAGAAGAAGTCACAACCACTTCACAGGGTGATAGGAAATGGCATGTGGAGCACAATCTAGTACTAAGTGCAGCAAGGAGTCTAGAAGCCCTAGAATTGCTACATTTATGAGCTTCAGAAGGATATAATGGAAGCAATTCAAAGTAAACAGGAGCTCTATGACATATTAGGAGACACCAAGAAGTCTACAAGAGGTTTATATGTTAGAGTGTAACAATGTGGAAGCATAAAATTGGACTAAAAGAAAATGAACATGAGAGAAGAGGGAGAGAGAGAAATCCAACAGTTAGTTGCAAGACATCAAGACACTATTTATGGAAAGAGACTTGGCACTAGAAGCAACAAATGGGGAATTAGAAGAGCTAAAGAAGAAAGACAAAGGAGCACAAGCTTAGGTAGTAGACCTAACAATCTAGGTAGAGCAAGAGAAAGCTAAGATGGCTCCGTGTGAAAGAGAGATCCAAGAGAATCAGCAAGCCCGAGAATAACTGAAGGTAGTTGCTCTACAACAAACCATTGACAGCAACGGTCACTAGAATTGAGAACAAAGTGAAGAAAAACTTGGGGGAGGCATTCAAGAAGTTGACAAATCAAATAGAAAATTTAATAAGTAGAGGAAGTCAGCTTAAAGCACAAGTAGATGTGTATAGATTTGTAGCATCATTACAATAGTAGCTTTAGAAAAACCATCCATATGGTCTCTACCTCCAACATTGATAACATAATGAAGTTGAAGGTCCAATTGAACTTCGCCAATGTAGTATTGAGTAATTTGGATTTTGGCCAAGTGCTTAATATTTCAACCACAACCTCAACTAGAGCAACACTAAGATGCCATTCATAGGCCATTGGCTATGAAGAGTGAAAACACAAAGCTATAGGGTTAGGAGAATTAGAGCTCTCTAAGAACAGTTCTATCTTACAGAGCCAATAGAAATTATATATTTCTCAAAAAAATTTGTGGAGCCCCAAGAATTTGATGAGATAGGGGAGAGTATAGGTGACACACCTCAAGAACTACAACCAATGGTGGAGTTGGCACTAGAAGTATAGGAGCATGCCTTGAGGTTATTGAGTGCACCAAAAGCTCCTACTCAAAAGGTGACCAACCATCCTCTTGACTACAAAGGATATGAAGAGCAATGAGAAGATCTAGACGAATCAATAAAGAAGTGCAATTAGCCAAAGGGAGAACATGCCATAATATTTGACTTCAAAGTTTCAAAGGAAAGAAAGAAGGCTCTATCCCCAAGAACTGTACGGACATTGATTTAGGCAAGTAAGAGCACCACTAAGAAATGGAAGGAGCAACAAAATGAAAAATCCATTTGGAAAACTTATTAGCTTCAAAAAGGCAAGGCACAAGGTGAGCCTTCGGAACTACAGCCGCGCAAGAAGTCTAGAAACTCTATTCAAAATGGTTGTATACTTTCCTAGAGATTGAGGATGTGGCAAAGTTAGCATTTTTCTATGTTAAAAGCTATGAAAGTGAAGTTGCACTTCATTGTCTTTGCTCTAGGCAACATACACAACGTGATCATGATCCAAAATGCCATGGTTGGTACAACTTTCCAAGGTTTCCCAATGTCAATGCCCCAAAACATAAAAAGTTGTACTTGTTCCAACCCAAGAGTATGTGAAGTTGTGAAAATGGGGGAGTGAGGAACATGGTACATTAAGCTTTCTCTTCCTCTCTTCATATCTTCAAGCTTATCCTTGGTGACTCCTCTCATGTGTGGACAATAACAAAAGTAAGGAGGTGAGCAAGTGAGCACGTATGTGGATCATGGAGTATGGCTTGTCAATGCAAATAATGAAGACGTGGTGATGCCAGGAGGCATATTCCATGGTGGATTTCGTGAGGTTTTGCAGTGGATTCCGTAAAATTTTATTACCGGGGCTCATACACAAAGTGAATTCTTTGTGTGAAAAGTCAATGGGGACGCCTATCCTTTTCAGGCATCTTGTTAATTTAATGTGTAAGTGGGTGATTCCATAGCGAGTGATTCCGCAAAATACATATTTAAATTAATAAACGTTTATGAGTTTAGAGTGCGCACTCATAATAAATTAAGGTTAGGATTGATTTCTAACCAATTTATTTTTGTAGCTGAAGACTACTAGGTATTCACTTTTGTCGATTTAATTATATTATTTTTCTAACAATTGTGAATGCTTCAGTTGATGTGTAGAGCAAGCAGCGGTGGCAGTGGGAAGAATTGGAGGATAGCGTGTATTCAAATTATCACCAATTTTTTATGGGCGCATATCTTAGGCATGCGCCCATATTTTGTCGCGCTTATTTATTAAAGCACTTGATATTTATTTATTATTTTTGTATGCGCATGGGCGCACGATTTAAATATTTGTATTGGACATTGTATTTGGGTACCGCCTGATTTCTTGGGTGCCCAATAGCTTTAATTCTTTAGTGGCACAAAAGCAAACACAAAAGCTAAAGCATGCTATTTTGTAAATTGGGCTATTATTTGAGCTTGAAGATGAATAATACATAAAATACATGCTTTGTGAAGCGCTCACACAAGGCATGGGGGAAGATTGCACCCAATTGGTCTCTTGTTCATGTCGTGCAAGCTTTCTTCATTGGTTTTTGTATAAAAAGTAGAGTTCTTTTGTTCTTGGGGACCTTCTGACGCTCACTACGCGCGCATACGGCGTCCGATTTGTGCACCAATCCTATCTCACCCTGGGGATATGATGCCAGGAGGCATATTCCACAGTGGATTCCGTGAGGTTTTGCGGTGGATTCCGTAAAATTTTATTACCGGGGCTCATACACAAAGTGGATTCTTTGTGCGAAAAGTCGATGGGAACGCCTATCCTTTTTGGGCATCTTGTTAATTTAATGTGTAAGTGGGTGATTCCATAGCGGGTGATTTCGCAAAATACATATTTAAATTAATAAACGTTTATGAGTTTAGAGTGCACACTCGTAATAAATTAAGGTTAGGATTGATTTCTAACCAATTTATTTTTGTAGCTGAAGACTACTAGGTATTCACTTTTGTCGGTTTAATTGTATTATTTTTCTAACAATTGTGAATGCTTCAGTTGATGTGTAGAGCAAGCAACGGTGGCAGTGGGAAGCATTGGAAGATAGCGTGTATTCAAATTATTATCAATTTTTGTTGGGTATGTATCTTAGGCATGGCGCCCATATTTTGTCGTGCTTATTTATTAAAGCGCTTGATATTTATTTATTATTTTTGTATGCGCATGGGCGCACGATTTAAATATTTGTATTGGACATTGTATTTGGGTACCGCCTGACTTCTTGGGCGCCCAATAGCTTTAATTCTTTAGTAGCACAAAAGCAAACACAAAAGCTAAAGCGTGCTATTTTGTAAATTGGACTATTATTTGAGCTTGAGGATGAATAATACATAAAATACATGCTTTGTGGAGTGCTCACACAAGGCATGGGGGGAGATTGCACCTAATTGGTCTCTTGTTCATGTCATGCAAGCTTTCTTCATTGGTTTTTGTGTAAAAAGTAGAGTTCTTTTGTTCTTGGGGACCTTCTGACGCTCACTACGCGTGCATACGACGTCCGATTTGTGCACCACGTGGTGGGTGTTGATAAGTCAATTCACTACATTTGTGCATGCATGTGAGTAGACTAGCTGGAAGCTAGTTGTAGACTTCGTGGTTAAACCCCTTGAAACACATCCCAAAGTTGGGCTTGTGAGTGTAATAATGTCCTTTAATCTTCAATATAAAAGGGATGTTACTAATAAGATCAATAGCACCAAGAAATAATTTACCTTTGCTTTTGGCTATAGATTTTGGCACAAACCAATGCTTGGACTCTTGCATGTAGGTGAAAGTAAGTGGGAATGGGCTCACCCTTCATAGCAATCATGATTCCCAATTCACAACTACTACTCTGAACATTAGGTCTTTAATTATTTAAATATGGATCCCTATGAGAAATCCTAATTTGCTACTATAAGTTTGGGTTTCAACAAAAATTTCAATATAGCCCTTCACCACTAATTTCCTACTATAAGGTGGGGTTTTAGCAAAAATTTCCACTACAACCCTTCACCAATGGATGAAATATGTTGAGAATTGTCAAGGGATTGTCAAAGAATGAGAGAGGAAGCTTACGAGAGAGAAATTTCAAAAATCACCAACAAAGCCATTGTTGTTGACCTTGCTAGATCAGCTTGATTAGCTATTGCTGACACCTATAAGAGCTTATTGAGCCAAATGCACAACAATCATGACATTGGACAAACTTTTATTGTTTCAGAAGCTACAACTCACTTTGGTGAACACAATCTCTCACCTTTTCTCTCAATACTCCTCTCTAACCGACCAATCATCCTTCTCTCCAAATTAAGAAAGCAAGAACACAAGATTATCTTCGAGGTGTAGTGAACTCCCCAACTTACCTTCATGTGTTATAGTTCAAAAGCTTGAAGGCTTGAAATTGGTTCCACGACCATGATCAACACAATCTGATGCCATCACTCCTTTGCATTTACCACCAAGCACACAACCAAGTCGACAAGCTAGTAGAGAATAAGAAGTAGAGAAAGACGACAACGAAGAGCTTCACCTTCCCTTAGTCCCTAACTCAACACACCTCTCATTCACTCTCTCTCATTCACTCTCAACACAATGGATGCAAGATGATAGAATAAAAGAAGAGAATAGAAATCTTCAATAGCTTCATTGATAGAGCTTTTGTAGCATGGATGCACCAAAAGGGTAAATAGAACTAAGTCTATATAGACACAAATTAGGGTTAGGATTAGTCACCTCTAAGACGGTGCACCATTTTAGGGTTAGGGTTTGTGCTTCACTTTGCGTTTTAAGGTTTGTGCCCCTTTTGCATTTTAGGGTTTCCACCATTGTGAATTAGGGTTTGCGCCCTATTTTGGGCATCCTACCCACTTTGCGGGGTCTAGGCTAGTCAGTACTCATTGCATACTTGTGCCTTAGCCTAATTCGACCAAGTCTATACTAATCTAATCACAAATACATGTGTGCAATTCACACAACAGTTGTGGGTGCAACAAATACAAGTGCAGGTGATAAATACAATGTGCATAGGAGTGAGCCCAACTCTCACAAGATAATACATCCATGATAATTTGGTGTTCGTGAGTACAACAACAATACACAAGTGCCCAAAATAATACAATGAAGCTCCATAAAATTATAATCCTTCCAAAAAATAGTAGCCAACACTTGCACTTTGTTGACCTTAGCCTTCACAAAATACTATCAACATTAGCCCCATCTTAGACAAGTGCCAATCCCATGGCACTCACGTCAAAGATAGATGTGGAATGCTAGGGACGGTCCTAATGAAGTAGTCTCGATGGAGAGAAATAAAGACTGCTAATGAAGAACTATGAATGATGAGAGTGATATTTTCTACGGATGTGAAAAACTAGTATTGAAGAAGATGATGCTCATATGGATGCTATAGATGATGTTCAAAAAGATGTGGTAACTGCTAGAAGATGATGTCTGCATGAAGAATCACTTATGGCATAACAGAAGAAGAGAAATGAAGCATAGAAGGATGAGGATGCAAAGGCCATTGATGTTGATGGGTCTTTAGTCCTTCAAATGATCATCTATGAAATTCCTATAAGCCAACTTGTGCTCTCCCTAAGGGGTGTGTCTACTTACGTGTATGGTGACTTATGCACATGCAAGTGGAATTGGGAGATGAATCAAACTTCAAACAAGTTTAAAGTGTTGTCCCACACTTGAGGATCCAAAACCGTGAATAGATTATGACGCAAATATTATGTAAGTGCATGTGCATACATAATCTAATACATAGTTAGAAGATTGCTCCATGGATTCTTTTCTCGATGAGGCATGACAAATGAATCTTGCACTAATGAAGATGGGAGAAAGTGTCATTGTTATTGAGGGACAATAAAGTTATCACAGAGAAATAGTTGGGAAGATGGACAAAAGGTGGAGTCCAATCCAATAATCTCTTTAAGCACATGGTTCTCCATGGAATCAACACAAGGGAGAGTAGATGAAACTAGTCCCTTTTTATGTGAAGTAACTTTTACTTCTTGCTTTGAAGTTGAGTGAGTGGCACTAGGATAAATAAAGTGGAATGAAAAAAGTATAAATGACTCAAGGAGACAGATCTAACCAAGGCGAGCTAAGTCTTCCTAGGTATGTATTGACCTTGATGTGCCCTGGGTAAATGTGGGGGAAAATAGAAAAGGGGCTAGGGAGTTAGAGACTGGAGCTACCTGACCAAAGCCACTAGACACACCTAACTCGACGACCCCTAATAGGTGCAAAGAAATATGACCTAACTAATCATGGAGCTTTTACTCTCTTCTTAGAGTCAAAATTGTATTAAATAAGGATGGAAGCTCTCTATTTTCTGTATGTTCCCTTTACTTTGATGTTTTATGAGCACACTCCTGAATAAGTTAGTTGGTTTCATAGCTAGTCCACAAATGTAAGTAATCAAATCATCAAGTAGGATGGTCCTGCAAAGCAACTGGCAATGTCCAACTCCTCTTCAGTTAGAATCTTATCAAGCAATGGGTTTATGGCAAGTCTAGATGCCGAGCCAAGATGAAAGAATGCAAGGAAGTAGTCTCATAGTAGGTTGGATCATATTGAAGTGTACTTACTATACAACATTGCTTAGCTATTGTCATAAGACAACTGCCATCGTAAGCAATCTCAAGGTGATGAGAAAACCATTTCTACAAGAATGGACTTGAGGAATTGCAATTTTTCTCAAGTTTACCAAGTGTTTGCTGGTCTTTGAGTTTGGTCACAGAAGCATAAGAGGGGATAAGTCAGCAGGACTACAATTGCTTCTAAGGAAGGGTTTTAGCATATTCATCTTGAACCAAGAGGCTTTTTTCGTAGAGGTGTTCACTCTCTTCCCAAATAGGGTGCCATTTGGAAGCAACTCGTATTATCTCATCAACAGTAAGGCCTAAATCAATCATTGCAAATAGCTTGGCATAAGTAGTGAATATGACATCAAATTGGAGTAGCCATTTTCTTCTTGAGGAATTTAATTTATTGGCCAAATGAATAGCCATGGTGTTGAGTGGTCGACAAACAAGCAATGGTTAGAGACCAAAAGGAGGGGCATGTTTAGTAGGGATGATTTGGAGGTGTGTCTGAGCAACCTCCATCTTAGGGTTTAGCCACCTCAACTTGGTTGTATTGGTGGTGTGGGTAAGTAGGGATGTTAGTAGCTACAGCCTTAGGTTTTGGAATTTTTAGCCATTATGTCAGTGCTAGTAGAATTTTTATGTGCATCACTTTGCCTCACATCACGAGATGAAGAGTCATTCCATGTGAAACTAGAAGCAAAGGAAAGATAAGTTGTTGTGTCATTCAGTTTTGGGATAAATTAGTCAAAGAAATTGGGATTATATTGTAGTGAAGCATGGCCATCAAGAAGTTGTGGATTGTGTGTGAAGTACAAAATATATCTAATGACATAAACCGTCATGTTGTCCAATCGACTTGCAATGCATAGCTCTTCCTCTAAAAGGAATTTGTCATATAAGGAATCTAGTTTAGCAAGTTTAGAAATGTTAGCATTGTAGAGAGTTGCAAGCACTCTCAAAGATGTAGGTGCTACATATGTTCGATCATGTGTGGAAGCCCAAAGTGCCTTTCTCCACTCATAAATAGTCATTAGAGAGCTACCATACCTTGCAACTAAACCTCAAGCATAATACCATTTCCTCAAAAACTCACTTTGTCCTTCTACTTTCTTGGCTAATGGGTCAATGTCTTCCTTGCTTGCCATGCATTGCTCACAATGGAACACAGGAATCGAGCGATACTTCTCTTGCTATGCTTTGGTCATTTTCTTCATGACTTCTCCTACGATTGTTGGGTAAATCCAACAAAATTGTGATTGCTCTAACCATGCCAGAGGCCTTTCTAAGAGCTTCTCATCCTCAGCAGTTTGAATTCCAATGTCAGCATGAATATATGCACAAACGAGTGAAGTCAATAGTATTTCATCTAGTTCCTTGGAACTCATAATCTTGGATTGATCCTTTTTCTACCCCATATTTTCTAAAGCCTCCATGAGAAACCTCTTAATTGGTTGTAAATGCATTGAAGCATTTTGCCAAGAAAAACAAGATTTGTGAATCATGGGATTCATTGTGTTCTTTAGGCTAGAATTAGTATTCTATTGTGAGACTAAAGTGCTAGAGGCTTGTTCCTTAACTGAAATGGCAAGTTTGAGGATTGGGATTGCATGGACTCCATCTTAAAATTAGAAGTAGTAACTTCTGAGGTAGTGGATTGGTCAATTAGGTCAATCAAAGATGATTGCACATTGGGATCCACAGACTGATGGGAAGTAGTCTCAATCTTGGAATTTCCAAATTTCTTTTTGACAATTCTCATGGAGGAAGATTATCAATCCTTTGACGTTTTCATAGCTATCCCTTATGGGTCCTTTTTAGTGGATTGAGCAATTGTACTAGGTTGTTGATGTTGGATGTATTGTTTTGGCTTGGGTAACAAAGGTTCTTGGTTGTTGGGAGACACTAGCTATTTTGAAGGACTAGCAACTTTCGTGGTTGTTACTTGTCAACACTAGAGCGATCTATAGTCAGCTTCCTTGGATTCTATTCCAGCCGGAGCAGCAACACCAAGTAGTGACTACTTTGTGTCCTCTTTTTGACTCAGTGTGACTGCTCAGTCATAGCAAGTTTCTCTTGTGGATTAGGAATTGCTTCAAGTTGTTGCACTTCTAGAATTGTGGATACAGGTGTCTCAAAAACTAGCAACTTAGTCACTAGCTTGTCTGTTTGTATCTCTACAAGTATCTTGATCCTTGACCTAGATCTATGTGCGTCTCTTTCTCTTTCTCTTGGATTTTGGCGGACCTTGGGTTGTGGTCAATGGAGGTGGTGTCGCAGGTGGTTTTAGCAACCAAATTCAATAATTTCATACAAAAACCCCTTGAGCATGTAGCAACGCTCTGGGAACCCACTGCGGCTTTATGCTAGCTCTCTAATGATGCTTCCAATTATATGCCCTATGTCTCCTTTTTCTTCTAGATAAATTTCTCTTTCTAATAGCTTGAGAAGCTATTGCGGTGGTCCTAGCCACCTTGGGCTTTACTTTGTTGCTAGAATGATTCACACTAAGTGGTTCTCTCTTGTCTGCATACACCTTGAGTAGCTCCTTCAAAACTCTCTCGTGGCTGTCCTCACTAGGTTTTTGATTTGAATCTAAGATAGGTTACTCGCCCTTCCATAGAAAAGAGACAAGATTCCTTTTGCTGAAGGTAATGACAATCTCAACTTTTGGTAAGCTCGAGTATCTTTAGTGTGCTTCATAGTCCACAATACATCTAGTCACATGCTTGAAAGTTCTTTTAAGTAGAACCTCTCTACCCATGTCTTATCGATTTGGAAGCACATAAAAAATAATGGGAAGCTCTCAGTCTCTATAGTCTAAAGAATATTACATCGTCTTAGGAGGGGAGAAGGTGATCCGCCATAAGGTTTTATGACTGCATTAGTTGGGACGAGTTCAAGTTGACCAATCATAGTCCACACATCATAAGTTAGGATGTTGTAATCAAAACCTTCGTCAATGAGAGTGTGAATGATGTGGCAATTAGTTTGACCCTAAGATATGCAGCATGAGGTATTAGATGTTCATCTTCTGGGTCAGTGTTGGTCACTTTGACCTTGTGGATGTTACATTCTATAGATCGTGTGAAGGTACTACTATACACCTTGTATGCTAGACAATCATTAGACATATGAGCAATGCCACACTTAATGCAGACATATGAGCAATGCCACACTTAATGCATCTAAGGTCAATCTTTGTTGTGAATGTATCCTATCCCCATCCGGTCTACTAGCTGTGGCCTACGCTCTTGAGTTACTAGCTCAGTCATATTGTCAATGCATAGATGGATGGGAAGGTTTCTATTTATTGTTGACTCTAAAGGTTTTAGGACTTGTAGACCTATGGCCTAGTCAGTTATGAGGCACATCTACCAAGTCTTAGGCTCTGCAAAGCTAGATGATACTCTTTGTTTGCATATTAAAGTTCTTATGTGGTTTATTGTGTGTGTTTCTATTCTTCTTAATATCTAGAATGATGTGAATTTGGCTTGGTACTCTTGAGAGCTTAATCAATAACTTCTCTCTCATTGGGCCCTTCTTGTAGTGATTGGACTTTAGCTTTTGGTGGTAGCTTGGATGATTTCCCCCCTCAACTTATTGTGTGTCCTATGCCTAGGTGTGTAAATGATTGTTGTGGCTCTACACTATGATCCTAAATGTTCCTAGGTTGTTAGCCTAATGTAAGTTGCCTAGGTGCTAGGTGTGCCAAGTCCTTATGATGTGACAAAGTGTCTCCTAGGCTGCTTGACCTTGCTTTATACAAATTCCTTAGTGAATTCCTAAGGCATTTAAATGCTTCTTTGAACAAATACATTCCAAAATATTTAGTCTTCAAGACACTTGAGACACTTTGAACATATAAGAGTGAGATGTGCAAAATCAAGTTTTCTTTTGTTCAAACAATATGCATGTGTGCAACAATTCCTCAAAGCATCACAATCATGTCAAGCTAACCTTAGAGGAGTGGAGGTATGTGTGTGTGGGAGTGGGTTTATGTGTGGGAGTGAGTGTTTCATATGTGGGAGTGATAAATGGTGCGAGTCCTAGGTAGGTAGTGCAAGTGTAAAGTGTAGGGTGCAAGGCTAGGTGGTGCAAGTGCAAGTGCTAGGTGAGGTGGTGCAAGATGTGAGATGATGCAAACCCTAGGTGGTGCAAGTCCTAGGTGGGTGGTGCATGTTGTGAGGGTAGTGCAAGTGGTGCAAGTGGCAAGTGTAGGCAGGTAGTGCAAGCCTAGGCGGTGCAAATGCAAGTTCTAGGTAGGTGGTGCAAGTCGTGAGGGTAGTGCAAGTGATGCAAACCTAGTGGTGCAAGTGGCAAATGCAAGTGGGTGGTACAAGTCGTAGGTTTGTGGGTAATGTAAGTGGGTCATGCAAGTGCAGTGACCTAGGTGGGTGGAGCAAGTCATAAGGGTAGTGCAAGTGGTGCGAGTGTAAAGCGAGCTAGGTGGTGTAAGTGCAATGTGACCTAGGTTTGTGGGTGGTGGAAGTCGTGAGATGGTGCAACTAGGTTGTGCAAGCTAAGTGATGCAAGATAGGTATTGCAAGGTAGACTGTGCAAGCTTAGTGTAAGCCCTAGGTGGTGCAAGCTAAGTGATGCAAGGTAGAGAGTGCAAGCCCTAGGCGGTGCAAGGTAGGCAATGCAAGGTAGGTTGTGCAAGCTTAGTGCAGGCCCTAGTAGGTGGTGCAAGGTTGGTGTAAGTGCAGAGTGACCTAGGTGGTGCAAGTGCTAAGTGGATTAATGTGATGTATGTGTGGGTCATGAATTTTGAATGTGAGTGAACTATGGATATGAATGAACTACGATGTGAGTGAATTACAAGGTGAGTGAACTTTGGTTAGGATTTAGGGATGTGAGTTTGAGTGTGAATAAACTAATGTGAGTATGCATGATTGTTAGTGTGAGTGTGAGTGAATGGTGGTTAGGGTTTATGAGTGTGAGTAAAGCAAATATGAGTGAACTTTGAAGAATAATGTGAGTGATCATCATTGATGTGAGTGTGAGTGAATGGTGAGGATGAGTGTGAGTGAACTATGAGTGTGAGCATGAATGAATGGTAGTGCGAGTGTGAGTGAGCGTTAGGGTTTATGAGTGTAAGTGTGAATGAATTGATTAGGGTTGAGTGTGAGTGTAAGTGTAAGTGAAAGGTAGTGTGAGTGATCGATGAGTGTGAGTGTGAGTGAATGGTAGTGTAAGTGAGTTGTAAATGTGAGTAAACTTTTAGTGTGAGTGAACTATGAATGTGAGTAAACTTTTAGTGTGATTATGAACTATGATGATGAGGATGATTATCTTTTAGTATAAAGGAACTCTAAATCTAGGTGCAAAGGATCCTAACTATCAAATGGCAACAACCAACAACCAACCAAACAATGAAACAATAGCCATGTATTTGATTCTTACATGAAACAACCAAGAACTATGACAAGCATGATGCACTTTCAATCCACAATAGTATGACACAAATTGTTTGTGTAAAAGAAGTTTGAGTTTTGATTGTTTTACTTTGCCTTTTGTGTTTTGTGTTTTTTGAGTTTTGAGTTTTTCGAGTTTTTCTTACTCTTCTTCCTTTGATGCTCACACTGTCAATCATCCATAATAAGAAAGTTGCATCTACAACATTGATACATGGATTGGTCAAATAAACACACGACCCAATAAGCATGACAAGCATGATGTATCTTCAATTCAAGAACATATCACATGACAAGCATGATATATCTTCAATCCACAAAAATGTCACATGGTTTGTTTAAGCAAAAAAGTTTGAGTTTTGAGTTTTGAGTTTTTCATTTTTGCGTTGCTTCCACTTCAATACACACACAACCCAGCAAGCATGACAAGCATGATGTATCTTCAATCTACAAAAATGTCACATGGTTTGTTTAAGCAAGAAAAGTTTGTGTTTTGTGTTTTGTGTTTTTGCATTGCTTTTGCTTCAGTACACACACAACCCAACAATATGACAAGCATGATATATATTTAATTTGCAAAAATGTCACATGGTTTGCTTAAGCAAGAAATGCTAGATTTTTGCATTTCAATTTTTTGCGTTTCTTTTTTTTGTGTTTTTGAGTTTATGGTTTGTGTTTTTTTAAACTCTATTAAGTCCTATCTCTTCACTTTCAATCATATGAACCGGATCCTTTGGAATCAGCCTTCCTAACCTAGCTGCATGTGTTTCAGAATGCTAGCAACAAACACAGATGATTGGTATCCCATCGATCCCATCCACGCCCATGTACAAGCCTCATATTCTGCCACACATCAAGAGTGTGAGAACCTTCGCGGCACTTACATTGTCCTTGGTCTCTTCTCTAATATTTTTGATGGCTTAATGAATTGTATTATCTTTTCATTTAAATAGTCTTAGGATTTTGTCTTACCCAACATCTACAAGGATAGAAGGAAATGGCAAAGAGGTTTCCCAAGCATCCTTCATCCAATCGTCCCACCAAGAGTTTCGAAGTTTTTCAAGTAGAATTGTTCCCCCTATGGGTTCATAGATGTGAGTCAATGATTAGAGAGAATTTGAAAAGGACAAGCTAGTGCTACTACAATATTAGCAAATCCTCACATAAATCAAAGTATTTGTGGGGGTTTTTTTCCCTTCAACTTTGGTAAACCCTTGCAAACATTGAGAGTGGGATGGGAAAATTAGAGGATCAGATGTATCCCACAGTGCTTGTTCTTTTTTTTTTTTGGTGGTAATTTGTAGCCTATTGGATTGATTTATTACTTTTTGGGATGTCATCTAAGGCCCAATGCCTATTTCAATTAACTTTGGTGTGTCGACGAAAATACCCCCTCTCTACCAACCCAATTTCTTAACTAAGGCTTGAACCATCAACCACATGCAACCCATGTAGGTATCCTAACCAATTGAGGTGCTGCTTGGGGTTCCACAACTTGTGTTACATATCACATGTATTTTGCAACATTTTTATCACCTATTCAATGTTCAAGAAAAACAATATTGGTAGGAGATATAACAACATGTCATTAAAAATTATGGTGGTAAGTCCATATGAAGTTACATGTATGTACCATATTTATTAATTACAAACTTTATTAAAATCAAGGTTCGAAGATGACATTAAACTTGCCACGGTCCAGCGATGGACATGGAAGCGTTCATGATGACGAAGGCTTCTACGATCACTCAAACCAAAACGATGGAGTTCTTGTCTCGCTTTCCAGTCACTCCTCCGGCGTGTCTATTGAGGCGTATCAAGCATCCTTCTGTACGTCTTGTGCGGTGGAAACGCGCTGCAGAGGCGACGTCCCTTTCATTGGATGTTCTGAAGGCGCAGCTCGAATCTTTGCAAGGAGAAGCTGGTCGATCTCGCGCACGAGGTGAGAATAAGAAATATAAACTCTGCAGGTAGCCAATCAATTGCTAACTCTTAGTGTGCTGGTTCATAGCAGTTATTTCATTTAGAAATCAATCCCTTTGGCCGAGTTAACTGAAAACTAAAGCAGTATGCATTAAATGCTTTGTACCATACACTTGAAGTACTACAGAGTCCATATTCGCCATTTTCGACTTATTGTCTATCATAGTCCCATTGGTTTACTAAGAGACACTTGAAGCAATGGCCAATCAGGTTATCAACACATACTCGAAGTAATACATGGTTGGTTTTGGGAGAGTCAAGTCAGGAAATTGGGAGGAGGGCACGTATAGCTGGGCATGCAAAGTTAAAATTCTTTCATAGGGTTCTGAAGAAGCAATTGAAGCTTTTTGGATGAAGATTAGCCAACACAATTCAAATTATGTGAACCAGTACATATCCTGTACTAGCAGTCCTTGAGGTATAAGCTATCATAAGGTTAATTACGATGTTGACACATAATTGACAACTTGCTTGGAGGCTGAAGATTCCAGCAAGGATGTAGTAAAGAGGATAGATATTGTTCAGATGCAATTCTAGGTGTGGACAGCGAGATGACAGGTTTAATATAGGGTTCAAGGGCTGTATTCAGTACTATCTTAATCTTTGCTTGGTTGTGCATTTAAGTGATCGATACCTTAGAGTTGGTATCAGAGTGAAAGCTCAATGCTGGAGTAGGTGAGTTTGCAATTTTATAAAAGGCTTATATTTCAAAACAATGGTTGCAGTTGCATTGGTTACCCCCACCCACCCAAACTTCATGTGCATTGAGTGAAAGGGCCGTGAGGATACAATGGGTTTTGTAGAGGAAACACTGTGAGTGTATATCGCATTTTACACAATGAACTCAAGCAAAATGCACATGAAGGGGAAGAAGATGAATGAATGCTGAATGAAGAAACTCATTGGACAAACCATGCTAGATGTGGTACAATGGATGCTCAAGGAGTGGAGGATTGTTTGACAGCTTCTCTTTCTTACGGGAGAGTCATTCTCTAGAACTGATCTCAAGTGCAGCAAACCATAATGCTTGATGTTAAAATCTAATGTAGACCACTCTGGCAGCAGTGATGAGGAAGAGGGCTGTCACATGCAGCAGTTATGGACAGGATGGGGGATGAGTGAGCTGCCAGAAAGTTGGGTGACAGCAGGTAGGCATGCTGAGATGCAAAATAAAGCAGTGAATGAGAGCAAGCAGGTAGAAGGTTGGCCAATGCTGAAATGTGCTCCGAATGATGGACAGCAGCAAGGCAGCCTTTAGGGACGACAATGTAGCAGTTCACTAGGTCATAATGATCAGGACAGCAGCTGCGAACACTCGAACAAGGCCTGCAGCAGTTGAATATAGACTTGGAGTGAAGGCGATAGCAGTTGGAACCAAATGCAGGTGTGGTCAGCCTACTGATGATCATGGCAGCAGTTGGAGATGATGAGGAACGAGTGGGCAGCAACAAAAGGAGGGGCTTGTAGCCATGTGATGATGAATTGGGGATAGATTGGGATGCAAGTGACCTAGCACACTATCAGCTTTGGTGTCAGTCATTAGCCTGTATGCAGTCAACCTGTTCATGGTCGCCTGCATGTAGTCAACCTGTTCATCATCTGCCTGCTTGCAGCCAACAACATGCCATGACAGCTTGTCCGTGGTCTGCTCACAATTCACCTCCTATCTGCCATGCCAGGTCTAACTGGTGTGCTGCTCTTGTTTGACCAGATCTGCCTTGTAACCCGACATGCAGCACACATTTCGAGACAGCCCCCTCAATATCAGCCTACAGCCTTGCAACTCAGCTCGACAACATAAAATAATATGTAATGCCTTCTTGCAACATTTAATTATTCTTATTTCAACCTCAATAGAGCCCTATTCACGCTAGCCTCCTTGGAGGTACAATTTTTGGGGATTTTTGCAGCAGACATTGATTCCCACTCAATTTATTCAAAAAAATTGGGGCTTTAAAACCCCCAAATCTCATCCATATATTGGGGATTTTGTGTTTTGTGTTCAATACATTTGCTATTAAAAATTTGGGGCTTTTCACTTTTGAGCCCAAATTTCATCAAATAAATTTGGGACTTTTGTGAAATTTGTTAAATTCATTGACATTGAGGCTTCATTACCTAAACTGATATTCGGGGGCATTGGAGTATTCTTAGTTGCGAATTTTTCTTTGACGTTATCAATTGTACACATAATTGTAGTTGTTGTGAAAATTTGGCTGTACATGGCAAGCAACAGTAGGCCAAAATGACTTACTAAATATGTTTGGGGACTCTTAACAAATTGAATGGCACAAATTATCCAATGTGGGCATACACGATGAAGCATGTTTTAGTTGCTAAAAAAACTTGGGGTTATATATTTGGTTCAAAGGTTAGGCATGTAGGTTGTGTTGCACATAATATTGTAGGCTCATCCAGTTCATCCATTGTCACAAGTGGATCTTTCACTCCAACCTGTGTTGTACCTCCCATTGCTAATCAGTTTAGATGGGATGGGAGAGATGCCTAGGCACATGCTTTGATTGCATTGTCGTGCAAAAGCTAGGTCATTTTGCACATTCAGTCATGCACAATGGCGGAGGATGCTTGGGATAAACTTGCTTCATTGTATTAGGTGTGCAATGAGGCTCATGTAGCCTATTTGCGCAAGCACCTTGAGATGAAGCACATGACAAAAAGGTGATTCAGTGGATGCCTACATTACATGTGTCAAGGAGATAATGGAACAACTTGCAAATATTGATGAGATTATTCGTAATGCTTCTCTTGCTTCTATAGTCTTGTTTGGCCTACTCAAGTCTTATTAGAGTTTTGCCACTATGCCTCACTTTTTTGCAAAAGGAGATGGTAATGCATACACATTTGATGCATTGGTCTCATTGTTATTGCAAGAAGAGCAATCAAGGGTGAATTGCTTCAATATAAGTATGGAAAATCAAGCATTTGCAGCTAGCCATAAGAATAAGGGAAAGTCATGGCAGCCATCAAACTCAAAGGGCAAAGGCAAATCACCCTCTCCTACAAACCCTTCAAGCACCAAGGATGAGGGTGCTAAGAAAAAAAAAAAATCATCGTAGTAAAAAGGAGCATGTCATTGAGGAATGCAGAAAGAGGGTTCTTAGTGAAAAAAAGAAGCAATTTGGCATGACTATTGCTGCAAAATTCAGCAAGTGTAAAGGATGCAAAGACACATTTATCAAGTTTGGACAACGATCCACCAAGTATCATTCATGACTTGTGCCGAAATGCCATGGTCTTTGGATAATCATACTCATTCCATTGCATGAATTGATCAGGTCATAGGGTGTGCACCGACTCCTTGTGAATGCACACCAACCTCTCAAACACAATGAAGATGTAGGCAAATCTAGTGGCAGAGGGTTTTAAGAGCTCAAGGTGGGTAAATGAGTGAAAGATGGTAAGGCCTTTGGACCTTCTTCTCACAAAATTGACTATACTTGTGGTTGTGCTGAAAATGACCTCAACCCATTGAATTTTGCATATATCCTCAATCAAAAGTCAATACAATGAGAAGCACATGGTGTCCATACAATGGCTAGAAACTTCTCCTCTAACATGTTGGCCATGGAGAGACAATTGCTTCCATTATTAGTCTCAATCTACACAACATAGTCGTGCCCAATTTACAAGATGACATCTTGCAAGTACTGCCATATAAATGCACTTGTCATAGTAAGGCTTGGCAAAGAGGTATCAATGGCCTTCACAAACATAGTGCCCTTATATCATGAGACCATGACATTGTACACATTTCTCCTACGGATATCAGACAATCCATCACACAAAATGTTGCACCTATACTTCTTTCGTGCATCTTTTAATGGCTTCAACTGAATCTCAATGCACGTCTTCTCCTTCCTAAGCTCCTGTGTGCGTAGTGCCTTTGAGGACTGGCTCTCCCATTCACATCCAATGCGGTTGATGTCTCTTATGGTTCGCTTCTATTGCTTTGTTCTAGCGACATGGAAGAGAATGACATACCTAGTGAATAATCTTATCAACTCTTGAGTTGCCTCATCTATGGCTTGCTTTTGCATAGCAGCATGTATGCTAGCCCTTTGTAATGAACCTCTAGAAGCAACTGAAACATTAGGTTGAGGCAAAGGAGTTCTCATTGCACGTGAGTTAGAGACCGAAGCTGAAACTGAGACACTTGTAGCAAGAGTTGATGCAATCCTACTTTGATGGCCCAACTGCACTTGTGCTACCCTCCTGTTGAGTTATGGCTCAGTCTTGGTCTTGTTTTGCATCAACCATCGGAAGACCAAGCCATTGCCTCCCCCATAGATCAAGAGAAAGCTTCACATCTCTTGGCACATTTGCACATGGAGGTGTATCCCTTCTCGACACACAAGCAAGATGGTCTTTGACCCTAGCAACACTCCCTGTTTTTACCATGCCACATGCATTTCCATTTTTTAGATCCACCCATCATAGGAGTTGAAAAGAGTAATATGGCACCGATTAGGATCAAGGGCCATGGTAATTTGTTAGCTACAAGCTGCTCAAACATCAAACAAACAACACATAATCCTAAAATAGTGTGCAAATGGCTGGCAAGATTATAAATTTATTATATCTTAGCTGAAAATTGCAGAAATTCAGGTCTGAAATTTGCAGCAAAACAAGCTGAATGGTCACAAGCAAATGGTAGACAAGGCTGAAATAGTGTGCACACAACTGGCAAGACCAAAAAATTCATATAACTTGGCTGAAAATTGAGAAATTCAGCTCTGAAATTTGCAGGAAAACAGATTGAATGTTCACAATTGAGGCTTACCTTTTGAGATGAGAGCTTTCAATGTTACTGGGGCGACCATGGGTGGTGTGTAGCAGTTGGGGCAGCTTGGGCAGATTTGCAGCAGTTCGTGCAGGTGCAAGAGGTGAAAGCGATTAGGCACGAGGCAAAATGAGCAAGCGAAAATGAAAACGAAGCCTGAAAAGGGGGTTTTAGCTTGCCCGTCCTAGACGTGCTAGAATCGGTTACACTCCTTTGCCTTAGCCTGATGTTTGAGTTGCTTCTAGAGGTTCATTACAAAGGGGTAGCGTATAGGTTGCTATGTAAAAGCAAGCCATAGCTGAGGCAACTTGAGAGTTGATGAGATTATTTATAAGGTGTGCCATTCCCTTTCACGTGGCTAAAACAAAGCAATGGAAGCAAATCATAAGAGCCATCAGCGGCATTGGATGTGAATGGGAGGGCCCATCCTCAGAGGCACTATGCACACGGGAGCTCAGGAAGAAGAAGACATGCATTGAGGTTCAGTTGGGGCCATTAAAAGATGCACGGAAGAAGTATAGATACACCATCTTGTGTGATGGATAGTTTGACATCTGTGGGAGAAATGTGTATAATGTCATGGTCTCATGCTGTAAGGGCGCTATGTTTGTGAAGGCCATTGATACCTCTTTGCCAAGCCTTACTATGACAGGTGCATTTATATGGCAGCACTTGCGGAATGTTATCTTGCAAATTGGGCCCGAATATATTGTATAGGTTATGATTGATTATGGAAGCAATTGTGTCTCCATGGTCAACATGTTAGAGGAGGAGTTTCTAGCCATTGTATGGATGCCATGTGCTTCTTATTGTATTGATCTTTTGATTGAGGATATATGCAAAATTCAATGGGTTGAGGTCATTTTCAGCACCACTACAAGTATTGTGAATTTTGTGAGGAGGAGGCCCAAAGTCCTTACCATCTTTCGCTCATTTAGCCACCTTGAGCTCTTAAAACCCTTTGTCACCACTAGATTTACCTACATCTTCATTGTGCAATTTGCAACTTTGAGCATTGTTTATTATACATAATGTCATCTATATAATTTATTATGATTGCATAGTTTGATTCTTATGGCTCCATTTGTGTTTCTATTTGAATGATGATTTATAGAAACACATTGCTATACGAGTGCTCTTATAAGACTGTAGCTTAGGCCCTTGTGAGAGAATTTGGAGCACTTGGACCATTTTCCATTCACAAAGAAAAGGGATAAGCTTACCATTGCTTAGTTAGAGAGGTTGGTCTTTTGTCATTGCAACCTCCAATTGCTTGAGAGAAATGTTGTTCATCTTGAGCTAGTGTTGGTGAGGATATTTATAATTTTCTAATAGCTTATGGTCTTTGGTACTTGAATGCCAATTTCAAAGATGACAAATTTTTTTCTCCATGTTAAACAAAACACAGGTAAATATAGACAAGATCGATATAGAGAAGGTGAAGCTTACTCTAGGCATCACATTGGAGAAGCACGACATATACATCGTGCTCTATGAGGAGATGATTGGCCCGAGCTGTACCATGTGTAACAGGACTACTTCACAGTGTCAAAGAGCCATAGATGGAGCTAGCACTTGAGTTTTTCCAGGAGATTCAAGGACTGTTGATGCTTCTAACTCATCACTTGATGTGGTTAGTTGATGACAACACGTCCATTGATGTAGATGATACTTCTGCGGATGCTTGATTTCACCTTGCTCATGTTTTTTTCCATGGTTGGCTAGTGGCCACTTATTATTTTGACATTGTGTCTTGTTTTAATGTATGATGTATCTACTATGATCTATCGTTGCTCACATTGCCATGAGACTCATCAACTTGACTTTTGAGTTTTGAGTCATGATTCTTGGAAATAGAAACACGGAATGGCCTAACGCGCTCCAAACCCTCCGAGCACGTGAAACGGCTAGGAAACATTCCCTACCGTTCCCAAGGCTGTTCCTTGCCGTTCTGCCTACCGTTCCCTACTTGAAACGGCCATTCCAGGCTTGTTGACCAAGAAATGACGTTTTTTTTAGTTTTTTCTTTTTGCTTGTGTCACACTGCTTCTACCACATGTTCACCCATCTGCATTGCCCAATGTGCACACACTACTCTCTCTCTCTCTCTCTCTCTCTCTCTCTCTTTATGGTTGAAGATTCAAAGTGTTAAGACAACCCACAAGCCAATTAGGAGTCCATGCAAGTTCAAATTTGATTCATTATCAACTCTTACAAATCACAATCAAATTTCAGTCTATCCTCAATTCCAAGGTAATCATCCATTTATATTGTATAATTTCAAGGGAAATTGGGATAGTGGGGCAATTCAAGGAAATTTGGAGCTATGGGGATAATCAAGTCAATTTTGGGACATTTGGGACAATTTGGAGCATTGAAGGGTATTGGGGCAATTAGAGGGACATTCTTTGGGGCAATTTGGGTCATGCAGGGCATATTTGGGGCACTTAAGACATGTGCTATTCCCTCCCATTCCTATTCTTTGACCTTGGACGTTCCTCCCCTTTCAAGAGGTCCTGTTCTCGTTCCCCTTCCCCGTTCCAGGTAACTATGTTCTTGGATAATAAATGTTACGATGTTATATTTTATTTCATGTTTTATGTGATATGTTACATGTGGGCCGTTTCGTTTCAAAATAACGTAATTTATTTTGGGTTGCAGCATGCAGAATGGATAACGATGTGAAATTGTGCAATGCGAGTCATGGATCTTAGATTCTTGTGTTAAAAGTTAAGATTTTTTAGTGACTCTAGCCTTTAGTATGCTTAGTATGTGTAGATATATGTTTATTTATATGCATAAACACATATTTTATTATTTATATTATACTTTATTGGTATTTTTTGAAATGCTGTCTCCACAAAAATTTCAAATGGCCAAAACTTTGAAACTTAATTTCTTCTAGTTTTCGAAATTTCCGTTTCCAAAACACATGGAAACTATGCTTTGTAGTCATACTATTGTATAACATTCGTAAATTTATGCTAACAAATACCAAATCATTTTTCCTCTTCACATCGAGATGGATAGTCCCTCTTCTTTGAAGCAATATATAATGCGAGAGTATGTTCTTCATAGTTGCTCCAAACAAGAGGAGTTGACTACTTGACTCATTGTGTGAATGACCAAATGTTGCAACTCATGGCCATTAGAACCGTAGTCCTATGACCACAAAGCTTCCCTAATCTTGTAGTGATCCTCATGTGTATCCATGCAACCAAAAGAAACTCAAAAGGTCCCATAGCTGAAAGCTGTTGATATGAGAAAATATCAATCTCCAAGCATCCATCACCTCATTCTCTTGACCCTTACCTTGGAACTCAGAAGTATAACAAAAACTATTGCATGCGTGGGTGAACTATACAACTAAATGAGGAATCTCCTTGTATACCTCATCATCGACTACCAACTATAATTCTCATTTAGCTTATCCATGGCCTCATGTACCTTGCCAATGCAAGGCTACATAGCATCTAGAACCCTAAAGAGATGCACAATCAGGGATACGAAGCATCTATCTGCTTTACAATATACATCATCTCCAAAATTGAGCTGTTTGCTTGTTCCATACATAGAATACTTATAGGTATATCTGCCAATAGTAATGAGGGGACATTATCGCTAATGAACAATTGCCTTAAGGCACCATTGTATTCTCCCAATGTTCCCGATATCAAAGGCAAACCTTGTGTTAGGTTTTCAAAAGCATCTTCTTTGAGCTTAGAGGTAATTAATGGTGAAAGAATGCTGGAAATACAATCGACACTTGCTAGAGAAAGCCAACTCACTATCAATGTAGCGATGATGTGTTGAGACTAGGTTTGAACCCTAGATTGATAGAGAAAGATTTTTACAATTGGATAGACTAGAGGTTATCCATCACCTTAGGGTTTTCCAAATTCGTGATAGAAAGTGGAGTAGCATTTCATGCATTTTATAGTAGGATTACCTCGTACTAATCAAGGTCATGACACAATGTGGGTTATGGTCGACCGATTGACAAAAATGGCCCGATTCATTTCTACAAAGACGATTGTGAAAAGTCATGAGTTGCGTAGTCTCTTTGTTGAATATCTTTATAGACTTTTTGGTTTGCCCAATGAAATAGTAGTGATTGGGATCCTAAGTTCACTGGCCATTTCTAGCAAATAGTTTTGCAAAAACTTGAAACTCGATTGTCCATGTTGTCCTCCAAACATTCTGAAACCAATGGACAGACCAAACAAACAAATTAGACCATGGAGGATATGTTATGTGCATGTCTTTCGTAAGCAATTTGATTGGGAGTGATATCTTCCTTAGATTGAGTTTTATAACAGTGCTAAGCATTCAGCTATTGGTTATAGCTAGTTTATGCTTATGCATGGTTATGAGCTGAAACTACCGGTTGGCACAAAGCTCAAGGGGATAACAACGTAGTCCGCAGTTGACTTTTGGCACGATATGTAGGAGATGATGACAATTGCTAGGGAGAGTATTAAAATGGCCTAGGATTGCGCTACCTTTTATACTAACCAACATTGTACTCCTCAAGAGCTCTAGGAGGATATGTGGATTTATCTTAGAGTCCCAAAGGACTTTGATTCAATGACTACTGATAAGTGTTGTAAATTATAAACAAGGTATTGTTGTCCTTTACAAATTACTAAGAAGATAAATAGTGTCATGAGGCCATGAAATTTTATTGCTTTGCTTAGCATTTGGTTAAAAGTTAATCAAATGTGCAAATGTGACTTGCATATACAAGTTAATTATTTCACAATGTGGGATCCCAGGATCTTGAGATGCAAAAGTTATAATAAGTTATGCTTGATAGGTAATAGGTGATACCCAATGTCAGATTTAGGCCTAGACTAATTTATTAGCTACTAATGTTAACGGTGATATTAGAGACTAGTCATTAATTAATTAATTAATACCAGTCTAAGGACTAATAATTGCTTAAGAATACTTGGGAGACAAATTAGCCTATCCAATTTAATTATTGGCTGGTAGAATTAAATTTATAAGCACTAGAATAATTATTAAATTAAGTTTTAGAATTAATATTCTTAAAATTAATTAAAAAGCTGGATAATGTTGGAAAATGGAGTAGAAGGTTGCCATTTAGCAAAACTTGCCCATGCAAGTGGAAAAAACGTTTTTGGGGGCTGGTGGAAGTCTATTCCAGTCATTTTGAGAGAGAAGGAGGCTCTTAGAGAGCAAGGAGATGTTGCCGATGTGATTTGCAGCCACTAGGACTAGTCCTACAATAGGCAATAATAGTTTGGAGCTCTTTAGGTATAGTTAGTAGCCCAAGGTCCTTCTGGTGTAGGTGACAATATATAGGAGGGGGCAATAGCCTTTTTGGTGATCCTAAGCTGCAGGTGACAACTTCCATGGCTGTTTGAGCAGGGTAGCTGCAAATTTTTAGTGTTTTTTTGGAACAAAACTCTGAAATTTCTCTCTCTATAGCATTCTCTCTCATCCTCTAGCCATCTCCCAAGTTATCTCAGCAAAATCTAGCCATTTGAGTCATTAGAGGTGGAGATATTGGAAAATTTGTGCTGTAAACCTTGATTTACAGTAGAAATTAGGGTTTGACATCCACCTTGGGATGCATGCTTAGAATTGAAGGCCTAGGCCTTGAATTCCATGAATTGAAATCGAGGAATTTCAAGGGAATTCAAGAGTCCAGGTAGCCAATATCAAATTTGGGGCTAAATTTGTCTTGCAAGGAGTAGGTCGAAAGCCAATCCCCAAGCAAACCAAGGGGTGAATTGGTTAGGAGACTTGCCAGTCATTAACGATAGCAAGTAACACTTGGATTAGCAGAGGTGATCAGAGAATCTTAGTTGTACTCCATCTATTTGCAATAAAAGCCAAAGAAATACTGAAAGGGGTGCTAGTTTTGGGACCAACAGGCTGTCCATTGTCCAAGAATCAAGAGGTAAAATGTGCATTTGATTTAAGTGAATTTTGTGCTTGCTGTAATTAGTGTTAAATCAGGTTGGTGCAACCATATTTGAGGATGAAGGGTGGTTTCAAGGTTCCATTGCCATGATACCATCAACTCCCTTGAATTAGTGGGCCCAAAGCACCTGATTGAAGGTCAAAAGCTTTGCTCTAGTGCTGAAATTTTATTTAATTGAGCATTTACAGAGCAAGTATGTCATCTTACAGTGAGATAGGATCAAGTAGTGATAATGCATCTCATTTTGAAAATACACATAATGAAGGGGAAAATGCAATGCCTAATCTTGAAATAGGCTTACAACACGAGTCTTTTTTTGTGATGAAACTCTAAAATTTCTCTCTCTACAGCATTCTCTCTCATTCTCTAACCATCTCTCAAGTTATCTCAGCAAAATCTAGCCATTTGAGTCGTTAGAGGTGGAGATATTGGAAAATCTTTATTGTAAGTCCTAATTTACAGTAGAAATTAGGGTTTGATAGCCACCTCAGGATGCGTGCTCAGAATTGAAGCCCTAGGACTCAAATTCCTTCACTTGAAATTGAGGCTTTTTAGGGAAATTCAAGAGGCTAGCCAGCCAACACCAAATTTGGGGCTGAATTTGTGTTGCAAGGAGTAGGGTGAAGGCCAATCCCCAAGCAAACCAGGGGGTGAATTGGTTTTAAGGCTTGCTGGCCATTAATGGCAGCAAGCAGCACTTGGATTAGCATAGGAGATTAGAGAATCCGAATGGTACTCCATTCATTTGCAATAAAAGCTAAGGAAATATTGAAAGGGGTGTCATTTTGGGGCCAACAGGCTGCTTGTTATCCAATAATAAAGAGGTAAAATGTGCATGTTAGGTTATGTGGGTTTTGTGCTTGCTGTAATTAGTGTTAAATTAGGTTATTTACCACTCTACGTGAGGAGGAAGGTTTGGTTACAAGTAGTGTATCCTATCAGCTGGATATATCTTTGAAAAGTGGACTTTACCCTATATTCCACATGAGTCGTTTGAAAGAATGATTGGGACAAGGTAAATTGGTTATTTCGATTGAGAAAGTCTGTTGGGAATAAAAGGCCATCGTGCCTTTTACATGTGCATGGGTGTGAACACACCCTTAGCACATTTGTACTTTCATATATATATATATATATATATATATATATATATATCTCTAAAAACCTAAAGAGGTACACTCTCGATTGTACCTACAAGTCGTGCTCACTCTCTCTCAACTCTGCACACTCTGTCTCTCTATTGCTAGCAAGTATAGTGTGTCTCGATCCTCGTGCCACCTCTGAGCTCAACAAATTGGTATTAGAGCGGCAAGGAGTGCATGCTTCTCGAGACGAAGTAGTCGACAGGTGTAGGAAAGTTGCAGGCAGGCTCGTGTGCAAGAGAGACAATCGACAAGTGCAGAAGAGGTAGTCGACTGGTTCAGATTGCACAGCGGGTAAGTCATACGAGTTGGCGACGACCAGCGTAACGTAGACTTGACTGGAGGTGTGGATAGTCAATGACCAGTCGAGCGGGGGAGGAGGTGTGCAGCAGCATGCGATAGGACTGCGTGACGACCAGTTGGCGGACAATGACTAGACGTAGGCGTCGATAGTTAACCGGACGAGACTGCAGCTGACGAGACGGTGGGACTAGCGGGCTAGTCGAGCGGGAGAGGAGGTGTGTAGCAGCATGTGACAGGAGTGCGTGACGACTAGTTGGCGGACAACGACTAGGCGCAGGCGTGGACAGTCGACCGGATGAGACTGCAGCTGACGAGACGGCGGGACTAGCAAGTGACTTCATAGGCGATGTGCACGGTGAGCCAAGGAACACCCCAAGCAAGATCGGTTGTGGAGAATATTTTTGTTGGTAATTGGGATGTTTTTTTTGCTGTGGAGTACAAACAACATGCTTTGGCAGGTTCTTCTTATGTATATAAGGAATTTACAGTGTTTTTTAGTGAACAGGTTCCACATAAATCTAGAGTTATGTTGGCTTTTCGATCTTCCTTGCAACCATCTTTAGTTTTTCAAGATGCTTGCGGCAGATTTTTGATATTGGAAATCATATATGAGGGTGAGGTTTTGTGGTTGGTGGGCATGTATGCTCCTTCTACTGCTCGAGAATGCCATCGGCTTTGGGATGACTTGCACTGCCTTTCTATGGCTTGTCAAGGATTTGTTATGGGTGATTTTAATGCATGTGTATTTGTGGACTAGGCGACTTTACGTCACCCAGTCATGGATGGTCCTGAGCATTAGGCTTGGGATGTACTGATAGCGGTGTCTTTGAAACAAGACACGTGGTCTTGGATGCATCCTTTACAGTCTGGATATACTTATCGCTCTCTTTAGCATCGAGATACTTGGGCTAGACTTGATAGGATATACATTTGTTAGAGCGATTCTTTTCTTCCATCAGTGATTGATATGTGGGTGGAGTGGCAGCATGTCTTGTTAGATCACTATCCCTTGGTTTTGGAATTGAGTCATGGGCCGGTTCATGCCTTTAAGGCTCTACTTGGTCGTTTGTGTCTGTGTTTCAATCAATCTTTTTTGCTGCAAAATCAGTTTTTGGAGTGTATCTCGCAATTGATTGCTTCTTTTAGCTCGAGGGCTCTATATGGGGGCATGGAAGCATGGGGTGTTTTTAGGGATAATGTGCGTGCATTGTCCCAATAGTATGGTATTTAGCATGCTTCTTCTTTTCGAGCTGAATTGTGGCATTCACAAACTTTGTTGGCTCACTCGTTGTCTCTGTATCAGTTAGGGGATATGACTAATGACTTGGTTACATGCATTGAATGGTTGAAATGTAGAGTTCAATCTCTTCAAGAGGAGGAATATGCTAAGTACAAATTTCTGGCCCAAGCGGAAGCTTTGCATGACAACAACTGTCAATCTCATCAGTTCTTTGCTCGTTTGTGCCACAAATATGCTCGGGAAAATATCGTGTTTGTTGGATGTGCAACGTGATATGGTTATTGAACTTGTCTCCATCATTCAAATATGCATCGATTATTATAAATCTTTGTTGGGTCCGTGGGAGATTCTTTCTGATGGTGTTTTCTTTGCTCGTTGATACATTTGTGACTTGGTTAGTAATCAGGTTAAGCTCGAATGGGTTGATTTGTTGGAGGTTGATATCTCAGAGGCTGAAGTGGAGGATATGCTGTCCCATTTACCACATAGGAAAAGCCCTGGCTAGGATGGGCTTCCTAACGAGCTATTTTCAGCCCATGTTGAGCAACTTAAGGACCCATTAACTCGCATGTGTCAGCAAGTCTGGAATTCTGGTTTGATGGCTTCAGATTGGAAGATTGCAGTGATTTAGATGTTGCCCAAGGTTCCTTCTACGACTTCCTTGAAACAAAGGAGACCCATTTCTGTAATGGGTTCTCTGTATAAAATCTTTTTTAAAATCATTGCTAATAGATTGTAGAAAGTATTCTCGCACTCGGTTCATCCACATCAATATGGTTTCATTAAGGGACGGAATATCATGCATACCATTTTGAATGTTTTATTGGGGATTGATTATACCAAAGGCTCTGGCTAGTAGGTTGCTATGCTTCAGCTTGATCTTGAAAAGGCATTCAATCATGTTAGTTGGTCTTTCTTGCGGCGGCTGATGTCTACCATGGGCTTTCGTCCTCGCATGACTTCTCTTGTTGACACCATTTGTCAGAGTGCTGTGGCACGTATTGTACTTAGTGGGGGGATCACATATGAAATTGCCTTAATCTGGTTCTCTTCGGAAAGGCTGCCCTTTCAGTCCTTTGCTATTTGCCTTAGTCACTTATCAATGCTTTCTTTGTTGGATAAGTTGGCTGATCAAGGCGAGACTGTTGGTTTGTCTCTTCCTAGTGGTCCCCAACGTTTGGGTCAATTTTGATTGATGATTCCTTTATGTTTCTCAAGGCTGATTGGACTAATGTGAATCGGGCAATGGTTACATGGAATCTCTTTGCTTTAGCTTCGGGGTTTCATTTTAATGCTAAAAAATTTACACCGATTTCTTGTTCGGAGAGTGATTTGCAAGATTTGGGTTAACAAGGAGTTGTGATTTCTAAAGGAGATATTAGCTGACACTTGGGTTATCCTATTGGTGTGGATGTAGCTCCTTGTGTCTTGCTTGATTGGATGTCATCTCGTATACATGATCGGTTTATGTACTAGAAATGTCAAGGTTGGCCTCTTCATGTGAGACTTAAAGTTGCTCAATGCATCATGATCAGTATGATCTCTTTTTTTTTCCCTTACTTCCTTGGACTAAGAAGTCTCTTTTGGAACTGGTTCAGACTATTTGCTTCATGTTGTGGAAAAATAAAGGGAATCGTTTGGGCCAGGTGTGGATTTCTTGGGAGCATGTGACTACTCCCAAAAGGATGGGGGGAGCAAATTTTTTGGATGTTAATTTCCATATGGTTTCTTTGAGATTGGCACTTTTGCAGGGCTTATGCGTGTAGAGTCATCCATGGACAGATATTGCAAAATTTTTCATTGAACAGACTAGTATCTTGCATGGTCGCAAGGTCATTTAGGTTTCTTGGTGGCATGTGCTGAATTCCACAAGGCCTATTAAGGTCTCCTAGTCTTTTCTCCTTTCTCATTTGATTGCACTTTGACAAGAGATTTTTCGTTTCGCAGTTTGGCACCCTCCTGATCTTCGTAAGGAGGAGAATTCGCTGCAAGGAGAAGTGATGGCTACCTCCAGGTTGTTGGACTGGCATGATAAAGACTTGTAGCGTGATAAGTTTAATCGGATGGCTCGCTTGGGGTTGCAGACAGTCCATGATGGTGTCATTCCTGGGCAGCCCCGTCTTTATTCTTTCTGGTGCATTCGTTAATATTTTCGGGTGCCTTGTGGCTATCATGACATTTGGTTGTCCTTACAGGAGCAGCTTCTAAGGTACTCTCCATTACTTGCTTTACAACCATTGTCTTCTTGGTGGGATTGGATGTTTGTGCTACTTGATGATTTCGAGAATAGGTCAACTAATCAAATCTATTATTAGATGATTGAGGTCAAGAGACGGGTCATTGGAAATGCCAATAAAATATCGGATAATCGGGATAGCAAAAAGAAGTGGCAGGAAAGATTTCTCCAACTATGGAAGTCTAAAATTCCTTATCAGGGAAAGTTTTTATATGGAGGTTGCTTATTGGGGGCCTTCCAACTGGAGATGTGTTGCGTGCTTGCAAGATCTCCCGTGGTCATTGTGTATTTTGCACTACATACAATGAGAAATTGCTTCATCTCTTTGTCTCTTGCCTTGTTGCTCAACAGAATTGGAGTTTGGTTTCCCGTGTGTGGTCCTCAGTGACTCAGTAGCGGATATCAGCTCGTTCGTGCATTATGGGAAGGATGTCTTCTATGTCCACCTTGCAATCAGATCATTCATACCTTTTCCATTTCCTTAGATGGACAGATTTGTGGCATATTTGGCGTCCTCGGAATGCCGTCATTTTTGATTCTACCTCGGGTATCCATGGTCATGTGGCTTGTGTTCGTGGTTTATTGTTATGGTGGATCTCCTCTATGGTTTCAGCTGACTTGGTTCTTCTTGACATTGTTGCTCCTTGGCTGGATATTGCTTGCTCCACTCCGGCTGTCCTTTCTGTGTGATATTTGTGTGTTATGGTCTTAGAGGCCTTTCAGCTTGTTTTGTGTTTGTTTTGTTTTCCTTAGCTGACCTGATGGTCTGATGTAAATATTACCTTTTAATTCAATTATCTTCACGATGAGAGAGAGAGAGAGAGAGAGAGAGAGAGAGAGAGAGAGGAGTAGAAATCTGAAGTGAATGAACATTGAATAAAGGGAGTGGATCTGTGCAATGAGCTGTTGACTGTATCCACCAGTGCTCTCACTTGCACACCCCAAAATTTGATGATGTTTGACCCTAGGCAAGGCCAGCCAATGAATAGGCTGAAGAAAATGATAAAATAATGCAGGTTGGCCAGTAAAATGCTGGCCAGCTGCTGTAAACAGGCCGAGTACAGCACAAATAATAAAATGCTGCAGCAAAAATGCTGCCTGCCATGTGGCACACTAGTGGCCTGCACCGCCCGGCATGACTAGAAATGTTGCAATCAGCTGGTAACTGTATAAATCTGTCCGACCTGATCTGGAAATGCATAAATCTGCCTAAACTGACTGTACACTGACCAAAACTCTTAAGAGTTCCAACTTAAAGTTCCCAAGGGACTAGTGCAATAATTGTGGATAGATACTAGCCAATTAATGGGCAGGGTCAAATGGATATTAATTTTCACAAATTTAATTCTGAAAATGAACTAATTACTGCTGAAAATTGCTTTGGAAGGCTGCCACCAGCCCATGCAAGCTGAGAGAATGCTGTTTGGGGCTGGTTCAGTGTAGAGGCAGCCATTCAGAGGTTGAAGAAGTAAGGAGCTTCTGGATTAGCTTTGAGACAATTTGAGACAAGCGACAAGTGATCGTGTATTGTGATAGGATAGGGGCAGCATGTTTCCTTCTCCACTTCAGCGAGAGGTGGCGATAGAAGAGGAGGGCTTATTAGTAGCATTGGAGTTTTACTTCCCTTTTGAAGCTATTGGCACCATTAGAATTGCTATGGGAGCTACTATTCAAAAGATACTCTCTTCAGCTGATTTTCTCTCTCATCCTTTGACATTTTCTCAACAATTGTCAGCATACACCAGTCTTTGGTGAGGGGAGAGTGATTTTTGTTGCTGGAACGCCCTAATTTATAGTAGCAATTAGGGTTTTCCAACCACCTTGAGATTTGTGTCTGATAATTGAAGACCCTGTACTCAGAGTAACAGTTGCCATTGAGAATTTAGAGCTGATTTGAGGGGTGTGCTCATTCCCATTTGATTTGCTCCACATGCAAGTGTTGGGTATTTGACTCACGCCTCACTTACGCCTATGCTCATATGGGAGTGTCGGTGATCAGTAGGACATTGGGGCACTTTTTACTCTCGGTAGGAGAGGTTTTTTCCCCCAGACTTATAGTCTTATTGTCGTATGTGCTTATGTGCTTATGTTACACACTTATGGGCACTTAGTGTGTGTCGGGTGTGAACACCCCCTACAACCCTAAGGTTTAAGGGTTGTACTTTGTACTTTCTTGTTACACTCTTTCAATCTATTGGATTGGGTGTCGTGCTTCACTCTGTCTCTCTCACTCTCACACTGTCTACTATACTCTCAGCTGCATTTTGATCCTATCACCATCTTTACATTTGGTATCAGAGCAGTCTGCAGTCTGTAGACTGTAGCCCCCACTGTCTGCGGCCCCCGTCAGTTCTGCAGCTCTCGCTAGTAGCTGAAGGCACCATCAGTACCTGTGTATGCCACCTGTCCCAGCAGCGCCTCATCCTCGTCAAGAACGACCTGTCGTCAGCTCCACGGGCTTGTTCATCAGGTCGCCATAGCGACTGGGTCACCTCCATCGCTTGCCCCATCATCGACTCTGACATAATCGTGTCCGCCTCCCGCGACAAGTCCCTGGTGGTCTGGTCCCTCATGCCTGGGCGCATCGTCGACGTTGCAACGCCATGTCATCTGCGTGCGAGTTGACTGTCCGCCTTGTCCACGTAAAACGCCCGCCCGACTGCTCCGTCTGCCAGCGACTTGCCTAGCGTCCGCCCTGACCACGTCATGTATTTTTTTAAACAAAAAAAATTATCCCTTTATTCCAGAATCAATTTCTGGCAGAGGAGGTTCATACGCAGCTGGCACAACATACAGGATACAAGTGTGGGCTAAATTTGATGCAAATTTCTGGGCACATTCATTAGAAAATTTGGGGTTTTTATGTATTTTGAGGACAGTTGCATACGAACTGCAGTTAAGTCACAGAAAGACCGTTTTGAACAAATTTTTGGCAAAAATTTTGGGGATTTTGATATTACAATGTTGCTGAGCACTGTTTGCACCTTGGGAAGCGTGCATTAAAAGACAGTTTTTGACAGAGTATGCCCTTGCACATTAATTGCAGAAGTGTGCTTGCTGCAATTTCTGGAAATTTGCAGATTTCCAGTCCTTACTGCTTTGACATTGCTCATTTGTCTTTGGAAATTTGTCAATTTGTCATCATGGCAAATCAGGGAGGTGATGTATTTACGTATGTATCCAAGGAAGACAGATTGGACGGAAACAATTATTCGCTATGGTCATTCATGATGAAGAATGTATTAGTGGCCAAGAATTTATGGGATTATGTCAGTGGAGAGGAAACTCGACCGGGAGTTGTAGCTCCCGTTACTCCTCCTCAAGGAGCATGTGGACAACGGGGACCTTAGCCCGCTCCACCTCAGCTACTTCCGCCAAGAACTGCAGCTCAAAAAGCTTGGGATACACGTGATGCACATGCCTTGTCGCTGATTGCTCTGGTAGTTCAGCGGTCCATCATCCCTCACATTCGTTCAGCATCTTCTTCACGAGATGCATGGTTAACTTTGAAACATATGTTTGCAGGAAAGAATGAGACTCGGATCTCTTTCTTGAAGAAAGAGTTAGAGACTTTGAAGATGAATGAGGGTGATTCTATGTAGAATCATTTGAATAAGATTCAGGACTTGAGGGAGCAGCTCATGAATGTAGATGAGTACTTTTCGGATGCACAGTTGATATCCACCACCCTGAATTCCTTACCTCCTTTGTACTTGTCTTTTCATATTGCATTGAACCTCACCAAGAGGATTGCCGAGCACCCACTCACTTTTATTCAGCTGGTTAGTTTGCTTCTAGAGGAGGAGCAAACAAGGAAAAATAGTGGTGTGGATGCTATAGTCTCTGAGCAGTTTTTTGTGGCAAGACAGAAAGGCAAAAACAGCAAGGTGAAAAATGCTCCACAGAGTTCTGGTACTTCGGGCACATTGCAGAATTAGACACAAGGGGGGACGCAAGCAAAAAAAGGAAAATGTCATTATTGTAAGAAGCCAGGCCACTATATCACTGAGTGCAAGAAGCGCATTGCCAAAGAGAAGAAGAAGAAGTCAGGAATGTCTGTTTCTACTACTCCTTCCACTGCTAGTGAGTCCGCGTCCTTTGTTGTGGACAGGGGCTATTGTTTTTACACTTGCAGTTATGACATCTCTTGGGCCGATAGAGCACTTAGCTCTACAGAGGATGCTGACACTTGGTTCTTTGAAAGTGGTGCTTCTAGACATATTACATCTCGCAGAGATCTGTTTGCTTTAGTTAGTGCACCTCCCGTTGGGAAATCTGTACAGTGTGCCAATAATGCATCATACCCTGTTCGTGGTATTGGGGAGATTCAGCTCACAGCCATTGATGGCTCTATTCTCCGCCTGCAGGATGCTTTGTTTGTGTCTGGAATCAAGAAGAATTTGCTTTCTATTTCTTCTTTGGTACGTTGTGGTTTGCAGGTCACATTTGATGATGACCGTTGCATGGTTAGAGATAAAGAACGCATGACTTTGGTCTTGATAGGATCTTTGTGTCATGGTTTATATAAGTTGGATGCTCTTTCAGTAGATCAGACGGCATACTTGACATCCACTCTTACTCCTGCTATGATATAGGCGGAGTTATGGCATGCTCGTTTGGGGTATGTAAACTTTGGCTGCTTGATGCTTTTGCAGCGTACTCAGATGCTGGATGGCTTACCTCTCTTGGAGAGACCTCCTGAGCACTTATGCGAGGGATGCATTTTGGGAAAAATGCATCATTTCTCATTTCCCCGTGGTGTTGCTTTTAGAGCAACAACTAGATTGCAGTTGGTGCATTCCGATGTTTGTGGGCCTATGCAAACCATGTCCTTGGGCGGTTGTTATTATTTTGTGACATTCATTGATGACTTTACATGTTTTTGCTGGGCCTACTGTTTGAAAAAGAAGTCAGAAGTGTATGATGCATTTTTGGCTTTCAGTGCACTTGTTGAAAATCAATCTGGATGCAAAATTAAGACTCTCCATTCGGACCGAGGGGGGGAATACATATCCTCTATGCTGAATTCTTTTTTGAAGCAGAAAGGCATAGTCCATCAGTACACTACTGCCTATACTCCACAGCAGAATGGGGTAGCAGAGAGGAAGAATCGGTCACTCATGGAGATGGCCAGATGTATGCTGAAGGCAAAGAGCTTGCCTCATAGTTTTTGGATGGAAGCAGTCATGTGTGCTTCCCATATTTTGAACAGATGCCCTACCAAAGCCTTGAAGACCACACACCTTTTGAGGCTTGGAACAGTCGTATACCTTCTGTTGGTTACTTTCGTACCTTTGGGTGTCTTGCCTATGCCTATATTTCACAGGTACTTAGAAAAAAGTTGGACAACAGGGCTGTTAAGTGCATTTTTATGGGATATAGCAATGAAAGCAAAGGCTACAGACTCTATGATCCCGTTACAAAGAAGGTTTTTGTCAGCAGGGATGTTGTTTTTAATGAAAAATCAGAATTATCCTTGGCTGGTTTGGACACATATCAGGCTGCCTGTGATGTTTTTGAAGGGCTGCTGCCCATTACTTTTGGTGATTCAGTTGGAGCTTCAGAAAATGAACCTAATGTTCAGCCAGTTGCTCCTATGGAAAGTGCAGAAATTCAGCCATTGGCTGATCGGAATATTCAGCACAATGCTGAAACTGAAATTCAGCGAGAGCTTGCACACAGTCAGGAAGCTAGATAGTTACCTAGATGGTATTTGCAAACTATGCAAGATAGTCCTTTGGATGCACCCATGGCTGGTTGTACTAGAAGGCAAACTCGTTTGCATGATTCAGCACATACCATGGAGTTTGTTATGGCAGCAAGTACTTTTGATAATGAAGAGCTTGAATGTTTTGAGGATGCACAACACAGTGTGCATTGGATGGCAGCAATGCAAGCTGAATTAGATTCTATTACTAAGAATCAAACTTGGGATTTGGTGTCCTTGCCATTTGGAAAGAAAGCCATTGGAACGAAATGGGTCTACAAACTGAAAAGGAAAGCAGATGGATCCATTGATAAATACAAGGCACAGCTTGTAGCTAAAGGCTACGCACAGAAAAAGGGCATTGACTATGAGGAGACATTTGCTCCTACTTCGCGTATGACAACCATCAGGTCTATATGATTGCTTTGGCTGCACATTATGGTTGGACAGTGCATCAGCTAGATATCAAGACTGCATTTTTACATGGGGAACTTCAGGAGGAAGTTTATGTACAGCAGCCCATTGGTTTTGCAGTTGAAGGCTCAGAACATTTGGTATGCAAGCTCAAAAATGCACTATATGGTTTGAAACAAGCTCCTAGAGCTTGGTATGCAAAAATAGATGCTTTCTTGCTTGGTCAGCGGTTTCTAAATAGCTCATCTGAGTCTACCCTTTACGTATGTAAAGAAGGGGGATCTATGCTGATTATATGTCTTTATGTTGATGACCTTTTGCTCACTGGAACACATGCTGATTAGATTTCAGCATTCAAACAAAATTTGCAGCAAACTTTTGACATGTCTGACTTGGGAGTTTTGCATTACTACTTGGGCATCCAGTTCATACATGATGCTCGAGGTATTGGGCTATCACAGTCAAGGTATATTGGGCAGCTTCTTGAGAAGTTTGGCTTACAGGATTGCAAGCCAGTTTGTACCCCCATGGAACCTGGACTGAAACTGTCATTACATGATGACAGTGATTTGTTTGATGTACATACATATGCTCCTGCAGTTGGATGTCTTATCTACCTATGCAACACTAGGCCGGACATACAGTTTGCAGTTTCAGCTTTGAGCAGGTATATGCATCAGCCACGTATGTCACATTGGCAAGCTGTCAAGCGTGTTTTTCGTTACTTGGAGGGTACTCGATCTCTTGGGTTGCTTTATGCCAAGGGGGGACCATTGCAGTTACATGCTTACAGTGATTCTGATTGGGCTGGTGATTATGATACACGTCACTCCACTAGTGGCAATTGTTTCTTTCTTGGCTCTTCTTGCATTTCTTGGCTTAGCAAGAAACAATCTACTGTTGCCACATCGTCATGTGAAGCTGAATACAAGGCAGCTTTCACTACCACAGTTGAATGCGTATGGCTTAGACGCTTGCTAGCTGATCTGGATGTATCTGTTACGAAGCCTACTCCTTTGTTCACTGACAGTTAGAGTGCCATTGCAGTGGCACGGAACCCAGTGTTTCATGCCCGCACGAAACACATTGAGATCCATTATCACTTTGTCAGAGAGAGGCTACATGCAGGTGATATCAGCCTTGTCTATTGTCCTACCACCAGTAATGTGGCAGACATCTTCACCAAAGCTCTTCCTCGTGAAAAATTTGAAGCATTTCGCGATGCTTTAAATTTGATATCCTTTGGTGGCGGATGATCCTTGTACTCTTGATCACTCTTCACTCCAGGGGGGTTTGTTGGGTATTTGACTCACGCCTCACTTACGCCTATGGTCATATGGGAGTGTCGGTGATCAGTAGGACACTGGGGCACTTTTCACTCTCGGTAGGAGAGGTTTTTTCCCCCAGACTTATAGTCTTATTGTCGTATATGCTCATGTGCTTATATTACACACTTATGGGCACTTAGTATGTGTCGGGTGTGAACACCCCCTACAACCCTAAGGTTTAAGGGTTGTACTTTGTACTTTCTTGTTACACTCTTTCAGTCTATTGGATTGGGTGTCGTGCTTCACTCTGTCTCTCTCACTCTCACACTGTCTACTATACTCTTAGCTGCATTTCGATCCTATCACCATCTTTACAGCAAGAGTCCAAGGATCGATTTGCACCCCAATCTTCAGTCAAATCAAGGGGCAACTTGAATATTGTTGTTGTTGGTCATTTATGACAGCCATTTGTATTGAAGATTGAAGAAGATCAGTCCAAATCTCAATGTACTTCATCTTAGAGCAATACAAATTAAAGAAATACGGCAAGGGGCACAAATTGTTGGGGCCAACTAGGTATTGGCTGTCCAAGATTGATCGGTAAAGTTTAAATTTTAGATTTGTGAATTGTGTTAAATCAGGTTATCTACCACCCTATTTGAATAGGAAGGCTGATTTCATCTTTCCTTTTTAAAACAATCTCCACATTTCCTATCTAAGGTGTTGGTCTACCAAGAGTTAGGGTCTAGACATTGATCCGTGTGTCTTACCACCTCTTAAGATTTAGACTTCAGTTTTTCACTATTGTTTAGACTTGCTACATCAATTAGAAAGGGCTAGAATTGGAATTCCTAAAATTGAACATGAATGAACTGACTAACTAGGGTTAGAGTTTACTAGAAAAACACTACCGACACTTAAGATTAGGTGTTGCTTAGAAGCATACTTTACACGATTGTTCTAGTTATAAATGTCTATGTTGGGAAGGTTTATTTGTAGCTAAGACTTACCATTTCATCTCATTATTTATTTGTTCTTGCAGCACTTTGTATTCTCATGGTGAGGAGGAGTTGATTTGTTTTTGTTTTCTTTTTTTGTGGGGTGTGTCCGAACAGCTCCTTGGAAACGAGGATTAAGCAAGGTGCATTTTTGGGACACTCTAAAATCAAGGTATCAAAGATTTTCTTCTTAATAAAAGTCATTATTTACTTGGCAACAATTTTGATACAAAAGGAAAGCTTAGGCTAAAAACTCACAGTTTTGTGAAGGAGTCTCCGCCAACATTGGTGAAAGAACCTGTGGAAGAGGACTTAGGAGATGAAATAGCAACTGATGGAGACGAGGAGATTGTCCTGATGGAGAATGTTCAAGAAGATGGCACAATCGAGAAAATTATTTTTGCATCTGGTGGTGCTGTGGATATTTATGAATTAGAAGCCCTTTATATTAAGGTATTGTGTGAGTACATGTTTGTATGGCTAAGCTTGCTACTGAAGTGTATGCTACACAGCTTAAGTAACTGCTGATGATATGGAATTGGTCCACCTATTCTATTTTTGTGCTTACATTCTGACAATGCGATTATCTTTCCATTAGTTTCAAATGAGTCTGATTCATTTTTAATGCCACAATCTTATTGAAGTAGTGACTGAAGAGAGTGGGTGAACCCCAACAGTGCCTATTGATTTTTTTTGGCAAGCCTGTAAGTGCATGAACTCTTTCAAAAAATTTCTTGAAGCCAGTAAAGTAGCAATATGTCTTCTTACTCTCATGCTGTCTCTTTGCATATGGGCTGATCTCTGGTTCTAAAACAGCCCCAGACAATTTAGCAAACACATGTTCCATAATATTAGTATGGCAATTGTTAATATCCAAGGGATCCCCAACTTGTGGATTGAATAATTGGTTTATAGATCAAGAGTGGGGGAACCCCTCAGCTAGAGCAATGTTAAATGTTGCAGCCAGTCGGTTGTGTGTGATGACAGGTTTTGCATGTATGACATGTTCAATAATATTACCCTCATGGTCCTCTCCCCTCCTATTTTGGAGCTTGTGGATGGCTTTGGTGATGCTGAGGGTGACAGTGAGCACATAGGGCATCATTATCATCTTGTTCATGAGCAGATTGACCTGGTAACACTCATATTGGAGTATGTCCATACTGGAGCCAATGTGGCTTATGTTTTTACCAAGGCCTAATCTCATAGAAGCCTTGTGCAGAGTTGGGGTTGGACAACCATCATTTCCTTCTTCACCTTGAAAGGGAACCTTTCTTTTCTCCTCATTTCCTTTTTGGACTATTTTCCCCCCTGTATTTGCCCATTTTTAGTGAAGTCCCCATTTGAGATTAGGCTGACCAGCTGGCCAACCTTATTTCCATCTTCCCAAAATTGTGAGTCTACAAGTCTGACATGTCCCATCATTTCAACATATTTAAGCTGCCAATTGTACAGAGCATTGAGTTCATGGTGTCAATTTCCTTGCTTCTGCCTTCACACTTTCTTTCATGTTCATTCTCCCTATCCACTCCTCTATGTCACTGTTTCCACTGATCTTGTTACTCTGGCATAGTCACAAGTCATGTGATTATTGTGTTCAACATTCCTTGAACTCAAGGCCAAGGGTTCAGGCTGATTGCTGTCAGTTTCAGTCAACCAACTTCTCAATGACTAGTTCTTCATCGAGTAAAGAAAAACAAACACTTTCAAAAGGACCCCATGCAGTGTTTGAGTAGACAGCAAGCAGAGAAAAAACAGAGAGAGAGGCAGAATGGAATGGAGGCCCAAGGCTGTGAGACCAGCCTTGCAGAGTGAACAGGGAATGATGTCCAATGGGGCAGGACATATAGGCCTCAGCTGAGAATATGGCTGACAAGTTCTTGTGGGCAGCAAATATGGTCAACCAACATCAGTGATGCCAAGGGTGGGGAACAGTTGCTGTCTCTTAATGGAGTGAATTGTGGAGGAGATGGGGACCATGGTAACTAGTGGACCCAAAAATGGGTGGGGGAAACCTCCACGTAGTATGGTGGTCTCTAGGAGGACTGATCACCTTGTGAGGCATTAGAGCCTCCTACTGCTTAGGAGGACTTAGTGTGCATTAGATGCATCTTATTGCCTTGAGCATAGTAAGCTGAGAGCTGATGTAGAACAATCTTTGTGGCCCAGAAAGGAGAGGTAGCACAAGGAGTGCCAAGTGGAAGATGCATATACTCCAATGGGGTAGGGAGCAAAGGTCGATGTCGACAATCTTAGGGGTGTGACTGTTCTTGCCACAATAGGAGCACCCAGTAATCAGGCAATTTGTCAGTGGAGATGCCATGGTACCGGAGTGGCAACCTATAACACGTGTCTTTGCCTTCTCTGACGTAGAGGATCTTCACGGCTCATTGAGCGCCTCTAGCTTTGATACCATGTCAAGAAATAACCAAGTAACTAGAGAGACAGTAGGGTTTGCAGGCCTCTAGGAGAGCCAAACGCAAGGATGAACTGTCACATGAAAGATGGAAGTTGATGCTAGGCAGGAGGATACTGACGCCAGCAGGGACTGAGCACCAATACAACGGGAAAGGGCTCAGGAAACTGTTGCATGTGTGTGGGAAGAGGTGCCAGGTGGAGAAGATGCCAATGCTATCATAAACGCAGCCCAAGGTAGCTAAAGACTTTTGTATGGCAATACGGAAGGAGATGGTGAAGGGAGAGAAGAGAGAGAGACGGTGGAAGACAGACGAAATGAATTAGTAATGTGAGTGGTAAAGAATAAATGGGTGGTGCCGAATATAAGGCACGAACAATCTCAAGTCTCGCATTACTGAAGGCTCTCGAGTGGCGATCCGACTCCCTCGGAAGGTCCTAGAAAGCCTTTTTGGGGCTAGAAATGAAAATAAAAAATGTGAATGAAGAAGGGAAATTGTACAGAATGATGTGGTTTCTCAATACACTCTAGGACAAATTTCCAAAGATCTCTATTAAAGGATGTGTGCACCTCAATCCCTCACATGCTTCCCAAAATCTCCTATGAAAGGACGTGTGCATTCTAATCCCTCACTCTCAGGACTACACACCTCCATTCTTTGTTTACTCTCTTCTTCTCCAAGTGTTTGCTTTTCCATCAACTGGTCCTTCCCTAGATTTTTAGAGTAGTAGAGTATTGCTGTAGTAGCTAGCATGTTATCACCCAACCGGTTTATACTATTGCCTATCTAGGAGGAGATTTGTTTTCATCAAAATATGAAAGTTTCTCTAGCATAACATATTGATCAAGCTTGAAATTTGTTTAAATATGTTTACTTGATATATCAATTTTTATCTAAAAATCTAAAACTAATTTATATTTGAATCCCTAATTTATATATACTAATATTTATATAGAACTTAGATATACCTAATTTATTTACTAGTTTTCATATACTAAATTTTAAATGTTAAAAATTTAGCTACTTCATTTATATACTTTATCTAATATACTAATTTACGTAAATTTTCAACTATTTTAACCTATTTATAAATTTATTGAACTATTTAATTATTTGACTAATTTAACTATTTAGCTATTTTAACTAATTTAACCATTACATAATAACAAAAAAATGCTATATATCCATCTTGAATTTTCCAATTTCAATATACCTTATAAGCTTCATGTCATGAGGAGATAAAGCTTTGATGCTTTGCTTAGCATTTTTAAGTGTTAATCAAATGTGTAAATGTGAGGTGCGCATGTGATGTGCGAGACATGTAACGGTCCTGAGAAGTTAATGGGTACCAAAGGCAAAAGTTGTAACAAGTTATGTTAGTTCTAAGTTAGGTATTAGGTGGTGCCTAGTGATAGATTTTGCCTTAGAATATTTTATTAGCCATTAATATTAGTGATGGTGACAGTAGGAACTAGGCATTAATTAATTGATTAGTACGAGTTCAAGGGCTAATAAATGCTTAGGATTGCTTGGATGAAAAATTGGCCAAGCCAATTTAATTATTGGTTGGTATAGTTAATTTTCAAAGCAAGAATTAATAATCAAATTAATTTTCAGAATTAATATTCTTAATTTTAATTTAATTGCACTGAAAATTGCTGAGAAATGCAATTAGAAGGCTGCCACTTGCGAAAACCTTCCCATGGAAGAGGGGAAAGGGCTATTAGAGACTTGTGAAGCCTCATTCTAGCGTTTGTGGAGGTTGGGAGAGGAGGAGAGAGAGCTACTGGTGAAATTTTCCAACCAAGTTGATCAGCCCAGCCATTGGAGGCTGTCAAAGAGCTGCCCCTAGTTGATTAGAAGTGTAGTCAATCAGCCATTCATGGTAGAACGACCTTAAATTTCAGCCAATTTTAGCGATGAAACTGTTAAATTTTTTTCTCCAGCTTCCTCTCTATTCTCTTAGCCAAATTCAGTCCCAGGTGGATGAAATTGAAGAATTTATGCTGGTAAAGCCTAATTAACAACATAAATGAGAGTTTACTAGCCACCTTGGGAAGAGTGCTTAGAAATTGGGGACTAGTACTTGAAATTCAGCAATTGAAATTTGGGGATTTTCGAAGAACTTGAAGAGGCCAGCCAACCAATATTAAGTTTTGGGCATGACTTATTTTTCAAGGAGCAAATTGAAGGCCAATCCCCAAACAAACCAAACACAAATTGGTTTGAAGGCTTGTTGGTTGCTATGGACAGCAAGATGTATTGAAGTTTGAAGGAGATCAGGTTGAATCTTTTTATACTTCAACCTTTAGCGATACAAGTTAAAGAAATACCACAAGGGGCACAGGTTTTGGAGCCAACCGGGAGTCCAATGTCCAAGATGAAGTGGTAACATTTGTATTTTCAGAATTTATACTTGCCATAATTAGTGCTTAATTAGATTATTTAGCATCTTATCCAAGAAGGAAGGTTGCAATTAGTGTTGAGTTGTGGAGGCAAAATCAATGGAAAAAACCTAAAGTTTGGTCCAATGAGCAACTCACTTATGATTAATTTTTAAGTTATTAATTGAATATTAAATAAAAAAAGGAGATCTAATTAAGAGCTAGTTACTCATTTAGAAAGTTGATCTTGGCTTTTTGGGGCTCTTCTCTCTCATTTTGAGCAGCCCAAGTTTGGAGATAGTCCTTTTCTCTTCTTTATTGCCAAAATTGCAGGTTTCAACCATGGAGCATGAGTTAACAGTATGAATGGAGTCTGGATAGGAGCCAATCTTCTCCTTTGAGCATGCAGAATCCATTGGGCAGCTTCGTAACTTTGTTTATAACAAGGTATGCCAGTATGAATGGAGTATGGATAGCAGCCAATCTTCTCCTTTGAGCATGCAGAATCCATTGGGCAGCGTCACAACTTTGTTTATAACAAGGTATGATGTTGTATGTCTATCTAAATATAAGAAAAACAACTTATTACGGCACTACTGATTGAAATCCTCTCTTCTTCTCTGAGATCTCAAGTCTAGTACACTTTCTGGATAACTTTGTTATGAAGAAAGTAATGTACTCATAGTTTACTTTTGGACACTCTAAAGTTGGTTGAAGGTCAACATTGAAGGTGAGAAGGTCATTGTGCGCTAGTGGATTAGCTATGCCATAGAAAATAGCTTAAACATAACCATTCTATCATAGAAAATGCAAGGAAAAACTAGGGAAACACAAGCAGAACCTAATGGGATGCATCTTGCGGGGATCAAAGCCATTGCTCTTTGTTTTCCAGCATGAATGCTAGTTTGTTGTGGCAACAATGTAGATTTGAAGTGTATGTTTGAATTTACTTAGTTTGATAGTGAACTGGGTGTAAAAAGGTGAGAGTAAAGCATTGTGATTGATGTATGAATAGGGATGAGGCTTTGGAAGATTAATCAGTTTGGATTGGTATCTACGTGTTTTATACATTGTTTGTAGCGCACAATAGTGCAGGACAAGCTTTGTATGTTGGATGTCACTTTTGCTAGTCATTGGATTGTAGACATCATGTATTCTTAGGCATTACACTTGTTAGAGTGTGAATGGATAGATTTGTTGTGCATTTGGTCAAGGTTAGTGAGAGCAATTGAGGATACCATGTAGAGACAAGTTTGGGCTAATTCAAGAGCAAGGCACATGGAAATCATTGGCATTGAGAGAGTGTTGATTTGTGATAGTAGGTTACTTATGATTTGTACAAGCGTTGAATAATGATAAAGAAATATTGGAAGGAGCGCTAACCTTTGGGACCTATCTTGTGTCGTCTATTGTGTAAGAGCATTCTAGTTCTCCTGTTAAGTGAGTCTTTTGTTTATTTGTTGATTTATTTTATATGTGCAAGTGCGTTTATGTTCATTTCCCTTAAGATTATTTTCGAAGGCCGGTTTCACTTGCCCAATAGTTGCCGGATGTTCTAAGCCTTAGTATCATCACCACCTTCTAGATCTGCATTTTTTGCATAGAAATAGGGGATGACCATTTTCAAACTTCCTAGTTCTATCCCATCTTGTCCATGTACTGTCCCAATTTCATTCCAATGTTAGAGCCTTCCCTTATGGTGACAAGGGATGACAATTTCTACTCTCGTCCCCATTCCCAAAACTTGTTCCATATTACTATGGTTTTTTGTTGTTGCTCCTTTTGAGAGTACCCACATTTCGAAGGTTGTCACCATCACAATTATCACCATGCGGTTGCTGCTCCTGCTGTCACAACGAGCTTTGACTATGTTTTGATGCTAGGTGGACTGTCAACAGTCATCTGAGAGAGAGAGAGAGAGAGAGGAGATCGAAGTTCAGCTGAGAGTACACAGTTGACAGTGAAGAGAGAGTGTGAGTGAAGACATGACTCACCATAGTGTGACGTGAATCAAAATCACTAGCCCAATTTGAATCATTGTAAGTATGTAGTTGCAGTGGCATTAAGCAATCCAAGAGTCCTAGTCCCTTGCAAGTAACGAAAAACACGCTTCACAACTTGCCAATGTGACATGCGTGGCCTGTGAATATGTCTGCTGACGGTTAAAACTGCAAACTGAATATCTGGCCTTGTGTTGCATAAATAAATGAGACATCCTATTGTTGGAGCATATGTATGGATGTCAAACAAATCACTGTCATCGTGCAAGGACAACTTGAGTCTAGTCTCCATTGGTGTGTAAACTAGCTTGCAATCCTAAACCTCTCAGAAAGTCAAAAATATATCTAGACTGTGACAATTCAATGCCTCTAGCATCATGAATGAACTGAATGCCCAAATAGTAGTGCAAAGGCCCTAAGTTTGACATCTCAAAAGTTTGTTGCAAACTTTGTTTGAATGCTGAAATCTAATTAGCATGTGTCCTTGTGAGCAAAAGATCATCTTCATGAAGACATATGACTAGCAAGGATTCCCTCTCTTTACATACATTTAAAGAGTAGACTTTGATGAGCTGTTAATGAACCCTTGGCTGAGTAAAAAGGCATCAATTTTTGCATACCAAGCTCGGGGAGCTTGCTTCAAACCATACAAAGCCTTTTTCAACTTGCATACTACCAAGTGTTTAGATCCCTTAATTGCAAAACTAATGGCCTGTTGTACATACACTTCTTCTTGAAGTTCCCCATGTAAAAATGTAGTCTTAATATCAAGCTGGTGCAACCATGATGGGCAGCCAAAGCAACCATAGACCGAATGGTAGTCATACGGGATGTAGGAGCAATTGTCTCCTCATAGTCCATGCCTTTTTTTTGTGCATATCCTTTGGCCACAAGCTTGGCTTTATACTTGTCAATGGATCCATCTACATTTCTTTTAAGCTTATAGATCTACTTTGTACCAATGGCTTTCTTCCCAATAGGCAATGTCACTAAATCCCATGTTTGATTCTTTATGATAGAATCAAATTCAGCTTGTATTGCTGCCATCCAATGCACACTTTGTTGTGCATCCTCAAAACATTCAAGCTCCTCATCATCAAGTGTATGTGTTGCCATAACAAACTCCATTGTATTAACATGATCATGCAAACGAGCTTGTCTTCTAGTACAACTAGCAATGACTATCTTTCATAGTCTGCAAGTACCATCTAGGTATCTGTCTAGCTTCCTGATTGTGTACAAGCTCGTTTGCATTCAATATCTTGCTGAATATTCAAATCAGCCATGGGCTGAATTTCTGCATTGCTGTAGCTGGCTGAACATTATGTTCATTTGTTGAAGCTCTAGCTATATCACCAAAAGAAATGGGCAGTAGCCCTTCAAAGTCATCATTGGCAGCCTAATATGTATCAAAACCAGCAAGGGATAATTCTGACTTTTCATCAAAAACCGCATCCCCATTGACAAGTACTTTCTTGGAAATAGGATTATACAATCTATATCCTTTGCTCTCACTGCTGTACCCTACAAAAGTGCATTTAACAGCCTTGTTATCCAACTTTTTTCTTAGTACCTTGGGAATATGAGCATACGCAAGATACCCAAAAGTATGAAAATGGCCAATTGAAAGTTTCCAGCTATTCCAAGTCTCAAAGGGTGTAACATTTTTTAATGCCTTGGTAGGGCATATGTTCAAAATATGGCGAGTACACATAACTGCTTCCATCCAAAAACCATGTGACAAACTCTTTGCTTTCAACATACATCTGGCTATCTCCATGAGTGACCAATTCTTTCTCTTTGTTACCCCATTTTGCTACATCATATACCTATGACTTTTTCACCAATGAGTAGACCCAACAAAAACGAGTAAAGTCATCAATGAAGGTGACAAAATAATAACCACCACCCAATGACTTTGTCTGCATAGGTCCACATACATCCGAATGCATAATCTGTAATTTGGCAGTTGCCTTAAAAGCAAGATCAGGAGGAAACGAGAATTGATGCATTTTTCCAAAATGCATCTCTTACATATATGCTCAAGAGGTCTCTCCAAGAGAGGTAAGCCATCTAGCATTTGTGTACGCTGCATAAGCATCAGTGTGCCATAGTTGACATGCCCCATGTGAGCATGCCATAACTTTACTTGTAACATAGTAGGAGTAATAGTAGATGCTAAATAGATTGACTGATCAACCGAATAAGCATCTAAGTCATAGAGTCCATGACATAATGTGCCAATAAAAACCAAAGTCATGAATTCTTTATCCTTGACCATAAATTTGTCATCATTAAATGTGACTTGCATACCACACTTTGCCACAGAAGAAATGGACAACAAAATTTTCCTTATGCCTGGCACATATAATGCATCCTGTAAACGAAGGGTAGAGCCATCAATGGTTGTCAACACAATTTCCCCAATACCTCTAACAGGGTAAGATGCATTGTTGGCACACTGCACAGACTTGGCAACTAGAGTTGTAATAATAGAGAAAAACAAATCCCTATGGGATGTAATGTGTTTAGAAGCACCACTGTCCAAGAACCAAGTGCTAGTATCCTCATCAGTAGAGCTAAATGCTCTATCAGCCCAAGAAGTGTCATAACCGCAAGTATAGAAACAGTAGTCATGGTCTACAACAAAAGATGCGGAGTCAGTAGTAGTAGTAGGAGCATCAGAAAGAGACATCCTTGACTCCTTTTTCTTCTCCTTGGCTATGCACTTCTTATATTCTGTGATGTAATGACCTGGCTTCTTACAATAATGGCACTTGCCTTTCTTGGCTGTTTCTTGTTGCTCTATGGAGTACCTAAACTCCTAGAACTGTGTGGAGCATTTTTAGAATGGCTGCCCTTGCCCTTTTGCCTTTCCATAAAAGCCTATTCAGAGGCTATTACATCCACCCCACTGTTCTTTCTTGCTTGGTTTTCTTCTAAGAGCAAACTAACCAATTGAAGGAAAGTAAGTCAGTGTGAGGAAATTCTAATTATGAGATTCAGGGCCGTATGAAAGGCCAAATAAGAGAACGGCAATCAATTCAGAGTAGTAGAGATCAACTGTGTATCCAAATAATACTCATCTACATTCATTAGTTGCTCACACGAGTCCCGAATTTTGTTAAGATGATCCTGCATGGAATCACCTTCATCCATCTTCACATTCTCAAGCTCTTTCTTCAAGAAAGAGATGCGCGTTGTATTTTTTCCAGCAAACACCTACTCAAGTGTCAGCCATGCTTCTCGTGAAGAAGTTGCAGACTATATGTGCAGGATGATAGATCGCTGAACTGCCAATGCAATCGGTGACAATGCTTGAGCATTCGTGTGTCCTAAGCCTTTTGTGCTGCTGATCTTTGGGGAAGTGGTTGAGATGGAGCGGGTTGAGCGGGCCTTTGACCATGTCCTCTTGGAGGAGATGTTACAAGAGCCACAACTCGAGGACAAACTTCTTCACCACTGACATAATCCCAAAGATTCTTTGCAATCAACACATTTTTCATTATGAAAGACCATAGAGAATAGTTGTTGCCATCCAATCTATCCTCCTTGGATACATATGTAAATACATCACCTTGTCCCTAATTGGCCATGATAAATGTCACTGTTCAAAGAGCACAAGAGCAAGACTTAAAGCTGGACCAACTTGGAAATTTGAGATTTTCCAGAAATTACAGTGAGCACCACGTTGTAATTGACAAATCTGATCACACTCTATCAAAACTGTCCAATGTACAAACAATGCTCAACAGCACAAAAACGCAAAAGCCCCAAAATTTTGTTGTCCAAAACACACAATTTCAGTCTATTTCAGACTGATATTGATGTACATTTGCCAATGTTTGCACTAAATCCAAAAGCCCCAAATTCTTGGCCCAAAATTTAAGAAATTTCTGCAATAAATGTGTCCCAGACATGTGTATGAGTAGAAATAGCTTGCATGGGCAAAAGCCCTTGTTTGAAATTCAAATCTGAATAAAAAATTAATAATTTTCTCTTTTTACCTTTAATGATGGTAGCAGAGACAGGTGGCACACAATTGAGTTGGTAGGCGGAACCTGGCTGGTGGCGGCAGCCTAGGACTGTCGGGCGGATGTATGGGCGTAGCAGGCGTTGCAGAATGCGGGGACTGTAGGTGGTGGTGTAGACGGCCAAGCGTTGGCGGCGTATTAGCTAGAGCAGCGGCGTTGGCGGACATGCTACTTGGGGGCACAGGCTGACAAGCTGGTGGAGGTTGGCTGCTGACGACTTTGTTGGTGGCGATGCAAACAGTTGTTGTCGACGGAGGCAGTAGCTCACCAAGCTAAAGGTGGAGTTGGGCTACTGCTTGTGAGCTCCGAGAGGAGATTGAGTTGAACTCAGCTTTGATACCAAATGAGAGAGAGAGAGGGGATAGATTGAAGCTCAGCTGAGAGTACACAGTTGACAGTGAAGAGAGTGTGTGAGTGGAGACACAACTCCCAATGCAATTATCAAAGAGTAATGTGCAAGCACAAAGTACAAACCTTAAACCCTAGGGTTGTTAATGTGTGTTCACACCCAAAAGATGTAAAATACTATAAGTGTTCGAATTGTGTAACATAAGCACATAAAATAAAGGAGAATGAGCGTAGGCGTGAGTCAAAGCCAATAGTCTTTATCATCCTCATCAATTGATCATGGAGTTTGCGCTTTCAACGAGCAAAACTTGCCTTTTGTTGCTCGGAGTCGTCATTGACATCGTGCGGATGTGGAGGACTCCATTTCACTCCCTTTCTTGCTGCCCACATTTATCCGATGTGTTCTTTGACATCCCACTTCCTAGAGGACTGTGTTTCGCTCCCTTTTCACTCCTTCCATAGGTGATGTTGCTCTTGTTTAATTGGGATATTTCAATTGTCTCGAGCCACTTCATCATCGACTCCTTGGGTTATCCCTCAACCTGGACCCTAGAGACACAAAGGCCTTAGACCATTGTATCATCTTTTGATTTCATCATCATTCTTCCATTGTGTGTGTATTTGAGTTCATTCGTTGCAAGTATTTGCTATATACTCTTGTTGTCTCCATTGTAAGCCCTACTGTTTCGTTACATGGTATGAGAGCGGAGGTGCTCTTGGAGCTAAAGATCCTATTTTTTTATGAAGAACATAGGCTGTGGGGAGTGACAAGATGAGTCCTTCATTCCATGTTGCTATGAGATCCACGAGGACTACATTTTGCTTCCTCCCACCCCCTCCTATTACATGTTTGCCACACTGGTGATATGGCTTTTTTCCTTGAGGATGCAACATGGACCAATGGGTGTACCTACTGTGACAAGATAGGTCACTCCACCTGACCTTGCCATTATTGACTATTGCTTCCTGTACCATACGAGTATATGTGTCTTCTTAAAGGCATTCCTTATATCACCTTTCAATTTTGGGATATAGATTGTTTCGTGTTCACTATTGGAGTTTTATGCTTAAGGAAATAAGATGCCTATTAACATACAAGATACCTCACTGTGGCCTTGTGGGAAGCCCTGGTGGAGTCCTCATGAGGTCTCCATTTTGACTATCTAGTGTCACATATCCCAAAGCCATATGAATTGTGCCAATTAGTTAAAGCACTAGATGCTATTATGAAGATCTCTATGGTTGCTACAAAGGTCCTAAAGTTTTTATCTTTGTCTAATTAAATTCCTAATTCATGTGCAAATGCAACATCAAGGAACTTCTTGAACTCAGGCAACTTGATGCCTCTAGTCCTAGTAGATCTATTTATCCAAAGAGAGCTTATGCTTTTGCTACAAATGGAAACAAAGAGGGGAGTAATGGACATCTTGTCTTAGTGGGCTTTGAATACTAAATCTTTTTCCTCTGGCTCCATTGACAAGGAAATTCCATCCTCTACACAGTGCCTTATAAAGGTCTACAACTCCTTTGACTTACTGCTTTGGAAATTCCATCCTTTGTCAAAAGATGATGTACCAGCGAGACAGTAGGGTTTGTGGGGAGGAACACGGACTAAACTCAGCAAACATGGAGAAGAGAAGAGAAGAGAAGAGAGAAGAAACTTTGATGAATGGAATGATGAAGTTCCGAATCATGGAGTGAATGTGATACAAGGGAACAAGGGTGCCATAGCACAAGGAAGATGATGAAGATAGCCACGAACCATGAACTGCAATGTCCTCCTGAAGGGGTGTGAGGATAGTGGAGAGGCTGGAGAGAAGAGGGGACGGATTGAATGAATCAACCGTGAGGAATGAATGAGAGAGTGGCCTATAAATAGGCATAGTCAGTCTAGGATGGTGCCCCTTTTTGGGGTTGCAAACCCTAAACGCAAAACACAGAAACGCAAAAATGCAAACTATGGGTGAAGGGTTTCTCAACGCCCCCTCTTAGGCCCAAAAAGGGGAACAAGAGAAGAGTGAGGTGGAGATACAATGCTACATGCTGAAGAATGCTCATGCAACAATTGCCATTTGAACAGTGTTCCTCGTAGGGAAATTGTTCACTTGCCCAAGTGCCCTAGTACAAAGATGATGAAAACATGCAATGCATAGGAGGAATGTTGGACTTTGTGTGGTGTCGAGAACCTTAAGGATATGCCCGTTCTTGATCTCGAGAGGTGGCTCCATGCTAACCAAGTGACCAAGCCAAGAAGAGAAGAGGAGAAAGAAGATGTAGAGGATCCCTAAGATCCAAGATTTTCATCGGAAAGGGAACCTGCAGTAAAGACCAGTAGACAGAGTGAACTGGAGAACTCGAAACACAACCTCGGGAGAGAAGCCACTAGCTCCGTGCATCTATGCTGGAAGGAATACGAAGGTCTCGTCACCTAGTCGTGGCTGAACCTCCGAGGTCCCGATCCAGGTGGTACCGGAAGATCCTGGGTATCAGTAGAAGAGATGACTGGTTGAAGACAGCCACCCCAAGAAAGTAGAGGATGGGTGAAGAACTTCATGTGGAGTAGGTTCCCCCTCTGAGGTGGGGAAGGGTCGGGCTTAGAATGAGCAAGAGGTGGGCAACAGTCGCTGTCTCTCAGTGGAGCAGACTGGGTAGTCGAAGAAGAGGAAAGAGTCGAGCAGCAACTGTCTCTCGAAGGAACAGACTGATGAGGAGACGGCATTAAACAATCACGGTCTCTCGATGGAACGGACTGCAGATCGTAGGTCGTGGAAGCCACTGTACCTGAAAATAAGTAGGAGAAGACTGTTGCTGGCATTGCGACGATCTCCAGGAGGTTGTAGCACCAATCGATCCTCCATGTGCTCGAAAGGACTTAGTGTGCATCGGATGCGTCTTATTGCCTTGAGCATAGTACTCTGATAGCCGATGTAGAATGATCTTTGTGGCCCAGAAAGGAGAGGTGGCACAAGGAGTGTCTGGTGGAAGACGCATATACTCCGGGGGGGTGGGGAGCAAAGGTCGAAGTCAACAAGCATTGGTGGTGTGTACTGTGATGCCACAGTAGGAGCACCCAGTAGTCTAGTCATCTATTGGTAAAGAAGCCATGGATACCAGTGTGCGCCTTGCTGAAGAAGGAAGAGGTCAGCCACCATGAACCACGAACCGCAATGTCTGCCTCAAGGGGTGTGAGGGCAATGTGAAGCACGAACCGCGATGTCCGCCTCAAGGGGTGGGAGGGTAGTGGAAGGGTTGGACGTGAGCTGCCAGTGGGAGGAGGATGTGACCAGCAGTAAGAGGTTGCAACCAGTAGAAAAATGCAAGTGAGGAGAGAGAAAGACTAAAAACGTAGGCAATAGGTGAGAGAAAGACTACAAACGTAGGCAAGACAGCTTGCAGGAGAGAAAGACTAAAAACGTAGGAAAAAACAGCAGCAGCAGTCAAAATGCTGAAATCAGCTCCGAACAGTGTGTGATAGGTTGGAAACAGGCGCCAGACTGTTATAGACAGCAATGGCCAGCTTGGACCGTGATGTCCTTTGCGTTTGGGGTGTGGGTAGCAAGTTGAAATACCTGAAATCTGCAAAAACGAGATTGTTTTTTGAATGGAGAGTGATTAGCAACAGTTGCTCTGTTGTAAACAGTTGCAAATTGTGGGTGGAAGATTGGAAATAGGTGCCAGACTGTAGATGACAGCAAGGGACAGTTGAGACTGCAATGTCCTCCGCGAAAGGGGTGTGGGTAGCAAGCTGAAAACACCTGAAACGTGCAAAAACGAGATATTGATGCAGTGGAAGAAGAAGAGAAGTGGATGCCGAACCCGTCACCGGTCTTTGTCTTCACTGGACTGGAGGATCTTCGCTGCTAGCTGAGCAGATCCAGCTCTGATACAATGTCAAAAGATGATGTACCAGCAAGACAGTAAGGTTTGCGGGGAGGAACACGGCGGAGTAAACTCGGCAAACATGGAGAAGAGAAGAGAAGAGAGAAGAAACTTTGATGAATGGAATGATGGAGTTCCGAATCATGGAGTGAATGTGACACAAGGGAACAAGGGTGCCATAGCACAAGGAAGATGATTAAGATAGCCACGAACCACGAACTGCAATGTCCTCCTGAAGGGGTGTGAGAATAGTGGAGAGGTTGGAGAGAAGAGGGGACGGACTGAATGAATCAGCTGTGAGGAATGAATGAGAGAGTGGCCTATAAATAGGCATGGTCAGTTTAGGATGGTGCCCCCTTTTTGGGGCTGAAAACCCTAAACGCAAAATGCAGAAACGCAAAAACACAAACTGCGGGTGAAGGGTTTCTTAACATCCTCTACATGTTGCCTTACAAAAACTTCCAATGTACATATTCATATGTCTTCTTAAAATCGTGGAGAAGCACAATGAGGTCTTGTGCTTGGAACGAAGGGCAATTGACTCTTCGAAGCTAAAGATGTTGTTCAAGATGCTATGACTTGAATAAAACGTGTTTGGGTGAGGTGAATAGTATCTACATCAAGGGGGCCAATTTGAGATTGATTGCCTCTACCAAGGTTTTATAAGCAATTCCAAGCAAAGTGATTAGTTAATCTCAAAACTATCCTTCTTGCTGCCTGTGGGAATGAGATAGATCAATCTCTCCTATAGTCTATCTAACATGTCTCATGATGCCATAATCTTCGAAAAAAATGGCAATGAGACTTGTACTAATAAGATCCCAATAGGTCAAGGACTTGTCCAATCTATCATCGCTTGGACACTTGCCTAGTAGTTGATGATCTCCTGGACACTTACTTGATGTCAAGGCAAGAAGTGTCTTCTCAAGTAAGAAGTTGATGTAGTGTGGGATTCTGCCAATCCCTTTCAGTATTCCAACTCCCCTTGCTGTCCAAAATGACTAGCAAGTCTTCAATCGGATTTGCCTCTTGATTTAGGCAGTCAATTGGCCTTCACCTGCTTTGATGGAGATGGAAAATGCTCAAATTTATTGATTTGCTGGTCCATTCACTTGAATTTGACTAAAGACAGCTTCAGTTCTGTTGAATCCAAGTCTTGGAGCTTCCAATTTCTAGCACACTTCCTGAGGTTGTTGCTAAACCCTAATTTCTGCTTTGCAGATTAGGGTTAACAGTAGAGAAAATTGAAATTTCTCAGCCTCTGGTGATTTTAATGCTGTAATCTTTGAAGCAAGATTGGGAGATGAGAGAGAATGCTGTGAGGAGAGAGAAAATTTAGACTTTCTTTGCAAAGAACTGAAGAAAATTTGTCATTTACTGCTGGTGTGCTATCTCAAATGCTTGTAGATGCAAAGAAGTGAAGAAAATCAGTCATTTACTGTTGTTGCCTTGTCTCAACAGCTTGTAGATACTGTCACCTGTTGTTGATTGGTCTCCTCCTGCCCCTAGCTGCCTCAGAAGGTCCTCCAATGGCTGCAAATCCAACAACATCTTCTCCCTCTCTCTTGTAGGCTAAATATTGTAAAATGTGTCTATCCAGCCTCCACAGACGTTTTTCAGTCTTGCATGGGCATTTTTTGACAAGTGGCAGCCTTCCCTAATGGTTTTTTCAACATTATCCATTATTAAATATTATTTTTCAATATTTAAATATTGAAAAGTAATCTAATAATTATTTCGGTGCCTTGAAAAATAATTTGACTTGCCAATAGCTAAATTGGCTAGGCAACTTCCATTCCCGAGTGTCTCTACGCCATCTTTGACTGTCAGATTGTCATTAAGTACCATTAAGCACCACTTCTGTAGTGTCACCGATTGACACTTATGGCCAAATGAATGACCTAGGCCAACAACTGGCACCAAATACAACTAAGTATTTGTGCGGTATAACTTATAGTAACTTTTGCCTTTGACATCTCGTAATTTTCTCGGGTCCCAGGCTTGTAAATTTACTCTTAACCCCAGTTACACCTCATACGTGAAACATTTACTTAACCATGTGATAAAAAATTAATCCACATATTAAGTGAGGTTTCTAAAATACATGTCCTCATGACAAGGGATCTAGTTGGTGGATCTCAACAAGGCTATGTAGTACTGTGTAGCCATTTGCCTTGCCTCTCAAGGGACTTGTGCTATGGATCCATCAATTCTCTTGAGTCTTTGTTTTTTATATATCCTATTCTTATATAATAACTGCTTTCTTTTACTATTTAAGCTGTTAAATTATGTATTTGTATTCCAAAATCTATAATATCTTTGTGTGATTGTTTATCTCTTGACTGAGTCTAAAAGAAAGCTCTTGTGTGAAAGTTATACTTCGATCTAGCTTCCTTTATGGCAGCAATCTTTGCTCTGTCCAACGTGCGTCCTCTTACCTATTAAATTGTGTCTCCCCTCCTCCATTTTTAGTGCAGTGAATGATGCTCTTGCAGCCAAGAGCATCCCTCTCCATCTTTAGAAGGTCCCCTCTCCTCATTGCCTCCTCTCTAAAGAAGGAGCTGATCTCCTATAGGTTCTCATTGCTGTCTCTAGTTGCCTGTCTAGGTGAGAAAGGTCTAGAACCCCCAAATCCATGTGATTGGCACTTTGAAATCCTTGTCTTAGAATAGGTGTTGTAGAATCTTGACACTAGAGTGCGGCCGTTTGGCTCCCTTAAAAAGGGCTAGTTGAACTAGTGAATGGTTTGATAGAGTGGTGCTAGGAATGATGCAAACTATGCGTCCTCTATCTAGGGTTGTCCATGCCCAACAGACAAGACAATTAGTTCGGTCCATCCAGTCCGTCTTGTTTGTTCGATTCCAGCCTAACTTATTCGATGGGTTCTTGTTTGATTGCTCATAGGGTCCAAAAACTGACTTTTGGAGGTCAAAAAGTGACCATTTAGGCAAGTATCGTCTTCCCCTTTCAATGTGGTCTTCCGGCCCACAATGCATACATCCATACTCTCTCTCTCTCTCTCTCACCCTCTCAGTCTCTCAGACACAATACGATAGATCCATTTCTTGCGTTTATGGCAAGGTGTGCCGATGGGTCCTTGGGACGATTAGTAGATAAGGTAGTAGCTCCTGCTCTGCTCGGGAGCAGGGGGAATAACTTCTGAAGGTATGCCATCATTAGGAGGAGATACACGCTTCCTTCGCACATGTGTTCAAGGAATCCTAAGGGCTGGAGTGCTGAATTGGGGATGACTGAGCCTCGACCATTTTTCTCTTTTTCTAACAGACCTCTGTCCAAGCAGGTGCTGGCTGATCACACGAGTGTGTGGGTTGTTTACCCTTATCCATAGCTCTCTGCAGAGGGGTTTCACCATCCTTTGGCTCCTCATCTAACACATCTGTATCTACTGTAGGGGTAGCATTCCTATCCACTTTATCAGAATAGTTAGACATAAAGTGATCCAACTGCCCATAAGAAAATCAATGGCCAGGAAAGGTGCCCTATTTGAGCTGAAAAAGCAATGAATGTATGTCTAGGCAGTTTACACGCAGCCAATTAGGCCTCTTGCGGGTAGTCTTCCACAACATACATAAGTGGTTCTGATTGGCAGCATGCAATGTAGGGGGCACCAAAACAGTGCTGATGGTAGCCATGGCATCCTTCAACAAAGGCCAATATACTGCTGGGCAGCCTTCAACTTCCATCCAGATGGGACAGTCACATTGAAGCAAACATTGGAAATTCGCCATAGACCTTTAAGGTACAACATGAACCAAGGGACTGTCAAAAAACAAAGGCAACTTTGCCAATGGATCATCCCGTAGCTTAGGAGAATGCAGCAACACTTCATAAAAGCCCCTACGGCCTACAAAGATTTCATCAACACACTTTGCACACATCAAGGAAGACAACCATTGACAGACTCTAGTACACATGGGAATTTTGCCCGTTAAAAACAATATGGCACCCTTCTCATAAAGTCCGAAAAATGAATGCAGCACTGCCTTGGTAACCATGCTGGTATCCAGAACATCATCCTCAATTTTGTTGGAAGTATGTGAAAGATTTTGGTGAACATAATCACCCACCATGTTCACAAATTCAAGCGGGTGATCCTATTCCAACTCTTGGAGTTCATTCGAACAGTGGCCACTTGCGCATAAGAGCAGACAGAAGTATGTGCTAGAGCAAGAGCCTCCGAGCAACCCATAGCTTCTTCCAAAGTATTCTTGGGACGCTTGCCAGCTGGCTTGTTATTAGAACAGGGCACCATGTCTTCCGTGCAGGGAACAATTTCTTTTTCTTCATCAGCGGCATCCAGACCAAGGGCTGCCTTGTTTGATCGATGAACGCAGTATTAAGTCCAGCCATTTTCGTTGAGACACAGCCCATGTGAAGACTGAAGCTGTGTCTATGAAGGATAGGTCACGGGGTGACCCAATTGACTATGTGAACCTGTCTGGCTGTATGTAGGGTGGATAGTGTGCACAGTCCTACAGGGGAGTGCAGGTAGCGCACAGGGTAAGGCTGAAGGTGGGGCACACCTCAGGATCAAGTGGCCCAAAGGGGATGCACAGGGCAGCACACAACTGTGTGTGTGTGTATGTGTGTTTCTGTCACATGGCCTGCTCCTGCATATTGCAGGAATAGGGTGGCCGGCGGGCTGGATAGTAGGCCTGCAGTGTTGCAGGCCCTTAGGCCTATGTGGACATAGAAAGGCGGGCATGCAAGTTTGTTTTTTTTTTCCCAAGATTACAAGATTACAAGATGCAGGATGGCTCAAGGCTATCATGCCCAAAAAGATACAAAGTCATGGCAATGAAACAGAGGAGTTTGCCGTATGCCAATGAACTAAATCCTCCCAAGGGAGAAGATCAGCATACTGGTTAAGATCTAACTGCCAATGGAGGAAACCCTTGATTTTGGCAATATGTCCTTGAACATCTATAGGTGAATCAAAGACGAACACATTCTGGGCGACCCAATTATGCCAACAACCACAAAATCTGAAAAAGTGAAACATAAGTTTTTTATACTGGTGTGTGTCTCTATTCTATCAGGCATGAAGTGAAATAGAGAGCTCCACACCTGTCATGTCGTACTGCTGCCCCCTGCCCCGACTGCTTATGCCCGCCCCAGTCTCCACTGGCCATCGCCACCATCACACCCCTCCTCCAGCCATTGCCCTGTAGCGAGTTCCCCTCCCTGCCCATGACCGTTCCATTGCGCCAGTTCCCCGCCTCCTCCTCGTGCCGCCCTGCCCACCGCCATCGCGCACCCTTCCCTCGCTTGTCGTCCTGTGACACGCCACCCCCCGTGATCTCCCTTCCCCTGAGTGCTGCCATTTCCCCACCTCACCAGGCCACCCTCCTGCGCCCAAACCCCCCCGCCCCCCGCAGCGATCCCGGATCCGTCCACCATACCTACCACTCCCCGCATGGTGCCCATCACAACCTGACCATCCGTGGCGTCCAACACCTCCCCCATCGCCAAAAATAACGCTCCTTTTCCCCCCCCCCCCCCCCCCCCCAAAAAAATGCCTCCGTCCCTCTAGTTGCTCCCTCCATCTACAGCAACTTCCCCCCCTTAAGTAGCACCGCAACGTGATTGGTAGTTTTTCAGAAGGGACGCGCAATGGAAACCTCTAGTCATAGACCTCGGCGCTTTCAGCAAGTGCCCCCCAGTCAAACACCTTGTGCGTCATTCTCTCTGAGGAGCAGCTCTTAGCCGTCCAAGCTACAGAGCTGGAGCTAAAGGAAACCGTGATCTATGGTCAGGTAGTAGGACATTCCCAAGCCAGGGCCTAGCTTTGGGACTGGCTTCACTCCACGTTGCGTATCGGCACAATGCAGATTGTGGAGGCGGTTCTAATGGGCCAAGGGATCTTCATGGTTTGGCTCAGCTTGGCAGACGTAGCTCGTGAGTTACTAGCCAGTTCACCCTATGCGTCCATGAAGGGGGTCATATACATGGTCCCTTGGTACAGTGGCTTCCCAGTGGAGGCATTTGCACTCCACAACAGGTTTCTTCAGCACCCGGTTACCCTTCTCTTTCCCAGCCTGGCGATAGAGTATCGTGAGTTGGTGGAAGACTTTGGACGGCTCTTCGGCATTGTCCTTCCCGCATCTTTCGCAGACGCAGTGACAGCCGTAGGAGTTCCAAAGGTATGGGTGGCAGTGAAAGAGGTCAAGAATATCCCATAGTTCCTAGAGATTGAGGCAGGCGGACACTCCTTTAGGCAGCAGGTCATTGTGATTGGGTAGCCAGGGCACTGCCTGCGCTGCCATGACTTTGGGCACGAGGCATCAGAGTGCACGCGCTTCGGTGCTATGGCGGCTCCGTCGATAGGTCCACAAGTGGATGCGGACGGTTTCACATGAGTATAAAGACGACAGAGAGGGAGCCGACAGGGGGGGGCCGCAGGGAGCTCCTTAGACACAACCACGACAGGGAGCTGCAGAGCAAGGTTCCCCCCCCCCGCAGAGCACCACGCGACCCCCTGCCTCCTCGCCCTGCCTGACAGGTCCACAGATAGATCTTCACATCCACCCCCCATAGAGGTATCACATGTTGCCTCACCTGAGGGCCCATAGCCATCATCCCCGCGCCCCCCCCCACCCATCACCATCACCCTCGCTGCCCCGCCCCCTTCTCCCCACCTAGTACAGGTGACCCTTCCCCCACCCATCTCCGCCCCTTTCACAGGAGACGAGGAGCGCCAGATGCCGACATCCTCCACCCATCAGCTATCTAGCCCCCCCTCCCTCTCTCACACAGCCACTATCTCATCTGCCCGTGCCGCACGCCACACTTATCCGAGATAGGCGCAGCTGCTATCACAAGAGTTTTTTCGTAGTGGGCCATGGTCTTATTTGAGAGGTATGGAGCGCGGAGTTTTCCCACTACCCCTAGAAGTCGGAATCTTTGTGGCACGCAAGGCTAGGAGCGGCAAGGTCCATCTATTAGCACCACAAGATGGACCAAACTACGCCTTCTTTTGTCAGACCTCTCACACAGAAGGCTGGATGACGACTCAGGTAGAGGAGGAGGTGAAGAGCCAGGTGGCAGACCACATTTCCCAATGGATGGGAGAAGGTGGACTGACACTTTTCTCCCAACAGTGGCTGGGTTGCATAATGGACATCAACTAGTGGGCAAGGGCCGAGGTCCCTCATCTGAGCATTATCTTTCGAGCCCCCCCACAGTGGAGAGTGCCAGTAGATGTGATAGAGTGGCCCCTGGCAGAGGCGGCCTGTTTCTACCAGTGTATGGAGTCTCGCCTCTCAACCTGGTTGATTGATGTCCTGGTGGTACTGTAGTGACAGGTTGGGCACGGAGATCGAGACAGACAGTCATTAGGCGCAGTGAGAGACAAAGAGAGTGAGATAGAGTAGAGTCGAGAGTGAGCACGTTTTTAGGTACAATGATGAGTGAGTACCTTTAGGTTTTTAGATAGATATGTATGTGTAAGTACAAGTGCTAAGGGTCCGTTCACACCCAAGCACATTTAAAGGCACAAGGTCTTTATTCCCAACAACCTCCCACCTAAAGACAATGTGCCTAAAGAGGAGAAAAGAATCAGCTAAGTCTAGGTATGTACAAAGCTGAAATACATATATCTATCCAACTCCCATCATCTGTTGGCAATGAGCAAACCTCTCTGTTGGAAGACCCTTCGTGAGAAGGTCTACAGGATTATCATCTATATGCACTTTTTGCATGAAAGATAGGATTCCGTGCTAGCATGATAGCACTTTGACTATCACAATGGAGAACATGTAACTCTAAGATGCCAAGCTCTCCCACCAGACGTGAAAGCCATAAAGCCTCCTTGCATGCCTCAGTGGCAGCCACATACTCTGCCTTTGTAGTAGACAATGCAACACACTTTTGTAGCCTAGAGATCCAAGAGACTGCTCCTCCTGTGAAAGTAAACACATACCCAGAAGTGGACTTCCTACAGTCCGCATGACCAGCATAGTCTGCATCCGTAAAGCCGATAATAGATGCTTTCTGCTTTCCAAAGCAGATGCACAACTCCTTTGCACCTTTAAGGTATCTCATAATAACTTTCACTGCATCCCAATGCTTCTTGCCAGGGGTTGCCATGTATCTGCTAACCACTTCCACTACAAAGGCAATGTCTGGGCGTGTAGCAACCATAGCATACATCAAACTGCCAATAGCTGAAGCATATGGTATCTTGGCTATTTCAGCCTTCTCATCATCAGATATAGGGCTGTCCTTTGCATTGAGTTTCACATATGGAGGCAATGGAACCCCAATTGTTTTCCCCCCCTCTATATTGAAACGTTGCAAAACCTTGGAGATATACTCCTGCTGAGATAGATAGAGTAATCCTTTTGACCTATCTTTGAGTATTCGCATTCCAAGAATGTGATTTGCATCACCAAGATCCTTCATGTCAAACTGCCATGAAGACTTTGTTTCAGTGAGTCGAAGGCATGAGTATCCCTGCCAGCACTCAGCATGTTATCAACATACATAACCAAGATAATCAGGCGGCCATCTGTTGCCTTCTTGGTGTACAAGTAGTGATCCACTTGACTTCTATAGAAACCTTGAGACTGCATAAATGTATCAAACTTATGATACCATTCTTTTGGTGCTTGTTTCAGCCCATACAAACTCCTTTTGAGTTTACATACCATATTCTCTTTCCCTTTTTCCACAAACCCTTTAGGCTGTTGCATATATGTATTTGTTTTCCTTGACGACATATTTATTTATAACAAGTTATATGAGGAGTGTGCGAACCACTTACGCATAATTTTATACCTCTTAAGATGAGACCAATCGTTTGCAAAACTTCCAAAGTGCGAATTTTTTTGTATGGACCTTTTGTATCTTGAACATATCATCTCAATTGATGGCATCCGTATTGATTCAGAAAAGGATGGCTAGCCGGTCACATTTGAGAGTTGTAAGGTCACAAATGCTGAGTTACTTGTTACTTTTATTGGCCGCATATGAAGACTTTGGTTGAATCTTACGTACCTGCAGTGCCAGCTTAATAAAGCTGAATGGCACAAGCAAGCAAGGATATTATCTTCTTTACAAATTCCCAATTGGAAGTGAAGTAGCATTTCTATGGATTTTGCAGTATGATTACCTCGTATGAAGTGAGGTCGTGATGCAATCTGGATTGTGATTGTCGAATTGATGGAAATTACTCAATTTATTCTTACAAAGATGATAGTGAAAAGCCATGAAGGGTTAGTCTCTTTGTTGAGCATCTTTATAGACTTTATGGTTTACTTGATGAAATAGTCAGTGATCGAAACCCTAAGTTCACTCGCCCTTTTTGGCAGATGGTGTACTAAAAATTGGAAACCCGATTGTCCTTGGAGCATCATAAGGCTGATGGACAGACGGAGAGGACAACAAATGTCTCTCGTAGATAATCTAATTAGGACCATTATCTTCTTAGATTGAGTTTTCTTATAATAGTGCTATGTATTTGGCTACTAGCTATAGCCCATTTAGGCTTATATACGGTTATGAGCCAAAACCATAGATTCCCATCGAGCTCAAGCTAGTGGAAATGCAGTCCGTGGTCGACTTTCTACATGATATGTAAGAAATATTGGTGATTGCAAAGGAAAGGATTAAAACAACCAAGGATCGTGCCATGTTTAATGTCAATAAATGTCATACTTCTTAAGATCTCTAGGAGGGCATGTGGGTTTACGTTAAAAGTCCCAAAGGACTTTGATTCAATGACTATCGGCAAGTGCTATAAGTTATATTGGAGGTATTGTGGTTCTTTTCAGATCACCAAGAAGATAAGTAGTGTATCCTACACACTTCACTTACCTCGAGACATCCGAGTTCACCTTGTGTTCCACGCGAGTCATTTGAGAGAACGACTAGGGCGAGGTGAATTGATTGTCTTGATTGAGAAAGTTTCGTAGCTCGAGGACACTGCTAGATATATTCCACTCGAACCCTAATTGGTTCTTGATCATAGGACTAAACAATCTCGTCGGACTATTTATCCCAAGGATTTTGTTAAGTGGAAAACTGCACGGAGGTAGAGACTACTTGGGAGTCGGTATGTTCATTATTCTTGGGACGTGGTCGTGACTTGGAGTGCTGCTAGGTATCAAGTTTTGGGGTGAACCCATTTGGCTCTATGGTTGAGAGGTGAGTCTAATATCGAGTCCTTTATATTCGTGGATATAGCTAGTGTTGTGTTGCGTGTGCAGGTTGGATCTTGGGTGGGCGTTTCACTTGGCCCTTTTCTCTACCATTTTTGATAGCGACATCGAGGATCTACAAGATCTACCTGGTCCAAAGCCTTGGGAGCTTTCACCTCTCGCTTGGTGGCGAAGGAGATGGAGATAGTCGTGAGGCCCAAGATCATGCACACCTTAGTGTTCTCACCAACATGGAGGCTGAGCTAGTGGCTTCTCTCTTGAGGTTTAGTTTCAGGAACCTTTATCTGTCACCTTGTCTATTGTTCTTCTTCAGGTTTCTAGCTATGGTACATGTATTTGTTTTTAGTCTCCTCCTCCTCTTAGACAGCTATAGGAAACTGTGTTCCACTTCCGTTTCATCTATTTATGATCTTCTTCAATGACTCTCTTGCCACATAAATGCTCGCAATGAGGGACCCTATTGTCTATTTATTGCCTTACATTTTTAAAGTTAAGAAGAGTGGAGTATGCCTATCTCACCATCTTAGGTCCTTTGTGGGTGTGAGAAGAGGCGTTTAGACACCAAAATCAAGGTTTGCATTTAACTGTCATGCTTTAGTGCCTAATTTTTCTCCTTAAAAACAGCCCCAATAGCGTTTTTATGTTAAAGTCTCTATTTGTGCATAGTGGGACAAATGTCCAAAAATCCCCTATAGAAGGGGCATGTTCTGGGCATCCCAATCCCTCACTCTCAGATCTACACATTTTCATTCTATGCTCACTCTCCTCTTGCTCATAGTGTTCCGTTCTCCATCAATTGGTCTTCCCTTACATTTTTGGAGTGGTAAATAGCTGATGTAGCAGCTCCCCTATGCTGTTGAGCCGAGTGCAGGTCGGCCCAGCCAGCCTATGCTTCCACCCATCCAGGAGGAGGTCCACCCAGCAATTGCTAGCCCTTGTGGCATCATCACTGCCCTGTGGAGCTGATGTTCTGCTGCTGCTCCTTCTAACAACTGCCTGCCTTCTGGAGGTTGTTTCCATGGGCTTTCACTCCCTTCACTGCTGCCGACATCTATGTGGTGTCTTCTCTGACATCCACTTCCTGGAGGATTGTGTTTCTCTCCCTTGTCACTCCTGCAGATGCTGCTTCCCTTGATTAGCTGGCATAGGGAATAGACATGTTCTACCACATTTTTCAGGTGTCTTCTTCGACATCCCATTTCTTGGAGGGCTATGTTTTGCTCCCTCTTCACTCCTACAGGTGCTACTTCCCTTGATTAGCAGATTAGCAAGCATAGGGAATACCTTGATTAGCTGGCATAGGGAACAGACATATTCTAGACTCGAGCAAGAATGTCTAGTAGAAAGGGCTAACAAGAAAGAGGTGAACCCTCATTCATAAGCATCATTAAACCAAGTTGGTTGCTCACCATGATTCCACTCTTTTGATCTTTTGATAGCAACTTGACCTTTCAAGCTATGTTAACCTGGTTTCATTCATCATGGGCTTTAGGAGTTACAGCATCCAGGCTTAGAAATATGTATAGAAAATAGTGGGTAATAGTTCTGTTATTGTTGGTTACTTCAGAAGTATTGAGGGTGCATTATGCATATGCTTAGGAAGCAAGATTAGTTTCCAAACTAAATGTGATGTATGTTTTAAGATCGTTCACGAGAGTTATTCTTTCACGACCAAGCTTGAGGTTGTATGGATGAGCATGTGTCAGCATGTCAAACATCAGTTTCTCTTGACTTGCATGATGTTTTGTGGCAGGTAGGGTGGCCAAGGCGGCCTCCAGAAAAAGTGGAGACAGCCTTGAAGAACAGTTTCATGGTCGCCTCTCTGTATTTGCTCAGGGAATCTCCCACAGGTCTATTCTGTTTCTATTATGACCACATCTTCTTTCTTTTTCTAAAAACGTTGATTTCAGCAATCTATTGTATGAACCTTACAAGTTGGTCTAACACTCCTGACTCAACAGGCTTAGACTGGTCATTTCTAGCTATTCAATCCATGTATTATTAATCTTTTTACATGTCATCAAGCTAAAGCACTTTGTGCTATTATACATTATATAATGAATCATCCATGTGGAAACTTCATCAAGGTTAGACAGAGTACTTGAATCGTTGGCAGCCTTGAATTTCATTGCTTAGACCCCCTAGTTGTTTGCTAATATAAGTGAAAATTTTTATCTTCCAATTTGAATTGCATGTTTTCTTTGAATTCAAAAGTAAATTTTCTGATCTCTCTCAATCTTTCATCAAAGAGTAAATTTGGTGACATATCTGAATCTGCTTTCAGCATTGGGCTTTCCTCAAATTGTCTGAATTTTGTGATTGCCCAAGTCAAGGGAGAAATGCTTAAATTTGTTGTTGATGGTAAGCTCTGTAATTTGTTCATTCTCAGGATTGTATGTAAACTAGAATTCAATGTGTGCTTCCCTAACATGCCGCTAAATTCAGGGAAATTTTCATGAGTTGCTTTTATGTCAAATCAAGTACCCAAAGTGGAAATCTACTAAGCATCTCCTGAATTTGAGTCTATGGGAGGATTTTTTTCATTTCGTGTTCCAAGCAACAGAAACGAAAAGAAGAAAAGGACTCATGTTATAACAGAACAATAAAGGGTAAAGCTGAATAGTCTTTAGAAATACTCCACTGAGCCTGTCTAATATAGATGACAAGAGTGATTAGGGTGTACTATGATGTATTATGTCCTTTTGTGGGTTTGGAAGGGGGGGGGACATCTTTGAAGTGGAAGGTCTAGTGGTTCCTAGGAAGAACTGATCTACACAACTGGCTTCCCTGGGTCTACCTACACTGTGACTACCACATCTTCCAGCATAACATTCTAGTTTGGATGACTACACAGTCTGATTGCCAGCAACTCAATCCTTTCAGTTTCAATTAAGCGAGGACACTTGCAGATGTCTGTGTGCTATCCAGAAGTAGGAGATCCTGTGGGGTGGGATATGGTCCAAAGCCTTGGCTAGTTCCCCTGCATTATGTAGCTGGATTCATGGTTCTTGCCAAGGAAGCAACACAACAAATGAAAAACTTGCAACCCTAAAAGTTTGCCAGAGACATTGCTATCTTGAATTAGGCTTGTGCAAGTAAAGGCTATCTCTGACATTACGTGTAATTTGGCTAAAAGAAATTTTGATTCTGCATGCTGAGGTCTCCTGTTCCACAGATGTTCACACATGAGCTACTTCAGCAACTGCTCTTTGCATGGCTGTGCTGGTGGTTGTTACCCTTTTGTGCACCAGAAAGGTGCAATTGACGGACTTTGATCACTGATCAACAAGACACATAAACAAACTTTTTACCTTCTCCCATCAACCTTTCTCCATTACAGAGCCCTCATGTATTACAGAAGTTTTTACAAATCATGGAAGGATTGCATGAAAGATGGCTGGTTTTCTTAATTGCTGTCAAAATGAGAACGTTTGTTTAACAAAAAACTAATTTTCATGTTATACAGATAGCAACTCTTCTGCATGTAAAAGAGAGCTGATTGGCATGGCTCGTGCGACTTCTGACCATGTTTTCAATGCTACAATTTGGGATGTTCTGGTGGATCCCTCATATCAGGTGACTTCAAAGATTTCAGTTTATGAGCCGATGTTTTGCTGCCATTGAAAACTCCTTTATTTGTGTTATTGTTTTTGTTTATAGATAAGTTCCCATGTGGCCCTGGAGCTACAAGGGTAAGCATTTTCCAAGCTAGCTTTAAACTGTAAGTAGGTTTCAGGGGGATAGACATCATTGCATTAGTTTCTCGTAGTCTTGTTCTGATGTCAACCATGTGCCTTTTGTATCCTAATCATGATGATGTTGGGTTCACGTGAATGTTATACAATACATTCTTTGGAGAGGCGTTCATGTCATGGGGCTTGCAAGTCTTCGTTGGTAGCATCATTGAACACTTTGAAGATGTTGACTCAGGTGCCAGGGTTCTGCATCTAGCATATTACATGGTGTCTGCCACCTAAATGCACAGCTCAAAGAAGAGTAATAAGGTACAATAATATAATATAGCATTTTCTACATAATCAGCAGCAAATCAGCCTAGAAGGGGTGGAATTGAGCTGTCACCCAATCCTTGGTAGAGAGGCTGTTTTCCTGCATTCCAATAGTGCTGGTGGACATGCTGCTCTGCTAATCAGTTGCTGAACAGCACCAATATAATCCTTGTCCTTGATCCACTCTTCTGGAATCATACTCCTCCAACTAAGTGGACCTGTTGCACACAACCGAGACAGTTGCACTAACTCTGAATTGGCGATGATGTCTATACTTGGACCATTTGTGCTAGCTTTATTCTTTCTCTTTACATTCCCTTCAATACAGCTCTCAAGCTGCAATGTTTAAGTCATGGCATTCTATTAGGCTCTGTTGAGGTTTGCTTCAACCAACTGTTTCAAATTGGATTCCCTTCCGAGGCAGCGAGTTCCTATTGCTACTGCACATTTTCATCCATAACTAGTATATTCTCTGAATATCAGCAGTCTCTAGGCCATCATGATCCTATTGAGATATTAGATGGCATGAACGAGACAAAGTGGCCCAGAAGATATGTACCAACAATAGACTACTAAAGTCCCACATACCCAGTTGAGGACTTTTTGCCGTTTGTTGCCCTGCATATTTTCATACTAGAAAATTTTACCTGTTTGACACTTTCACATAACGTAAAAATTATCAGAGTATTGGTAAAATCATGGATTTTCTGGCTTCATTTGGGTAATCTTATTTGAATAAGGTAAGGATCAGTGGTTGTCCCATCTTTTTGGGCTCATGATTTTAGCTTTATTCCATGTGGAGACTTTGAATAAACACATGTACTGTAAAATTTGAGATTTTTTGTTTGTAAAAGTTGAGATGAGGAAAAGCATAATTGTGGAAAGAGAGTAAGAAAAAAAAGCTGTATTGAGGTCTATGAGAGGCCAAATTGGCCTTTGAAATACAATCTAGATACATGTGAAACTCGGAGAACTATCATGCATCCCTAGTAGGAAAAAGAGAACATGACTGAAAAATGTTTAATCAGGAACAACGCATATCTAGGAAATTTGAAAACTAGAGATCTGATACAACTGCCATATATGGCAAAGCTTATGAGCATGGATCTGATTTGATAAGGTGCAGAGGAAAAGGATCAATGCCATCTCATGTCTCTCACTATCTAGCATAGACAGGCTAAAATCTCGGGGTTTTACTTCTTGATGGTGTACTAGTATCATCTGTATCCTTTGGTAGCATGTCAAGTAGAGACATGGACTGGTGGACTGGAGGTGACACATTTGCATCTTTCTATGGCTGTATTCAAGGTGACTCTTGTAGTGGATCCATAGATCTTATTGTATGCTCTGTAGTCTCTATGGCTGTATCCAAGGTGACTCCTCTGGTGGTTCCATAGGTCTTTTTATATGCTCTGTAGTGTCTGAGACTGTTGCAGCTTTGAAAAAAATCTGTAAGTGCATGCTGCCCTACATCCCGAAGCTGGTTCCTTTTGGAGTGCAAGAGGTGCTCTAAATGCTTGTGCAACTCCAAGTGGTACAAATCCCTCTTGGAATATGCAATCAAAGTGTCCTCTGATCTCATAGTACATTTGACATCTGCAAATGTGCTGCTCCTCACTCTCCAGCTCAAGGTGGTACATTTGGTCCTCAAGGGGGTAGGGAATGTGATGCATAACGATCTTTTTTTCAACTAGTGAAGTGTGCAACTCTGGCCAATGGCACACCATACTCCATGAGAGAGGTTTCTGTTGCCGGAGATGAGAACTATGTCGTCCGCATATAGTAAGATGGGTATCAGTATCCCTCCTAGGCTAGATCCCTCCCCTCCCAATCTATCCATGTACTCTGATATCTCATCAATGTAGAGACCAAATAAAGTAGGTGAGAGTGGGCATCCCTATTTAACTCCAATGATGCTAGTTATCTCCTTTGATAGCCCCCCTGGTGTTCGGACTCGGCTCGTGACCGATTCGTAAAGTGCCAGTATCCCCCAACACATTTCGGGCAAGACCTCCAGTTCTTGTAGTCTTTGCATGAGCCTAGCTCATGGTACTGTGTTGAAGGCCTTGCGAAAGTCCACGGAGTAGCAGTAACCTGCCTCCCGTGTGCCTTGCCCTCCTCTATAATGGCTCTAAGTGTGAGGATATGGTCAAGAGTGGAGTACCCCCTCTTGAACCCTGCTTGTCTAGTCGCCAGGTGCTGGTGTTGCTCCGCCCACTTGCTCAGTTCAAGGTCCAGGATGGATCCATAGAGCTTGGCCAACCATGACTGTTCGGCAGTTCGTGGGGGTCATCGGATCCCCAGCCTTCAAGATAGGTATTATGGTGTTGGCCGACCAGTTGGCACGAAAGTCCTCATCTAAGGCTCTGTTGAACATGTGGGCTAGAAGGGGTGCAAGTACATCCCGGGCATCGGTCAAGTGCTCTCCTACTAAGCCTTGATGGTCCTGGGCTCGGCCATTTTGTAGTCTGTGATTGGCGTCCCGAACCCGCTCCGTTCTAAAGAATGTAGATGACTCGGGTCTGCTCCATGGTAGTTGGGGTAGCGGGGACTGCTTGGGTATTCGGTACAATGAGGTCGCATATGCGCGCCATGTGTCCGGGGAGGTATTTGGTGTTTGAGCACGGGGATCTTGGAATGCCTTCCACGCCTCCTTGTTGTCCTATCCCAAGAATAGCTGGTAGAATTTACGTTCCACTTTGGATAGGTAGGCCCGTTTCTTCCTTCATACGAGGCAGCGGAAGATTAGGCGTGCCTGTTTGTGCGTGTGTACTCTCCATGCTTCATCCTGTTGAAGATGGAGCTGGGTTTCCCTGCACTCTGCGTTGTACCATCTATTCTTTGGGACATTCTTGTCCAGAGGGGAGGGACGGCGGGATGTGTGGGGGAAGTACTTGGCCGCCGAGGTGTGGAGTGTTCCCGCTAGTTGAGAGAGAGAAGCTTGAGAGAGAGAGAGAGAGAGAGAGAGAGAGAGAGAGAGAGAGAGAGAGAGAGAGAGAGAGAGAGAGAGAGAGAGAGAGAGAGAGAGAGAGAGAGAGAGAGAGAGAGAGGCTTGCAAGAGAAAGAAATAAGAAAGAAAGAAAGAAAAAAGAAAGGAGAGAGAAAAAAAAGTTGTAGGCTTGAAGGAGAGTGGCCAAAAAGACTAAAGTGCCTATTTTTTCGTACTAAATCGTACGAATGCGCACCATACCATACCGATCGTACCATACGGATTAGTCTGTACTATGTACAGAGATAACTCTGGTCTTTGGTGACATGACTACTTGCTTGCTCCTTTTATTCTTCACTTTGCTAGAGTAAAGGCCAATGGTCGATAGATAGGCGGGTACCCCTTATATAAGTATACACTGTAGAGTCATGTAAGTGAAGATAACAAAGAATAAGGGTACCGTTTATTGTACCCTCTAAACTCACTTGTGTGACTCTCTCTCAACCCTCTCACACTCCATAGCATTCCACCATTGCTTGCCTCTCAACTAGTGTTAGAACGGCATTTGTGGGAGCTCATGCTTGGAGGGAGGAGTATGAGAAGTGAAGCTTTGTTGCAAATATTGAGGATTCGAGCTCTTCTTGTGACATTCATGCTTGTTGTTTGCATCTTGAAAGAGGTACTAGTCTTATTACTAAGCTCTACATTTGAAGTCAACATGTGTTTCGGCTTGAGGAGCCGTTGAGGCTCGATTTGAGGATTTCGATAGTTCGATTCGGTTGCGTTTGGGCAGCCATTAGTGGTTGGAATTAAAGGAGGACAGCTTGGTTTCTGATACTCAAGAAAAGGTTTTGGTATATGCCTTTTGATTCATGCAATCATAGGGCTTGCTTAAGCAGAGGGATAGCTTGTCATTTGGAGGTAGGGAGCTTGCTTGCCTAAAGCACATGGCTTAAGCAAGGCGTTTAAGCATGGCCTTTAAGCTGGGGCCCTACTACAGTTTGTAATAGAGAAATGAAAGAGAGAGACTTGATGATTTGTCAAGGTGGTGATGTCATGGGCTATGTCACTTATTCGGATGCTCCAGGAGGTTGTTTATGTTAAAATCAACGTGTATTGATGCATTTTGGTGATCCAAGTTGCTCACGCATTTTTCCATGCTTGGAAGCTATAGGGCATCTAGTTTATCTTAGAAATCCTTTCTTGCAACCAATTGAGCTAGAGCCAGTTTTATACTACAAAAACAAGATGCATATGTTTTGGAGGTTATTTTGCATTAGTTTAATAGTTGCAAAGTTCTAAAAAGAATTTCAAAAAGATTGGTATGCACTTAAGAGTGTAGGGGCTATTATGATATTGCCTTTGCCCTTGCGCTAAGCACTTGGTTTTGTTTTTTTTGGTCTCACAGTTGACTCTATCTTGGTTGCTTGGTGTGCATTTGTATCATTTTTTGGCTATTGATGCTATTTTAGCCATTGTTTGGCTTTATGGTGCACTTGTATTGTAGCCAGTTGGTCTCATTTGAGCTTGCAATTGAGCATACCTTGGACATTTGATGTGGAGGATACATTGTTATCATTATGGCTTCTTCATTGACTTCAAAAAATGCATTGTTCTCAATATTGAAAAGCTTGACGATACAGACTTTTCATATTGGAAAGAGCAAATCTACAATGTATTGGTCCAGAAGAAGCAGGTGAAGCCAATCAAATGTAATGAGAATAAGCCTCAACATATGGATCCAAATTTATGGGAGGAATTGGATGAGCTGATATGCTCCACTATTATGTTGACACTCAAAGTTTGTGTATTTTAATGTGAAAGACACGGTAGGTGCATATAGTATATGGAAAAAGTTTGGTGACCGGCATGAGAAAAAAAAGCGCAATTGCACAAGTTGATTGGCTGAAAATAGTGTTGCCTTTCATGAGAGAGGCAAGTGAAGAAGTACATCACATAGCAAAATAGATGTGGAATGCTTCTTTTATAAGAAGGGACACAAAAAACGATTGCCTCAAGTGAAGGAACAAACAAAAAGGCAAAAAGACAAATAAGGTGATGGCAAAAAGAAAGAGAAAGCAAGGCAAAGATAGAGGAGATTAACACATATAGCAGTGATGATGGTGATGTTTTGTATGCATTCTCTTTTGGTGATGCATTCTGTTGGGAATAAAGGGCCCTCGTGCCTTTTATATGTGTTCGGGTGTGAACACACCCTTAGCACACTTGTACTTTCATATATATATATATATATATCTAAAAACCTAAAGAGGTACACTCGTCATTGTACCCACAAATCGTGCTCATTCTCCTCTCTACTATGCACTCTCTCTCTTTGTCTCTCTGTTGTGTGTAAGCACTGCGTGTCTTGATCTTCGCACCACTGGTCACAACAAACTGGTATCAGAGTGGGTTACGGGCATGAGGTAACTAGCGGCAGGCAGTAGACAGTTGAGGCAACCAGGCTCAGGTCACACGTTGCAGATGAAACAAGTTGCAGGTGGCTGATAGGTAGCACAGGCAAGCGTCAGTAGACGGTGGTCAGCTGGACAAAGGCTAGGTGGCGTGCGACAGGTTGTGAAGTCTAGAGAGTAGGTGACAATTGCTGCAGGCATTGTTGGCGCAACAAATGACCAATCAATGGTGGGCTGTAGGTGTTAGATGGAGACAGCGTGTGACGGACAGGACGAGTTTCATCGACTCGTCACAAACTTGACGGGTCACGAACCAGAAGGATCAACGAATCCCATCAATGTTTTTAAAAAAATCAAAATTCTTCTTTTAATCCCCTCAATTATCCCTTGTCTTGGCGGGAGTTCACGCACTGGAGGCACAAATCTCAGATCTGTGCAAAATTGAACCAGAAAATTGGGGCTTTTCTCGGATTTGGAGATTGTGATGCAGAGCAAGACCATTTGTCTCAGAAATCGCAGGAATTTGTGATATTTTGCCTCTGACATTTGCAGCTTTTCATGTACATGCAAGAATTGGCTGAAATTTGTCCAATTTCTCGATATTGATGTACATTGGACCTCATGCAATTTGGGGCTTTTGCTGGTTGGGCAAAAATTGTGCACCATTTGGTCATTTCGTGTACATGCAGGTTTAATTCCATGCAATTTGGACACCTAGCTCTTGGAAAAATTTGTGGGTTTTGCTGAAATTGCTCTATTTTGGCAAAATTGGCCTGTTCTCTGCATGTCAAAGACAGTGCAGATGTATGGTTGATGCTTTGAGCACAAAAATTCTGGGGCTTTTGATTGTGCGTGTCAAATTTTGTGCCCGTGGGTACATGTACAACAGAAATTGCAGCTAAAATTTAGGACTTATCATGTAATGTGATGTATTTGCCCTTGAAACAGCTGTAATCAGTTGTGGAGTGCTGTAGCACAAGGTTTAGTGCTTCTGAAATTTATCTGCAGATCTGAAATTTCTGCTTCTATGTGGTTATTTATTGCTGGTTGGTACTTGTTTGTACCTTGGTCACTTGTGTGACAGTTTGGGCCTGCATTTGCGGGAATTTTTTGTCATATTTGGGCTGAAAATCATGGCTGGCAGGAGTGACAGCAGTAATCTCATGCACTTAAGAAGCTTGAAGGAGCACATGACTTTGCAGTTTGGCAAAAACAGTGCTACAATATCCTGTTGCACAAGAAGCAGGCAAAGCCGATTAAGACCAAAGGAGCAAAGCTTGCAGATATGGAACAGGAAGATTGGGATGAGTTAAATGAGCTTGCATGCTCAACCATCGAGCTATCGATTTTTGATGCCTTGCTGTTTAACATTGAAGGTTTGGATTTTGGCTATGCTATTTGGATTGGACTGGAAGGACTGTATGCACAGAAGAGTGCCGCAAGCAAAGTGTATTGGCTGAAAAAGCTTATGGATTTGCATATGAAAGAGGGTACAACAATGTCTACTCACTTGAGTGAGTTTAACTCCATTTTCAGCCAGCTGGTTGTCTTGAAGTTCTTGATTGATGAAGAATTTAAGGCTATGTTCTTGCTTTGCACTCTGCCAGAGAGTTGGGATACATTTAGGACTGTTATGAGAAATTCTAATGCGATTCTTTTGTATGCTGATGTAGAGAGTGCTCTACTCATGGAATAAATGAATCGGCAGAACAATGCATCCAATAAGTCTTCTAGTGCTTTGCATACTAGGGGCAGTTCATAGCAGAAAGGCAAATCTAATAGCAAGGGATGCAGTAAATCACGTGGCAAGGATGTTGAATGCATCATTGTGGCAAGAAGGGTCACTGTAAACGTGCTTGCTACAAATGGAAGAAAGAGAAAGAAAAGGCCAAGAAGACAGATGATAGCAAGGAAGAGAAGAAAGAGAGTCAGCCTAAGAAGAGCAGTGTCAAAATTGAAGAGGTGAATGTAGTCACTCATGACAGTGAAAGTGGGAATGACGTACTCTTGGTCTCTTCACACTTTAGTGCACATGCTTTACTTGTAGATACAGATAATGACATGCATACTTGGATTCTAGATTCAGATGCTTCCTTTCATGTCACCCCTCATTGTGAGTGGTTTTCTGATTATACAAGGGGTCGATATGGTGTTGTCTATCTTGGGGACAACTATGGATGTGGCATTGCAAGTATTAGTAGTGTGCATTTGCAGTTTCAGCATGGTTTTGTCTTCACACTTCAACATGTACAACATGTACCTCAGCTCAAGAAGAGCTTGATTAGCACAGGGCAGCTAGATGACGGTGGATTTCATACCACCTTTGGTAATGGGAAACCGAAGATCTGTAAGGGATCTAGAGTGATTGCTAGAGGTTGTAAAAGTGATACCTTGTATCCCCTTTATGTATCTAGTGTGAGTGATCATGTTGTTTACTGTGATCGAGCAGCCAAGTGTTTCTTTGTGGCATGGTCGGTTGGAACACATGAGTGAAATTGGAATGAAAGTACTTTCTCGTTTGGGTTACTTGCCTTGTCTTTGTTATGCTGATTTTGAGCATTGTGATCATTGTGTTTATGGTAAACATGCATAGTCGTCTCTTTCGCTGAAATCTTCTACTCTAGAGTTAGTACATTTCGATGTATATCAGATGCCAAGGTTATCTTTAGGGGGAAAGAAATACTTTGTCACCTTTGTCGATGATACTACACGGAACGTATGGGTTTACTCTATTTGTAGCAAGGATGAAGTACTCACAAGTTAAAAAAATTCTTGGCATTGGTTGAAAATCAAATTGATAAGACACTTAAATGTCTTCGCTCTGACAATGGTGGGGAATATGTGTCCAAGACCTTTCAGGCATTTTGTGACAGCAAAGGGATAAAAAGGGAGCTCACTACTCCTCATAATCCACCCCAAAATAGAGTTGCAGAGTGTATGAATTGGACCATACAGGATAAGATTCGTACGATGCTATCTCATGCCTCATTACCCCATGGTTTTTGGGCAGAGGCTATTATGATAGCCGTACACTTCATTAATCGGTCACCAAAGAGGTCTTTGGGGGAGGGGGGGGGGGGGGATTCCCCTAGAACCATGGTCGGGCAAGCCACCTTCGTATGCACACTCGAAAGTGTATGGTTGTGAAGCATTTGTGCACATTCATAAAGAAAAATGCAGCAAACTTGAGCCAAAGTCTTGTAAATGTATTTTCCTAGGATATGGTGAGGAGGGTGAAATGGGGTATATATTATGGGATCTCGAGAAAAGTAAAGTAGTACGCAACAATGATGTTATTTTCCACGAAGATCGCATGCATAAACAGCCCAAAAAGACCGAGGAGGTCCATAGGGTTGTATTCCAGGAAGAAATACATTTCAGACAGCAAAATGTGCCCACTGTATAGCAGAAATTACCTGCTGTAAATGAACCTGTAAATGCAGAAAATAATGCTGGAAATGATCAGCCAGCTATTGCCCATAATGATGAGCCACTAGATATGCAAGAATAGCCAGGACGACAAGCTGTTAATGTTGATTCGTAGGCTGAAATGCCAGGACAGCAAGCTGAAAACGGGAATTTGCAAGAACAGCCAACAAACAATGATCATTGGGTTAGGATATCATCTAGGGCTACTAGACAACGTGATAGATTTGTTTGTGGTGCAAATAATGTGGCTGATTATGTCATGTTGATAGACTGTGGTGAACCGTCTTGCTTCAAGGATGCAATGGACAGACAGGATAGTAAGAAATGGTATAAAGCCATGCTGTTAGAGATGGAATCTCTTGAGAAAAGTGGCACTTGGGACTTGGTGCAGTTGCCTAAAGGGTAGAAAACCCTTCCATGTAAATGGGTTCACAAGATGAAGGTCACTTCTGGTTTCTCGCCAAAGTATAAAGCAAGATTGGTTACGAAGGGGTACAAGCAAGAACATGGAGTTGACTTTTATGAGATATTCTCTCCTGTAGTCAAGAGAACTACATTGGAGCTCATACAGACGGATGTAAAGACTGCGTTCTTACATGGTGATCTGTATGAAGACATATATATGCAGGAGCCTGAAGGGTTTGTGGAAAAAGGGAAAGACAAGATGGTATATAAACTCAAAAAGAGTTTGTATGGGCTGAAACAAGCACCAAGAGAATGGTATAATAAGTTTGATACATTTATGCTGTCTCAAGGTTCATAGAAGTCAAGTGGATCACTGCTTGTACACCAAGAAGGCAGCAGATCGCAACCGATTATCTTCGTTACGAAAAGAAGTCACAAGCCTCATTCGCATCCAATTCTCCTCTATCTGCAACCACTTTACCAACACAACCATACCTGCAAAACAGTTCTTCCAATAAGAACCTGCAAACTGCTTGAGTAGTCTTTGTACTAAGAGCTCAACCTTCCACTTGATTTGTCAAGTCTTCTCGTACAAGCATAAGATATCTTATGTTCCATAAACCTGTAGGCATGGTAACCAAATCAACTACCCATTTATAATGCATAGACAATGGATAGGTCGGTTGCAATCCATGTCTATGCTTTACCATGGAATACATCTGATAGTCACTGCATGATTTCACATAATGCTCCATATCTTTATACATGTTCTGCTACCAATACTTCTCTTTGATCTTGAAAAATGTGTCCCAAAATCCTCTATATCCAATCCATAAACTTTCATGAAACTCCTGTATCACTTGTTATTGAGAAGCCCTATCTCCCAATACACGTATTAGAGCTCCTCCCTTTTTCTTTGCATGCTTTCATAAATATCCTTCTTTCAAGAAAAACCCATAAGCTTTTCTTTTAATCCTTTTAAATTCAGCTTCAAACTACTCAACCTTCTTTGTCACGAGGCTGAGATATTGGCCTATTTTTAGCCAATCATCCTCATACAACTCTTCCAACAATTGGGGTTCCATTTCCTCCATATGTGAAACTCAGTGCAGAGGATAACTCTACATGTGATGATGAAAATGCTGAAATGGCCAAGATACCATATGCTTCAGCTGTTGGCTATTTGATGTATGCTATGGTTGCTACACGTCGTGACATTGCCTTTGCAGTGGCACTGGTTAGCAGATACATGGCAAACCGTGGTAAAAAGCATTGAGAAGCAGTGAAAGGTATTATGAGATAACTGAAAGTCACAAAGGCTTTGTGCATTTGCTTTGGAAAGTAGAAGGCATCTGTTGTTGGCTTTATGAATGTGGACTATGCTTGTCATGCGGATTGTAGAAAGTCCACTTTTGGGTATGTGTTTAACTTCACAGGAGGAGCAGTATCTTGGATCTGCAGGCTATAAAAGTGTGTTGCATTGTCTACTAAAGAGGCAGAGTATGTGGTTGCCACTGAGGCATGCAAGAAGGCTTTATGGCTTTCACGTTTGGTGGGAGAGCTTGGTATTACAGAGTTACATGTTCTCCATTGTGATAGTCAGAGTGCTATCATACTAGCACGGAGTCCCGTCTTTCATGCAAAGACGAAGCACATATAGATGAAGTATCATTTCATTAGAGATGTACTTGACAGCAAGAGTATTGAGCTTGTCAAAGTGCATAGAGATGATAATCTTGCAGATCTTCTCACAAAGGGTCTTCCAACAGAGCGGTTTGCTCATTGTCGATAGATGATTGAGAGTTGGATAGGTATATGTGTTTCAACTTTGTACATACCTAGACTTAGTCGATTCTTTTCTCATCTTAAGGCACATTGTCTTAAGGTGGGAGGTTGTTGGGAATAAAGGGCTATCGTGCCTTTTATATGTGCACGGGTGTGAACACACCCCTTAGCACATTTGTACTTTCATATATATCTATCTAAAACGTAAAGATGTACACTAGTCTTTTGTACCGAACATCAAAGGTTGCAGCTGAAGATATGGAGCTCATATAGATGGATATAAAGACTGCATTCTTAGATGGTGATCTTCATGAAGACATATATATACATCAGCCTGAAGGGTTTGTGGAAAAAGGGAAAGAGAAGATGGTATATAAACTCAAAAGAAGTTTGTATGGGCTGAAGCAAGCACCAAGAGAATAGTATCATAAGTTTGATATATTTATGCAGTCTCAAGGTTTCCATAGAAGTTAAGTGGATCACTGCTTGTATACCAAGAAGGCAGTAGATGGCAGCTTGATTATCTTGGTTCTGTGTATGTTGATGACATGCTGATTGCTGGCAGGGATACTTATGCCTTGGATTCACTGAAACAAAGTCTTTGACATGAAGGAACTTGGTGATGCAAATCACATTTTTAGCATGCGAATACTCAAAGATAGGTCAAAATTTTTACTCTATCTATCTCAGTAGGAGTATATCTCCAAGGTTTTGCAACGTGTCAATATGAAGGGGAGGAAAACAATTGGGGCTCCATTGCCTCTATATGTGAAACCTAGTGCAGAGGACAACCCTACATCTGATGATAAGAAGGCTGAAATGGCCAAGATACCATATGCTTTAGTTGTTGGCAGTTTGATGTATGCTATGGTTGCTATACGTCCTGACATTGCCTTTGCAGTAGTGGGAGTGGTTAGCAGATACATGGCAAACCTTGGTAAAAAGCATTGGGAAGCAGTGAAAGGTATTATGAGATACCTCAGAGGCACAAAGGATTTATGCATCTGCTTTGGAAAGCAGAAGGCATCTGTCGTTGGCTTTATGGATGCAGACTATGTTGGTCATGCGGACTGCAGAAAGTCCACTTCTGGGTATGTGCTTACCTTCACAGGAGGAGCAATCTCTTGGATCTCCAGGCTACAAAAGTGTTTTGCATTGTCTACTACAGAGGCGCAGTATGTGGCTGCCACCGAGGCATGCAAGGAGGCTTTATGGTTTTCACGTCTGGTGGGAGAGCTTGGAATTACAGAGTTATCTGTTCTCCATTGTGATAGTTAGAGTGCTATCATGGTAGCACAGAATCTCATCTTCCATGCAAAGACGAAGCACATAGAGGTGAAATACCACTTCATTAGAGATGTACTTGACAGGAAGAGTATTGAGCTTGTCAAAGTGTATACAGATGATAATCCTGCAGACGTTTTCACGAAGGGTTTTCTAGCAGAGCGGTTTGCTCATTGTTGACAGATGACGGGAGTTGGATAGATATATGTAGTTTAGCTTTGTACATACCTAGATTTAGCTGATTCTTTTCTCCTCTTAAGGCACATTGCCTTTAGGTGGGAGGTTGTTGGGAATAAAGGGCCCTCGTGCCTTTTATATGTGCATGGGTGTGAACACACCCTTAGCACACTTGTACTTTCATATATATATCTATCTAAAAGCCTAAAGAGATACCCTTGTCATTGTACCCACAAGTTGTGCTCACTCTCCTCTCTACTTTGCACTTTCTCTCTCTGTCTCTCTGTTGTGTGTAAGCACTGCATGTCTCGATCTTCACGCCACTGATCATATCACATTCGTGGTTGCCATGTGTGGACCAATGCCTATGACTTCATTGGGAGAAGCTTCATATTTTGTTACTTCCATAGATGATGCCACTAGGGAGGTTTTGGTTTTTACCCTCTTTGCAAGAAGAGTGTCATGCTGGATGCATTTCAAAAGTTCTTGGTATTTATAGAAAATCAGTTAGTCAAAAAGCTTATGTACTTAGAGGAATGATAATGGTGGTGTGTATACCTCTTATGCTTTTGCGGACTTTTGTGCAAGCCATGGTATTAAGAGAGCGTTGACAACTCTTGAGAATCCTGCTCAAAAAGGTAAGCTGAGAAGATGAATAGGATGATTCAGAAAAGGGTTCGCAGAATGCTTTCTCATGATGGTCTCACTAATGGATTTTGGGCTAAAGCTGTAAAGACAACAGTGCATTTGATCAACGAGTCTCCTAGCAAGTGATTGGATGATAACATACCAAAGGAATTATGGTTGGTAATAGACCTAGTTATGATTGCTTGCATGTCTTTGGTTGTGAGGTATTTATGTATATATATAGAGGCAAGTGGTGTAAGCTTGATTATAAGTTTAAGATAATAGAGGAATTATGGTCTAGGCAAGAGATCTATCATGATCGCTTGCATGTCATTGGCTGAGAGACATTAATGCATATATCTAGGGACAAGCAGAGTAAGGTTCATCATTAGTCCAAGAAATTTGTCTTTCTTGGCTATGGAGAGTCAAGTGAAATGGGCTATCACTTGTGGGATCTTGAATCAAAGAAGATAGTGTGTAGCTATAATGCTATTTTCGATGAGGGTAAATGCATAAGCAGCCCATTAAAACGGTTGAGATCCATAGAGTAGTGTTTTAGGAGGATGGGTAGTCAACACATGAGCATAATGTCTAGTTTGTTCTACATGATGCAGGTCTTGGACAGCCAACAAATGCTGAGGTGGGAGTGCTACTGGATGGTGGGTGATCTCATATCTTACATGATAGACAGGTAGGATGGACAATGGCTCCTATTGAGCCAATTGTATGGAGGTCTATGAGGGTTTCTAGACTGCTTGATAGCTACACTTCATCTCTAGATTATGTCATGGTTATGGATTGCGGTGAGTCTTCTTGTTATGTTGATGCTATGACTAGGGATGACTGTTATAAGTGGAAGAGGGCTATGTAGTTAGAGATGGATTCCTCGGTGTAAAATGCTACTTGGGGATTAGTTTCTTTGCCTAAGGGTAAACATGCATTACCATGCAAGTGGGTCTACAAGTTGAAGGTATCTCCATTTGATACATTTTTTAAGTATAAGCCAAGACTGGTGGCCAAGGGATTCAAGTAAGAGAAGGGGACTGACTTTGATGAGATCTTCTCACTAGTAGTCAAGATGAGTACCCTTTGAATGGTACTTACATTGGTTGCCAAAGAGGATATGTTGTTGGTTTAGATGGATATAATGACAATTTTCTTACATGGAGATTTGCTTGAGGATATTTATATGTAACAAGGATTTGTTGTGAAAGGCAAAGTAATAGTTGGTGTATAAGTTGCATAGTAGAGTGCATGAGGATCGAGGCACGCGATGATGAGAAATGCACTGTGACAGAGAGTCAGTGCACAGAGAGAGAGAGAGAGAGAGAGAGAGAGAGAGAGAGAGAGAGAGAGAGGGCATGCTTTGGGACACAGGAAAACCTCGTTCGACCAAAATCCATTTTCAGGTTCCAGGACTGCAAACCTTGGTTTATGAGTTGAAATGGGATACTTTTGCAGGACATTGTTTCAGATGTGGCCAATTGGGCCATTTCATTTCAGAATGTGACAAAAATCCGGAGGTTTTGCAGCAAACTATAGATTCAAACATGGATATGCAAAACCACCATCCTTTCCACACACTTCAGCAGACCTCAAGCTGATTCTGAGATGCTTCCCCAACATGGTCGAGATGAAGGTAAGAAGGAGGTTACTCAAGTGGGTCTTGAGCATAGTTGTCAGGTTACGAAAGGTACGATACAGTACAATAAAATACAGTTCTAATTGGTACCTTATAGTTTTATAAGGTATGGTACGATATTAGTATGGAAAAAAAAGGATGATTTTTAAAATAACAAAAACCATAAATCATTAAATGATAGATCATAGATACATGTTTAAAGTGGAAATAGCCATTTCATTACAGAATAAGATGAATACATGAGGGTGACTATCGCGGTCGCATGGGCTACGCAAAACATACGATACAACTAAAGTCTAGTATATCTGATACAAAAAAAAAGAGAGACCTGTGTTATATAAATCTATGATGAGGCATCACTATCATCATCATCATCAAAACCATCTGAGTGCTCATCAAGAGAGTTTGAAGATGACTCCTCGGCATTCGATGATGAGACACTCATACTCATCCTCACTGATGAGGTTACTATCATCATCAAATGATGGCTCCCTAGGTGGCGGTTGTGTAGGCAAGGGGGGGATGTCATCATGAGGCACATGATGTGAACTACCAGAGCCCCATCTTACATATGTCTGCAAGCTACTGGAACCACTCTCCTCGATGATGGGGGGTGTCGAATGACCATGCCTTTGCTACCACCTACTCGAACTCCTCGCCCACGAGCACGCTGACTGCGAGTGTCATGAGTATTTGCTGCTATAAGCTCTCTATAGAGCTCTGCAAAATCCATCTCCTCCTCATCCACCTCCTTATGTATACTCAGAAGAGTATCGCCCATCAACTTGAATGTATCAACATTCACCTACACAAGGCAATGATGCATGCAAGATTGATCATTGTAAATGCTAAAGTCTAAATTGTAAAGTATAAAGTTTAAACTTCAAAGTTCAAAGTTCAAAAGTTAAAACAACAAATTTTAAATGTTATGGTTAAGTATTTAAACTTTATCTGCTTCGGACTACGCATGCTCATCATAGTTCTCATCATGCGTAAGTTGGTGCGGCAATAGACTAGCCGTACTAACTTTGTGTGCTAAGCCGATTGCGAATCTTTGTGTGAATGAGAGAATAGGCACTCCGGTTTCTCTCACATGTACCCGAAGAGCAATCCTGGGTAAGGACCCTCATGGCTAAGGACTGAAGGGTCTCTAGTGTGTATCCAAAGTTTTGCTATGAAAATAAAGGCTTCACAAGTGGTTCTCTCCTCCAACAAGTGGGAGAAGCAAAAGCCACATGCCCTCTCTAATCTGCATAGCATCCTAGCTCCTCTACCACTGCATTGTGGTCATCTACAGGGACCACACGAGTCAAATAAGCAAGCTGGTCTGAACGGAACTCTGTATCATCCATGACCGCCGGTGACTTGTAGGCCGGATGTACCAATGCGGCAAAACCATGAACGGGCTTATGCTTCCACGCCCATCTCCTCTCTGCTATCTCTAAAACATGTGCAGGCTGTGTCTTTGTGATCACTGTACGTGCCGCTCTAAAGAAGTGAACGAGAAGGCCCATGGTGGACCCCTCGCAATCACTCATACGTAACACCCTATAAAAGGGAGTCAGGGCACATAATTTTTGCCAAAACTGCTCATGAAGGCACAAGCATTGCATAGCTTTGGCCTCCTCTGTCCCATGCCCATCCCACTCATTTCATAGAGTGGACACCACTGTCCGGACCGCACCTCATAAAGGCGCTCTAACAATAACCACATGTAAGCAAAGCGAGTTGAAGAAGGCTTCTTCAACTCTAGTGTGCTATGCTTAGGATACATCGCAAGCACCTTTATCTTTACCGTGAAGAATGTGACAATTGATGTAGCTTTGTGGACCACCCTCTTCATCTACTTGAGCTTCCTAAGTCCTCCGTGAGCAAGTCCAAACAATGACTTGCACATGGAGTCCACACAATCGTAGGGAACTCGGCCTCAAGCAAATGGCCCATGCGCTGACAATTGGATGCATTGTCGGTAACAACTTGCATCACATTTTAGGGGCCCATCTACAACCACGGTCCACAATTTATAAATTACAAGTTATGTATAAATCAAATTTCAATTATAAATCATGATATTATCATAATGAAAGAAAGTGAAACAAATTGAAAACGCAAATTGCAATGTATACCTCAATGATAGCTTGTCGAATGTGGCGGTAGATGAATGCGCCCATCGTTTTTCTCCCCCTCTTGCCAGTATCTACGGCCCACAAAAAGTAAGTGCCGAGTGGACATGAGACAAGTATGTTGATGATGCCCCGTTTCTTACGATCACTCCATCCGTCGATGAGAATGGAGCAACCATATTTTATCCATGTGGCCCGAATAGGATCAAGGGCTCTATCAATCCTCTCCTTCTCTTCATCAATCTTTCTCGTCCTCATGTCGTTGTATGTGACACCAGTCCATCCTTTACATGGACCCACATTGGCAATGGCTTTTACCATCTTTTTCTATTGCTCTTGCTTTAGGACATTGAATGCAAGATTGCACTCAATCACCGTGTGTGCAATTTCAATGTCCGCAAGTGATTGCCTTTCTCTAAGAAAGGCATCGTTGCCTTTCTCTAAGAAAGGCGAAAGGCAATCGATCCATGCACATGATCGGGAGCTTAAGAGAGAGACGATTGTCTCTTCGGCACCGCATGAGCCTCCACTCTTTGTCTTTATCGGAGCCAGATGCGGATGTGGAGCCCCCATGACCAATGGTAGAGGCCTCTTCCACATCGGCTGAAGATACGCCCACATTGGATGCTTCCTCATTAGTAGGCATAGGAGCTGGTGCCGATAAGCCACTTCCTCCTCCTCTTGTGGATCCCCTTTCATCTTGGCGAGAATCTCCTCCCTAATGTTTTGAGGGATTTCCTTGCATGGAGCAACTTGCCCCCCCATCTTGGAAAGATGTTGGAGAAGTCGAGTTGCACCACTTGTACAGGGCTTCTTGCAATACTTGCATGTCCAATGGTGGGAGTTGGACTTCTTTGTGTCCCCCTCCACACATACAAATTGAAGGCCTCGTGCTACTCACGAGTCATGGTGCCGATGATGGATCAAGAGGCCAGAGAGAGAGAGAGAGAGAGAGAGAGAGAGAGAGAGAGAGAGAGATGCTTGAGTCTCGACTCTTGAAACTTGAGTCTTGAAAATTAAAAGGGAGGGAGATTCGAGAGGCTCGAGGGTTGGGGTAAAGTTGAAAGAGCAAGAGACAAATCACAAGTTCATTCAAGAATCAAGATCCAAGAGAGGAAGATGAGAATGGTAAGTCACAAGTGCTTGCTGAATTGGTGTGGAAGCATGGAGGAGAGGAGCACCTTTTATAGATGAGAGAAGGGTCAAAGTTCAAACAATTAGAGAGGGGTCAACGGTCAAAGAGAGGGCTGCAATCTAGAAGGAATCCAAAGAGGGTTGGGGAGAGGAGTGCATGGCTGGAAAAGGGGGTGGGATGAGGTATCCAAGGCTTCCCACACCCCAAAAAGTGCCACACAGGTAGGCGGAGTAAAAGCGGGGGCATAGGAAACGCGGGATGTGAGATCGATGATGTGTAGGCGACGTGGCCCAAATAGACACAGAAAGTCGTATGAATTCGTTCGAATACTTATCGTATGGTTCCGTACGAATCTATCCGTACGACGTACAAAGGCAACTATGGTCTTGAGCATACTTTCATTCTGGTTGATTGGAATGTGTCTTCTCGGGAAGATTCTTGGGTTTCAGTGGTTAGACGTAATGCAAGACAAGCTTCTCGTTCGGCTCCTGCCCACCCATTGCCACACCCCATCACTCAGACCTTTCAATACAGAGGTGGGGGTTTTACATGAACCCTCAATCTTCACGTGCTCCGGCGGGGGATGATGAAAGGAGTTCCAATTCTGCTTTGCGCTTTGATGCACTGGGGAGGCTTGTGCCTCCTAGGGATGTTTTTCATTCATAGCAACAACAATTTCCTTCTCATGCTTCGTTTGCTGGTTTGCAAAGGGTAGACCTTGTAGATGTAATCCGAAGTGAGATGAAAAGATTCGAGGCAGCTAAAGCTATAGATGTAAAAGGGAAAGGAAAAGTGGTGGTTCAATAGTTTTCTCTTTTTCGATTTATTATGAGAATTGCTTTGTGGAATGTAAAAGGTATCTCTTCGGGCAACAGGCAGTATCGGTTGTGGAAAGTTGTGTTTGCTGGAAAGTGGGGTGTATTTTGTGCAGTGGAGCATAGACAGCATGCTTTGGCTAGATCCTCTTATGTTTATAAGGATTATGTTGTTTTTTTCAGTGGTCGAGCTCCATATAAATCTGGAGTTATATTGGCTATCAAATCTTGCATGCAACCATCGTTGGCTTCTCAAGACCATCGAGGTCGATTTTGTCGTTCTGGAGATACTTTATGAGGGAGAGGTTTTGTGGTTGGTGGGCGTGTTTGCTCCTTCCACGTTAAGGGAATGTTGTCAACTTTGGGATGACTTGCACTGCCTTTCCATGGCTTGCCAAGGTTTTGTCATGGGTGACTTTAATGCATGTCTACTGGGGATCATGCTACTTCTCTGCACTCAGTTATAGATGGTCTTGAGCAATAGGCTTGGGATGCCCTTGCAGCTGGATCTTTGAAGCAGGACATGTGGTCCTGGATATACCTATCAATCTTTGCAGCATCCTAACACTTGGGCCAGACTGGGATATCAACTGACCTGGTTCTTCTTGACATTGCTGCCCCTTGGCTAGCTATTGTTTGCTCTACACGAGCAGTGTGATTTTCTCTTTCTGTTAAAGTTCTGATAGTCTTTCGTCACTTTCTTTGATGACGTGATGGTCTGTTGTAACAGAATGTAAGAGATTTAGTGAGAATGCTGACTAGATGGTCTGATGTATATATTTTCGGAGAGAGAGTTCTAAGCCGACCTGATGGTCTGATGTAAAATATTTACTACTTAATTCAATTATCTTCACGAAAAAGAGAGAGAGAGAGAGAAAAGACTCGATATGGGTACAATCTCAAAAAGTGTACCACTTTAGGTTTTTGATAATATATATTTAGTACATGTGTAAGGGTGCATGCACACCCAAACATCGTAAAAGGCACGGTGAGAAGACTCGATGTGGGTACAATCTCAAAAATTGTACCACTTTAGGTTTTTGATAATATATATTTAGTACATGTGTAAGGGTGCATGCACACCCAAACACCGTAAAAGGCACGGTGACCCTTTATTCCTAACAACCTCCCACCTAAAGGCAACGTGCCTAAAGGTAGAGGAAGGAATAAGCTAAGTCTATGTATGTACAAAGCTGAAATACACATACTATCCAATCCCCATCATCTGACGGCAATGAGCAAACCGCTCTGTTGTCGTGAGGTTTGCAGGGTTATTATCGGTATGCACCTTGACAAGCTCAATGCTCTTGCCATCAAGTATATCCTTGATAAAATGATACTTCACTTGTATATGCTCTGTCTTTGCATGAAAGAAAAGATTCCGTTCTAGTATGATAGCACTCTGACTATCACAGTGGAGGATAGGAACCTCTGTAATACCAAGCTCTCCCACCAAATGTGAAAGCCATAAAGCCTCCTTGCATGCCTCAATGGCAGCCACATACTCTGCCTCTGTAGTAGACAATGCAACACGCTTTTGTAGCTTGGATATCCAAGAGATGGCCCCTCTTATGAATGTGGATACATATCCTGAAGTAGACTTCTTGCAGCCTGGATATCCAAGAGACTACCCCCCTTGTGAACATGAACACATATCCTAAAGTAGACTTCCTGCAATCAGGATGACCAGCATAGTCTACATCCGTGAAGCCAATAATAAATGACTTTTACTGCCCAAAGCAGATACACAAGTCCTTTGTGCCCTTAAGGTATCTCATGATACCCTTCACTGCTTCCCAATGCTTTTTGCCAGGATATGCCATGTATTTGCTAACCACTCCCACCGCAAATGCAATGTCAGGGCATGTAGTAACCATAGCATACATCAGGCTACCAACAGTTGAAGCATAAGGAATCTTGTCCATCTCAGCCTTTCCATCATCAGATGTAGGGGTGTTATCTGCACTAAGGTTCACATATGGGGGCAACAGTACACCAATGGCTTCCCCCCCTCCATATTGAAACGTTGCAAAACCTTAGTAACATATTCCTGCTGTGACAAATAGAGAAGACCCTACGATTTGTCCTTGAGCATACGCATTCCAAGAATATGATTGACCTCTCAAAGATCCTTTATATCAAAGCTACTGTGTAGGCTTTGTTTCAAGGAGTCCAAAGCATGAACATCCCTGCCTGCAATCAACATGTTATCCACATATAAAACCAAGAAAATAAGGCTGCTATTTGCGGCCTTATTGGTGTATAAGTAGTGATCAACTTGAGATCTATGGAATCCGTGAGATTGCATAAATGTATCAAATTTGTGATACCATTCTCATGGTGCTTATTTCAGCCCATACAAACTCTTGTTGAGTTTACATACCATGTGCTCTTTCCCCTTTGCAACAAAACCCTCAAGCTGTTGTGTATAGATGTCCTCATGTAGATCGCCATGTAAGAAAATTGTTTTTATATCCAACTATATGAGTTCCATATCTTTAGATGCAACCAAGCCCAAAATGGTTCGCAAAGTAGTCATTTTGACTACAAGAGAAAAAATTTCATCAAAATCAATCCCATGTTCCTACTTGTACCGTTTAGCCACTAGTCGTGCTTTGTACCTTGGTAAAGAACCAAAAGTGACTTTCATTTTGTAAACCTATTTGCATGGTAGCAAATTTTGCCCTTTAGGCAAATGCACCAAATCCCAATTAACAGCTTGCTGTTCTGCAGGTTCAGCATGTTGTACAACCGGTTTTGGTTGTTCCAAAGGCATTTGTTCTTGCTGAAATTGTGATACATCATAGGTAATATCTTGCTGATCATTTTCAGCATCATTTCCTGCATTTTCAAGGCCATCTACGGCAGGTATGTGTTGCTGTCCACAATGGGCATTCTTTCCTGTCCTATGGGTACAACTTCTCGGAATACAACCCTTCTAACTTCCTCAATCTTTTCATACTGTTTGTGCATGTGATCTTCCCAGAAGATAACATCATTGCTACATACAATTTTCCTTTTTTCAGGATCCCATAAGCTATACCCCATTTCACTCTCATCACCATATCCTAGGAAAATACATTTACAGGACTTTGGCTCAAGTTTGCTGCATTCTTTCTTGCAAATGTGCACAAATGCCTTGCAACCAAACACTCTCATGTGAGCATACGAAGGTAGCTTGCCTGACCACGCTTCTTGAGGGACTCCCCCCTCCCCCCTCCCCCCCAAAAGATGTGTTTGGTGACTGATTAATCAAGTGTACGGTTGTCATAATAGCCTCTGTCCAAAATCCATGAGATAAAGCAGCATATGACAACATTGTACAGACCCTATCTTGAATGGTCCTGTTCATATACTTCGCAACACCATTTTGGGGTGTATTATGAGGGGCAGTGAGTTCCCTTTTAATTCCTTTGTTGTCACAAAAGTCCTGAAAGGCTTTGGACACATATTTCTTACCATTGTTAGGGCAAAGACACTTTAATGTCTTGCTGGTTTGATTTTCAAGAAGTGCCATAAATTTTATAAATTTATCAAAGGCCTCATCTTTACAACGGATTGGATAAACCCATACTTTGCGTATGGCGTCATCAACAAAGGCAATGAAATACTTCTTTCCCCCTAGAGATAACCATGGCATCTGATATACATCTGAATGTACCAACTCTAAGGGTGACTCATCCAATTTGAGTCATGTGTCCCAACCGGCTATGCCACAAAGAAATACTTGGCTGCTTGGTTATAGCAACTACATGATCACGTATGCTAGATACATACAAAGAATACAAAGTATTACTATTAGAGCCCTTGACAACAATGCAAGAGCCTTTACAAATTTTCACTTTGCTATCCCCAAAGGTGGTATAATAGCCTTCGTCATCTAGTTGCCCTGTGCTCATCAAGCTCTTCTTGAATTGAGGTACATGTCTCACATTATGCAAAATAAACACGGAGCCATCCTGAAATTCCAATTTTACACTACCAATACCTACAACTTTACATGCATAGTTATCCCCCAAGTAGACAACACCATGTGCACCATCATTGTAGTCAGAAAACCACTCATGATGTGGTGTGACATGAAAAGATTCATCTAAATCAAGTATCCAAGTGTGCATGCCATCATCAGAATTTGCAATCAATGCATGTGCACTCAAAGAAGAAGCAAGGAGCACATCACTATCATTGTCATTCTCATGAGTGACTACATTTATCTCCTTTATCTTCACACTGCTTTTCTTTGCAGGTTGGTTGTCCTTTTTCTCAGCCTTGTCGTCTTCAGTGTTTTTGCTTTTGCCTTTCTCTTTCTTTAATTGACAACAGTCTCGTTTGTAGTGCCCTTTCCTGCCATAATGATAACACTCTATATTTTTGCCACGAGACTTGCTACATGCTCTATTTTCACAATCGCTCTTTTGCTAAAAACTGTCCCTAGTGTGCAATGCATTAGAAGACTTGTTTGCTGAATTATTTTGCCTGTTGAGTTCTTCCATTAGTAAAGAACTTTCCACATCAGAATATAACAGCTGAGCATTTGAGTTACTCAAAGCTGTCCTGAAAGTATCCCAACTTTCAGGCAAAGTGCATAGCAAGAAAGTAGCCTTGAACTCATCATCAATGTGGAAATCCAAAGCAATCAACTGACTGAAAATTGAGTTGAACTCATTCAAATATACAAACATGGTTGTACCTTCCTTCATGCGAAGATCCATCAACTTTTTCAACCAATAAACCTTGCTGGCTGCACTTTTTCTGAGCATACAATTCCTCAAGTCTTTGCCACATTTCGCGAAGTTCAACTTCTCAATGTTAAAGAGCAAGTTGTGTGACATTGAGAGCTCTATGGTAGAGCGTGCAAGCTCATCCAAGTCATCCCACTCTTCTTGTTCCATACCTGCTAGTCTTATTCCTTCTCTTTGATGACTTCACCTGTATCTTCTACACTAAGACATTGTAGCACTGTTTTTGCCATATTGCAAGATTGTGTGCACCCTCAAGCCTTCTTGATGTGCAAAAGGTTGCTACTGTGACTGTTTCGAGCCATGATTTGCAGCACTAAATTGACTCAAACGTCAGCAAATGCAAGCCCAAATGTCACACAAATGACCACGGTACATTGCAAGTACTAACCAGCAGTGAAAATCAAGAAATTGCAAAAATTTCAGATCTGCAAATTGATTTCCAGAATTAGAGACGGTCAAATTTATAGACAAATTTGACGATTGCGGTCAAAAGGCCCAAATTTTCAAAGGCAAATCCGCCCAAATTGCATCAATACATGTATTCAAGTGCATATACTATGCAATTCTTGCACAATTTGATGAAATTCTGCAAAAGCCCCAATTTTCTTGGATCTGATGTACATAAATTTCGATGAAATTGACAAAAATTCACTAAAATGTGAAAAGGCCCAAATTTCTTGGGCAAATGTGCACCAAATTTACGATTTCTGAATCAAATTGTCCTGTTCTGCATCAAAATCCCCAAATCCGAGAAAAGCCCCAAAATTTCAGCTCAAAATTTCACATTGTGCTTGCGTATGCGAATGCTCATCAATGGGAAGGGAACATATTGCAGAAAATTAAATTAAAAAAAATGACGAAAGTAGGACTGTCGAAATATAATGTTGTTGACTAGGCGCGATCTCTGCCAGCCCGTTGCTCACACCGCCTAACTAGCCCGTCGCCTGTGCTGAATCGTGGCGCCTGTGCTGAATCGTGGTGCCATGACGCCTGCCTCCTATTGCGTGATGTACTGCCAGTTGCAGCTTATTGTCGCAGCTCATGGTTGACTTTCTCGGCCGTCGCCTACTGACGCTCGACTCACACCACCCATCTAACTTGCCTAGCTCACACCTGATTGTCTCGTCAAGACTGACCTATTGACTATTGCTTGCCTCAGGAAGCTTGCGCTTCTTTGCCATAGCTCTGATACTAGATTTCCAACAAAGTGTGCGAGGATCGAGAGACACAATGATGGAAATGCACAATGAGAGAGTGAGTGCAGAGTAGAGAGAGAGAGAGAGAGAGAGAGAGAGAGAGAGAGAGAGAGAGAGAGAGAGAGCAAAAGACTTGATGTGGGTACAATCTCAAAAAGTGTACCACTTTGGGTTTTTGAATATATATATATATATATATATATAGAACAGCAATGATGAGATTAGAGGTAAAAGCTATGGAGTGCAAGAGGGCTAAGAGAGAGAAGCATGCAAGAGGGGTTACAATGAATGGTACTCTTATTCTTTGTTACCATCACTTATATATGATTGTACAGTGTGTGCTTATACAATCGGTGACCACCTCACTATTGGCCATTGGCCTTTACCCCAACAATGTCCAACTTAAAGGCAAATGTGCCGTTGTGGAAGTTTAAGAAGAAAGTGAAGATACTATCCACTGCCCATCAACACTTTGCACTCTGCAAAATGCTTAGAAGGTAAACTCTTCATGAGAATATCTCCAAGGATATTACCCATATGGATCTTAGCTAGCTCAATGTGCTTCTCCTCAAGCACCTCCTTGACAAAGTGATACTTCACCTCGACGTGCTTTGTCTTAGCATGAAAGACAAGGTTTCGTACCAATAGAATGGCACTCTGACTATCACAATGCAATGTAGGCACCACTCCTGCAATGCCCAAGTCTCTCATATAGAGGAGTAAACCATATAGCCTCCTTGCAAGTCTCAATGACTCCAATATACTTTGCTTCAATGGTAGATAAAGTCATACATGGTTTCAATCAAGAGACCCAACAAATTGCACCATTTGTGAAACTTAAGACAAAACCTATAGTAGACCTCCTAGAGTCTACACTCCCTACAAAATCAGCATCTAAGAATAGATGCATCCTTCCTTCCAAAGCATATACACATAGATCTAGTGCAGTCCAAGTATCTCGAGATACTCTTCACTGCCTCCCAATGCTTCTTGCCAAGGTTTGCCGCATACCTGCTGACCACTCCCACTACATAGACAATGTTAGGATGTGTAGCAACCATGGTGTACATCAAGCTATCGACTGCAAATGTGAGGCAATGGAACATTGACTGCCTCCCCCCTTTTCATATTGAAATGCTCCAATACCTTTCCGACGTATTCCTTTTGAGACAAATTTTGTCTCTTTTCCGCATAATATGAATGCCAAAAATATGACCAGCATTCCCCAAGTCCTTCATACTAAAGGCTTCATGTAACCTTTTCTTTAGTACATCCATATCCATATCAAAACACTTCAATATGTTGCCAAGCTATTCCTTTTGAGACAAATAGAGTATTTTTATGTCTTTATCCCGCATAGCAAGAATGTGACTAACATACCCGAAGCCCTTTATGCCAAATGTTTCGTGCAACCTTTTCTTTAGTGCATCCATATCCATGGTGTTGGGATTAAATGGTCACCGTGCCTTTTATGGTGTTCGGGTGTGCATACATGAACAACTTGCTTTATGAAGCATTCAGCTGACAATGTAGAGTTTGCAGATGACATCAATGTCCTCCAAAGGCACATTGCTATCTCAAGAGATTTGCATTGTTCAGCTTTAGGAAAATTCATTAACTTGCACAAAGTCTTATGACACGTGAGTCTTAGGTCAGCCCTTTATCTACCTTAGACTGGAAACCAGCGATGAGTTTCTATGGATCCCCAAAAGGACTACAGTGAGATCTCTTGGCTGTAATGTTGAGATAGTAGCAACAAACCATGTCCTTTGGGCTACCATGTGGCATATCAACTCTTTTTGGGCTTCCTCTCTATATTCTATTGGTCATGTGGAGTGACTCATCAAGTACTTCATATTGTCAGCTTAGCCAAAGCCAAAGTTGCTTGCCCAGGAATTCTTCAGCCCTGGGAGAGGGGAGCACTGGGCAGTATAGATCCTCTTAGCACCGCAGTAAAAACTTGTGGTCAGAGCCTAGAGGATTTCTACCAAGGGTGGAGCCTCTTGAGCCATCATTAGAGTCTTGATGAGCCCTCTTTCAATCTCTGAAGATGTTCTAGAAACTATGTATTGTTTTGAACCCTTACTACTTCCTTAAGTCACATGGTTGGTTCTAGGCTTTATATTTCATTGAGACCCATTAGCTCTAGTCCAACCAGGTTCTTCTTGTGGCCACCAATTTTTCTCTCTGGTCTTATTTATTCAGTGGGGGCTAAGAGCTGATTTTTCTGACTACGGTACCATATTGATGAAGCACCATATCAAAGAGCAAATTGGTGGACAAGAGTACCATATCTCATTTGTGCCTTGGGCTTGTGATCATGAAGAAGCATTCCTTTCCCCCATCCTATGTAATTATTGTACTGCTCACGGCCTCCAATTTTCCCTGGTCTTATTTATTCATTGTGGCGGTTAGGAGACAATTTTTCTAAGGTGAAGGGTTGCATGTCCAACTGCAAGCTTGCACCCTTTGATTCACACGGGAAGAATTGCTAGATGTGAAAGTTTACAGACAACACGACCATCTCTTGCATATGTGATCTTGGCAACCTCAAAACATTTGGTGACATGGGTGCCACAGCACCGGAGAGCTTTCTTGCTATATGGAAATGTAGCCCATTTCTTGTTGAGTTTCCTTTTGCATCCATTGGGAGCACCATCCCCGGCAGGCGTTATTTGCTCCTTGTACCTGTTTCATACTTATAGGCTTGTGTGTACTAGCCACCCTGCTGAGCAACCAGCCAAGGTTTTACCATTGTTTCTCCTTGCTCTTTATGATGGGTGTCAAATTCCTTTACTGTCTAGTAGTAGTAATTTTTCTCTGAGAAAACAAGAAATAAAAGCAGTTTCTGAGAAATAGAGATTCCAGCTGACATTGCTCAGCATGTTGTGATCTACAACCTGGATGTCTACTTGGGAGGCATTGCAGGTCCACAATCCTGACAAAAATTCGAAGTCTGAAGAATAGTGAATTTGGCTTGAACCGAAGTACTGTGTGTTTATACAGCCAGTGTATTTGTTAGCAATCATATATTAAACTGTTTCAAACACTCAAGATGTGTGGCTTTGCAGGGACAAGGACTTGGGAAAGCACTTGTAGAGCAGATGGTGCGAGCACTCTTAAGAAGGGATATTGGAAACATTACACTTTTTGCAGATGCTAAAGGTGTCACACTTCTGTTCACTTTCTTTTAGTATCTAAAACCCTTTTCCCACAAAGTCAAAAACTCTTTAGCTCATTTGAGGGTTCACAAGCTGCAGCCGTATTTGATATAAGAAAACACAACATATTCGAATGCCGGACCGAGAACTTATTGGCTTGGTGACTTTTAAAATCTTTCTGCAGTTGTTGATTTCTACAAAAATCTGGGGTTTGAAGCAGATCCTTTTGGCATCAAAGGCATGTTCTGGTATCCAAGATACTGACCTTGCAAGCGACTATTGACCTGGGCAGAGATTATACTTTGAAGCCAAGTGCGATTGGAAGATGAGGTTTGTGCATGGACCTATCATTTAAATTATTTTTGCACCACAACGGGATAATCAGATATACCAGCTTGTATTGCAGGTGGTAGAATCCTCCCCTTGTTAAGGGAAGCTGGAGCCATGCCTGAGGATAGATGGTGCTTTTTGTGTGGCATCCCTTCTATGTACCATGGGCTGTATCAATTTGGTCACAAGTCCATTGGAATTCCCCTTACTCCTTCCATATTGCATTTGTAACTCTCTTTGTATGTAAATCAATGGGTGGGTCTCTGTTGTGTTGGATGATGATAGGCTTGATTTGGTGATAAAATGGATATAGGTTGGTTGCATGGTAACTCCTTGTGATGGTCTAATTTAGATTTGTCAATGTGGAGGCAGTAGTAGTCACGTGTGTGTGTGGGGTGGGGTGTTGCTGCAGGCGCTCTTTAGTAGTGGCTATTGTGAAGAGTGATGGATCTCTAGCTAGGTGGATGGAACGGGAATGGTGCACTTTAATTTCTCAGAAGTGTCATGTGCAACTCGTCTAAGTGGACCAAAACCCTCAAAAGAGGAGATAGTGGTATCTCCCTCTACTCACATAATAAAGTGGGCACTAGCAAATGTAGTACTCTATCTTAGCCTCCTAGATTTGGCAAATAGCCATTTGATCACTTCATTCACTTTGGGCTTGTTGAGTTTAAGGTCCGGACAATGTCGACTAGAATGAAAAGCGAGGAGCTTGACAATACTCATTGCATGCAAGGTCAACAATGTGCACATTTGAGCATACAAGTAGCATTCATCTCTTTCTCATGCTAATTGTCTAGAAGACTTGGAATGCTAAGCATGAGCATTTGCGCTATGAAAGCTTCCATAATCTCTTAGTAAAAGTCACTACCTTGAAAAGGGTCTTTGTAACCATTGATGTAGTCCCTAGCTTAGCTCTGGATGACTTGCTATACAAGTCACGTGTGTTATCGTTACAATCAAAGGTTTTTCTGTTGGGTGCACGTCATAGTAGAGTTCTCTCTTAGGTCCCTCCTTTGGTAGTTGATGTCTTCTTGTGTCCTAGAGACCAGGTCCCCTAGCCTCCAATCCTAGAAAGTAGTATAAGTGCTTCTAGAGTTTCATTGCATGGCTCTTAAAATTAAATGTGTGCACATTGTCTTTCCAACATGCCAAGTGTTGCAAAGTTAAGGCCTTTGTCCCTCCTTGCATGAAAAATTTTGGCCCTTTAAAGGTTATACCTAGATATACATATGATTTGATATTTGCATGGTGCTTTTCTTAAAGGTAAAATGTTACTCAGCCTTAGTTATCCAAGCCTACCTAGGTGGTGTTTAACACCATGACCTTGAGCTTTCCAAGATTTACCAATAGATCTCTATTTGTGCAAAGGACTTGTTAACCATTATAGGTGCTGTTACAAAGCTTTTGGTGATTCAAGAATGAGAATAATGTGATTAACATACAATAGGATATGTATGAACACTCTTGCCAGGCTTGCTCCATGTCCCACAAAGGCTGCCTTAATAGATGGTTACTTCATCAATGTATAGACCAAATATTTTAGGTGAATAAGCAATCTTGTTTTACTCTAATAATGTTGTTCACCTTTGTTGAGAGGCATTTTGGTGCTTGGACTCTTCTTGACATTGGCTCAATTCACATTTGAAATTAGAGCCATAGATTTTTGCCAAGCAATTTCTAATAAAAAATTGGGTGAAAGCATTGTAAATTGGCTCAAATAGTTGTGGACATATACTATGATAAGCTTTGTGTGTGTGTGTGTGTGTGTGTGTGTGTGTGTCCCCTCTAGTAAGGGCTTGTAGTTTTAGAAAATATAGGAGGTATAAAAGAATTGAAAGGATTATTAGCAATGATCAAATAATGTGCAATAGTTGGAGTGTATATTTGGAGGGCAAAGAAGCAAAGGTAGAAAAGGAGATTGGAGATTAGTGGTGTTGAAAAACACAATCTATTACAAGAGTCAATATCACAAACGGTTAAGTATAGATCGGAAATCCTCAACTAGTTCGACAATAAGGAGAAAATTCAAGTCCTGGAGCGTGTGGTAAATGACAATAGGATTTTGGCTTTGATTAGAGAAATATGAAAGCCAAATGCAATATATATCATGGAGCATGTGGTACTTGAGATTTGATTAGAGAAATAGGGAAGATAGCTAAATGTAGTATGTATTTGCAATTCGTGTAGCACATAAGACTTCTTTGCAAGTTCTTAAAGTTCCTTGTTGTAATGATGAGCTTTTTGGCAGTGGGGAGCTTTTATAATATTCGCTTATGGTTTACAAATGCAAGAAGAAATCAATGTTTGAGAAGCTTTGTGCTTTGAGTAAATCCTAGGAATATCCACATGGTATTGGATAGAATTCAAAACGATGGGACAACATGTTGAATTCAATTACATCAATGCCAATGACAACAAACATTTGACATCGTCATTGTAGAGATCAAGGAGCTAGTAAGAGCTTTTTGGACAAAGAGACCAATGCATCACCTAACAAAAAGTCTATTCATAAAGTAAACAAATTAATTGAAAGCAATATGCTAAGTACTTTTGACATTTCCTTCATGAATTTCACGTTTGGAGCTAGCTTTCTTATATTCAAAACCACTATTACTTTCTAACATTCACAATACATAGTTATGAACTACACAAACATACTAGTATATAACAAAAGGCTTGTTGTGGCTCTTTGACTATAGAGGGATATAATGGTATGTAGCACAAGGGTGGTTGTGGCCATTGCACTATAAAGAGATAATACTATATAATAAAACGAGTGTTGTGTCTTTTGGACTATAGACACAAAGATTCTTATATATCACAAGGCCTATAGTGACTCTTTGACTATAGAGGGATATGATGGTATGTAGCACAAGACTCTTTGTGGCTCTTTGATTATAGAGGGATATAATGTTATGTAGTACAAGGGTGGTTGTGGCCATTGCACTATAAAGAGAGAATGCTATATAATAAAACAAGTGGTGTCTTTTGGACTATAGACACAAAGATTCTTATAAATCACAAGACCTATAGCAACTCTTGGACTATAAAGAGATGTAATGCTATATAGTAGAAGGGATGTTATGGTAGCTTTTGTTTGTCTATATAGCACTATGTTCTCTATAGTCCAAGAGCCAATATCATCCCTTGTGCTATATAGCATGAGGGATTAATAGAGGCCAAGAGCCAGAGTAACTTTTGTGCTATATCATTGTATGTCTCCATAGTCCAAGAGATACAAATCGTTGAGCTATCTAGCATTATATCTCTCCATAATGCTATGTATAGCTTTATGTATGCATGATCCAAGAGGTATATAAACTTGTGTTATATGACAATTTGTCCTACCACTAAGCTCCAAGCATAGCAACCATAATGCTATATAGAACTTTCTCACTTAATAGTTGAAAAGCCACATCTATAAAGCACTTCACCTATCCATAGTTTAGAAGCCAACAATAGTTCTTGTGCTATATAATGCTATCATTATCTATAGTCCACAAGGCATAGTAGCTCTTGTGCTATATAGCTTTCTTTATCTTTGTAGTCCAAAATCAACAACACCCCTTCTATTATATAATACTATCTCTCTCTATAGTGCAACGGCAACAACACCCCTTCTACTATATATCACTATATCTCTCTATAGTGCAGTGACAACATCAACCCTTCTACTATATAACACTATCTCTCTCTATAGTGCAACTGTAACATCAACCCTTGTCCTATATAGTAATATATATCTCCATAGTCCAGGAGCCACACCAACCTTTATACTATATAACCATATTTGTCTCCACAGTTTAGATTCATCTCTTGCACTAAAGAGAGATCAATGCTATATAGCACAAGTGTTATAGATGATTATAAATAGATCTAATGTTATATAGTGTAGAAGAGGAAAATCCATATCCAATGTGCTATAGAGCTCATGTGATATATATTGTGATACAGCAAATAGACCTATGCACTCAATGTGCTATATAACACTATTTAAGCATCTTGACATAGCTCAATATTTAGCATATTGCGATTTAGCGCTTTTAAGCTATATGTTGTATATAACACTCCACAAAATATGCAATATAACAATATATAATATTATACCATAGAAACAAGACTCAGTGTACCATGTCCAAAAGTGTCTTAGGGGTGTTGTAACAATTGAGGTTTTGGGAGGTATGCATGCTATCCATGTGAAATATTTGAAGTGGTGACTCACGACAGGTGTGCAAGTTTTCAAAGGTGGAAAGATTGGCCTTAGTAAAAGAGGGCAAAGAAGAAAGTGCAAGAGTTTCTCAACCATGGAGGTGTCCCATAATAAGTTTGTAGTAATGGTAGAAGAGAACACAACAAAGTTCATCAAACACATTTCATGCATAGATGACATTCACAACAGTTCAAGGATTGGTTAAGGATGTTTGCAAGTTTCAATTGTGGTTTTATTGCTAGGAATAAAATGAACTCTCTTTTGGGCCTTTTAACCCCCTCTCCCCTCCTTAAAATAAGAAAAATTGGAGAGAAGAAAACAAAAATAATCTCACTCTCTCTTTACTTTTCAATCTCACGCTTTTTCATATTATCCATAAATGGTTTGTTTAGATTCCTTCTCTCTCCTCATTCAATAGCCATTTTTAATGAACTTTTGTATGCAGATATAGATTAGCTATGCGCATGTGATGCTTTATATTCGATGCCGAATGATTTGATGTGGTGTAATTCATCTTTTAAAATAAATAAGAAAAGTGAAATTAGAAAGTTTCTTTTAATATATTTTAGGGATTTTTTATATGCTAGCTTCTGGTTAAGGAACAAAACTATCGGTCAATTTTCATGTTTTTTTGAAAATTTTTTGGAGGTAAAATTGAATTTTATAAAATCCAAAAAAACCCTTGGACACTCCTTTCCTCTAAGCCCTTCTACTCTATTCCACTTCTCTTAAAGTTGTATTGTGTCATTTTCTCTATGCATATCTAGTCTACCTTCTCACAGTGAAGTAGCCCATTTTCTTTGATTTCTCTCATATTTATCTCTCTCTTCATTCCATAGAACTAAAGTTCATTAAGCTAACTTGTGTAATTCCAATGACATCTCTCCAATTCGGGCACACAATCAATCAAAAATATGAATAATAGGAAAGGAGTTGTATATTAAAGGAAATATTCTTAATGCAATTTTCACTCTCCCTAACATTTACATAATTTGTAAATGCTAAAATAAATATTCTTAATGCATATGCAATTGGAGGAAATTTATTCAATGTGTTTCAATGTTATGTAATTTATCTTACCCTTTTAAAAAAAATCTAATTCAATACTTGTTCTAACATTTATTTTTTATTGAATTCCTATGAAGTTATACTTTCTTTACCAGATATTAAAAATCTTTTATTTATATTCCTAATGATGTATTAAATGAACGTTAAATTATGAAGGAACCTGGTCTTATTTTGCGTGTGATGGTGTGTCGACCACATTTGCGATTGTATATATAAGTTAGAAGGTGAGTATGCTCATTATCTCAAGAGAACAGAGCAGGATCCTTCTAATCCCCAAGCATCATAGAGGTGTTGGAAAATGGTATTGAAGCATGTAGACTTGTACGTATGTGTGTTGCATGTGTGTGTGTGTTTGGGCGGGGGGGGGGGATGCAAGTCTTAAATTTTAAGCACTATATTTTAGGATTTCATGCTTTATCTTGTTCACTAGGTTTCCAAATCTCTTTTTCTATAAGAAAGATGGCTAGCTCTCAACTAGCTGCAAAGAAGTTTCCACTCAGAGTGCCATATTGTATTCACTAAAATGAAACAATTACTATCATTAATGTAGTGTTTGACAATACTACTTCTCAAGCTACTAGCAAACCAACCCCTTCTCTATTTAGCTTATCATTCTCAATCTAGTCTCCAGAAGGGTCCTCCTCAACATCCCTATAAAAAATGCAAAGTAGCAGCCAAATACAATGTCTCTAGGGGGAATTAGAAAGTACTGATACTCTTTTTATCTCATCACTTACAAAGACTAGGGAACAAGGTAGACTTGCTTGCTTCAAAAAAGAATGTCTTCACACTCTCCACAAGATTGCAAAGAATGTTTTTATTGACTCAAATGAGTGATACTCAACATTACATAATACATACAAAGTGCATTATTGTAATCCCTAAGGATTTTCAGCTTGTAAGGAATCTTCAAGCAATGATAGATGGATTCATTCGAATAGAATGAATACTATTTGTAATGTTTTCTTTCTTTGAGAAATTACCCCTATGTACACAAGATGTGGGTCTTTTTCCAACTATAGGATTATTATATTAGCTCAAAAGTTTGAATGACAGTTTTTCTTTCTAATACTTTATTCTCAACTTTAGTTTGTCTTCTTTCTTGGGTTTTGCTACTTTATTGTAATATTTCTTACATAATTGATGCAATGTATCCCAATTTTCGTTTGGGTATTAAGTTTACAAGACCCTTTTTAACTTGGAACCTCATCATGATCAACATTAAGTAGCATTATCGAGTTAGTCAAGCTAGCTACTAGGTGATTAAAACAATGAAGAGGTTACCTGGCTAGTTAATAGTGTAATATCCATATCAAAGATTAAAAATTAAGAGAGTAATATACTTAATATATTTAGTGCTACTAATAAAAAATAATTGATTAAATTATTAATATCAATCAAAATAGATTATTTATGTGAGTTGGTTGGTTAATTAGTATTATTTAAGGTAGATTAGTACGGTATGTTTAATAGTGCAAGGTTTTATAAACCTTAGCTAGATAAATCCCTCATTATCCTATTTTAAGATGTTGGCTCATGTCATGCCTCTTCTATCACAATTATATCACCTCTTTAGCGTGGCTATCTTGGCTAGAGGTGGATATGTCACACAAACTAAAGAGAACCTAATGATGCATTGGTTGATATTATTAACCTTGAATCAAGAAACTTATAATGTAACCCGAGTGAATCAAATCAAGACAAAAACAATATCCTAATTCTGATCAAGATGAGGGCACCTTAAATTTTTTAAGGGGAAGAGAATGTAGCGAGATCAAATCTAGGTGCTCACATCACACAATCACACAAAGACATGCAAGAGCGAAGACATATGGATTAACACTCATTAATGTTATCTAGCTAGTCAAGCTAACTACTTTACTAAGTTAAATAACATGGAGATTAGGTAGCTAGATAGTGGTGCAGTGTTTATATTAAAGATTAAAAATGTAATAAATAAAATTTGGCCCAACACCCAAAGTTATCAAATATTAAGTTAAAGAATAGGATTAGTAATATTAACCACAATAGATTAGCTAGCTAAGTTAGATAGTTAACTACTATCAACAAATTGGGATTAGTTAAGGCGAGTTAATAAGGTAGATTGAATCACGTAAGGTTTTATAAACCTTAGTAAATTAATTTCCTTTCAATCCCATTATAAGGGGCTAGCTTGTATAATCTATATCTCCCCTATAACAACTGTGGCACCTCTTGTGGCTTGTGGCTATTAGCCAAGGGTGGGTACATTGAAAGTGCTTTAAACATCTAAAATATGTAGGTTACCAAAAATTGTTGCGCACCTTACTCTTATTGCAATCATAGAGCCTAGATGGTCTAAAGGAAAATGGCTCTAGACGCCAGACTTAGGATAAAGCCCTTCTTGGCATTTTTTTTCATGAAAAAAAAATGTGTACTACTAGCCATCTCATGGATGTATGTGCAAAGTTTCATCGAATTTCAATGAAAGGGCAGTTTCACATGTATGATTGATTATTTGATTGTAAAACCCTCATTCTTTAGTGAAATATGATGGAACTTCACAATCCACCCATGAGGTTGGTCAATATCTCACCTACTTTGTTTTGTGAAAAAATATTAGGAGAGCATTGGCATGCATTTGGAGCCATTTTTATGTGCTTGTAAAACCCTAACTTTTTATGAGAATGCCACAAAACTTTGCATATGTACCCTTGAGGTGGCTTGGAAAAGAAAATGGCTCCAAATGCTAGGCTTTGCATGTGTGCCCATGACATGGCCAAGAAAATAGCTCCAGATGCAAGACTTAGCCCAAGCTCTTTCTGGTAGCTTTTTTTCATGAAAAAAAGTTGTGTGCTACGAGCCACCTCACAAGTGTATGTGCAAAGTTCCATGGCATTTTGATAAAAATTGAGAGCTTTACAATCGCATGAAAATGGCTCTAGATACTTGACTTAGGCCCAGGGCTCTTCTGACATTTTTTTTCCCATGAAACAAAATATGTGAGCTACTAACCAAACTCATGTGCAAACACAAAGTTTCATTACATTTCGATAAATAATGAGGGATTTATAATCAAGTGATCAATTGAGGATGTGAAATTGCATTTAATTATTTTAAGGTATAAAAAACCTATTAGTTCATCCTCCTTTTCATTTTCACTTTTGAGTTTCATTTTTTCCTCCATCCTAGTATTTCATCTTTTCTCCATTCTACTCTTCTCAAGCTTACTGTATGGCATGCACTGAGCAAATCTTTGCCAAAGAAAGCTACTTTGATACTGTCTAGAGTACAAGGTGGGGCCTCCTCAATTTTACAATATCCCCCCTTAGCTAAGAGAGATGACCATAGAAGAAGAGAACATAGCAACCAGGTATTGTGCCCTTAAGTGAGATGAGTCACATACAACAAGGGTGAGTCATCCTAAACCCTCCTCTTAGAAGGTTGTTGTTGTGAGGTTTTGCAAATCATACTACTCACTAGCCTTGAGGATTTTGGTTGAGAGTTGTGGAAAGTCCCATGTCATGGAGATGGCGAACTAGGGCTATGGCCTTTCAAATAGTAGTAAAGAGATACAAACTAGAGCTATGGAAGCCCTACAAATAGAGGCAAAGAAATACTCAATTACTCTCTTCGATGATACACAATTGATCACTACATATGTAGAGAAATTAGCATTGCCCATGATCATATGTGCATGTAACACATTTGTATATTGATATGGATTTCGATTATGCCATCGCATAAACAAGTATGACACATTTATTTAATTGATTAGGATTACATTATGAAATAAACATGTTACAATATGATTAACTAATCAATTTTGGATTCTATTATCACATATAGATATATCACACATTGTCACATATAAATATATTGTACATATATGAACTGCACAATAGTGTATATATGTACCACACATTTATTTAATAAATTTAGGTTTATTAAAATGGACAAAAGTGTCTTATATTAGCAAAAAATATATGAAACATCATTATATTGGGTAATGGAGGGGAGGTGTCCCCCTTTCCCCCTCCCCTTGCCCCCTTGGTAGGCATTTTAGGTGTATACATTGCATCTTTTAAAAACATGCATGTATAAATGTTGAAAATATTTTGAATAAAGTGTAAATATTATGCAACTAATATAAACCAACTTAGATGTACATTCATTGACATGATGCTTAGCTTTATAGAGTTGAGTATATTTGCTAAAATCTATGTGTCTTTTTACAATGCATATGTAAGATGCTATTATCAAAGAAAATATTCACAATATTTGTTAGGCAAATTGAAGGTATGGTAACCTTATACCTTACATAAACCTATGCAGAAAAGCTTGTAGAATATGTGTACTAATCAAAAGCTCTAAAGGGCTATCAAAATCCCTATTGGAATTGTTATCAATCTTTGCATAGGATCCTTGAAGCATTAGCATATGATCCTTCATTTAAATGAGGCCAAGACAAACTTAAATTAGCTAAGAAAAATAGATGAAGGATCAAGGCAATATGTAATGCATGACCCATGAAGAATTCAAGCACATAGATAATTCTCAAAGAGGTGTGATTCTAAGAAATTGAACTTTATGAATAATTTGGCAAGAAAGGCCCACATTTTTTGACCAAACATAAACACATGGAATTTTACATAGACATGGAATTTTACATAGATAAGAAACACATGGAATTTTACATAGACAAGAAGTATAGATTGAATTTGAAAGCACACAAGGATTATCATGTTTAAAAAAATTTGAACAAAAAGAGCAGTAAATAAAAAATTAGAGAAATAATGATGTAGAAAGAAAAATCTTTATATTCAATAATTTTTTATTTGATTGAGTACATTGCATCTACATGGGTAAAATAACACAATGGTTGCAATGTTGGTAGTCAATCGCGTGTAGATCCGAATAGATAATGTTGGTTGACACTTCAAATGGCCTATGACTTGCTAATGGTGTAGAAAGAGTAACCATTGTGTTCAATAGTGTCAAGTTTGACAAAGTACATTATGTCAATAGATGAATTACATATCATAATAGTTACATGGATGATTCAAATAGTAGCGACAAATTAGATCAATAATTGAGATGATCTATGACCCTCAACTTGTAGTAGACATCGTCCATCCAACAAAAAGGAAGTACTGACCGTAATAAGAAGATTGTTTTCACAACAATTATGTGCTTCATTCTATCCTTGTACAATATCGACATATTATTAAAGTGAAGTGCAATTACAAACCAAAGTTAACAGATTAAGTATATTCTTGTATAGAATATCTAGCAATAGAAAATGATAAATTTACCTACAAGAATATTTGCAAAGTCAGAGCATTGGTCTTTGATTCATCTAGTCACAATCTTACCTTATATTTCCTTCTCAAACTATTTACATTCCAATTACTTAAGGGAACAAGGTATTCAACACTTGAAGTGGATAGGTGCAGAGACCAAGGAGCTTTCAAGTGCAGAGGATAGCCTAGTCAAAGCTAAATGGAGAACATGGAGATCAAGTTAGAGAAATAATGGATAAATTGGTAGGTCATGGTCCAAAAAATAAGCCATTCTAGAGGTAAAATGGTTTAAGAAAGGGGAAATAGAGTTAGTCCGGGTTGAAAGTCTAGTTACGTTTTGCAACACATGCTTTATCTCTCTTCTTCCCTTCAAGCTCTTTCAAATTTCCATGAAGGACAACAAGAAATCTCTCTTCATGTCCAATATGAGCGTGATGTGTCTATGTAATCCAGGGGGCAATGATCTACACAACATGCTTAATCCATAGAGTATTCTTGTTGCCAAGATTGACCAAGCTTTGGACCAATTTATGTAATGTATTTTTTGACACATTTTGTAGTGAATAGAGCAGTGATTATCTCCTCCATCAACAAGCACCAATATCTTCCATGGTCATCAATGATCAAATCAAGCATCCTTGACAAGTAGGCCAGCTTCTCCTTCAATCTTTGAGCTCTTTCTTGCATCTCCTCAAACCTTAGCTATAGAAAAATAGGGCAATAGCTTCCATGGTGAAGAATCTTGAAGAATATGATAGGATTACTCATTTTCTTACTCCTGAGGCTTGCTTATTATCCAAGGCTATTCATGGTGTTAAGATTGAGCCATTTTCTCTCATCGACAAGATTTCTTCTTCTCTGAATATTCATGGATAGCAAGGTATTGCTCAATTTTTTTAAAAGCCTTCAAGAATCATCAAGAAAACTTGCATACATAGGCAAATGACATTATTCAAGAGGGCATTGAGGTGGAATACCATCAACATTGAAGACATTGCATGATATTTCAGCCTATCAAGTATAATGAAGTTCTATTTTGGGAATCTTGGTCAAAGATCTTGAATTTCTTATATTCAAGCATTCAAAGAGGCTCATAGCACTTATTCTTCAAAGGCTTTATGGTCTTCAAGTAAAGTATGGACTGATTAATGTGGATTATGGAGCATGGAGCACTACAGATTGAATGGGACATTCTTCTTCCAACAATGGTTGAAGGTTGATTCTATTTGAATCTACCATCTTGTTCAAGCTTACAAGAGGTATTTCATCTATTCTTAATCTTTTAAATATCTCTTAATCCATTTTCCCAAGCTTATCCACTTGTTGATGAGTGATAATGGTTTATTGAGCCCTTGAATGAACCACAAATCATAGATTAATGCCTCTTTAGGAAAATTACAGATTCTAAATTGAATTTCAACATTGATTCCATTCCATTTTAATGATGATTCCAATTTTTCATGCATTTATGCATAATCCTAATTTGATCTTTTGATTCTCTTGTATCCAAGAAATAAATTATAAAGAGTAAGTATTGCAATCAATGAGTCACTAATTTGTAGTGGTAAGACCCTTAGCCAATCTCCGTTTTTTAATTCTACTTTGATCAATTAATCCATGCATATCATTTAAGGTTGAAAGAATCATTTCAATAATGTATCTCGTCTATATTTTCATAGAGTTGAATGCTGTTGCTATGTCTATACTCACTGTGGAAAAATGTGAGTTCAAAGCATGAAGTGTAGATTTAAGACATATTTGATGAACCACCAATTTGCACTTTAGTGGTGGCAGCTTGCTTCCTCTCCTTGGTGGTTCTAAGTACTCAAATACATCACTCATTTTCTTCATGAAATATACCCATTGCTTCATTAGGGCCGAAAATGCTTTAAAAAATGTACTTTTGTTTATCATGGGATTACGAAAAGAGCCAAAGAGAGCTTGCTACATGTACAAGAGTTTTCCACTTCATGATTCTCTCCTCCTTTTTAGCCAAAATCTCCAAATTCTAACATGCCCCAAAGTCCTTATTTACTTTTATAAACTCTGACAAAGGATATGATAAAGATGTTGTGAAGTTAATAATGCATTCTTTGAAAGTTAAGAGCTTTCAATATTCTTTTTGGTGCCCAATATATTTTTATTAGTCTTCTTAATGTTCCTTTTTAATTCATTCACCTTTCTCGTTGAGCTTCTTTCTATGCGAATTCATTATGTGTATGGCATCCACAAGGTGTCATTCTTGTTTAGTAAACTCCTACACCGTCTATAGCCATGGAGTTAATGGAAATTGGGAGCCCAAAACCTTTAGCATAATAATTGGGTTACCATGCAGTCCTCTTGCAAAGGGCTCTCACAAGGTGAAAAGAAGAAAATGAGAGGACATAAAACATCACGGGAAGGGACATATCATTATTTTCAAAATTATGCTTGAAGGGTGGTCCATCAAAGTGCAACATGTTTACATGGGCAAAGATATACACTTGCCTCCAAATGGATGTGTTTCCCAAAGCAAACACATTATAAGTCTTTAGTTGATAAAGTATGTCATATTTTTTCATTTAAGCAAGTACTAATAATGAATTCTTGATTATAGATATATTTTTGTCAATAAGTACTGAATGGCAACTTGTGAAAAATTCATGGATATTATCTATGCTGATCAGACCATGGATTCTTTTAATGAACGTAGGGTTTTTATATATTATGCAAAGTACGTGGTTTCCTCTAGAGCAAGTACATATGGGCGTACTGAGGATTTGCCAATACCCAGTCTTTCATCTATATGTTGGGAGATTCCTTATAAGGCAACGATGCATGGTTTTAAATTTGAAATATGTCTGGATATTCAAAAATCCATGATGATTGGTAGGATCTCAAGAAGAATACACATATCATGGTTTATGCCCTTTCATATCTTTGTGACCTTCAAAATAGTACATTTACAAAGGACAAAGGTATCTTAACTAAGTTGAAATTTTGAAGAAGAGGAACTAGATAACATTATGAGAAGGCCTTTAAAATCTAGAAAGTATGACCATAAGGGTGATATCATGAGATGTAGTGTATGCCCCCAATCCTTGGTTTTGTCTTACAATATCTCTTGACAAACTCTTACTTTGGGCTTTGATTATAGGAGATACAAGCTTAAACTAGGAATTTGGATTCCCTTGGATTCTGATACAGATTGCGTGCCTTTTAAACTTAAGGTGTAAGTTATAACACATGAAGAAGAAAAGGAGGTAAATATTGCTTCCAATTGGAGTTTAAAAAATGTAAGGGATACCTTGGAGTTACTAGACAATACATCCCCTAGATATAAGTTCAAAGTCAATGGTAAAACATTTGAAAAAAGAGTTGGCTATTTCTCTTATATTAGTTGTTTGCCTCCCACAATAAGTTTTGAGCCATAGATATGAAAACTTTGCAATATCTTATCTTGTTGGGTAGCATTGTTAAAAAGATATCATTCAATACAAACGTATAAGCCATTATAAAGCAAGTTGCCATTCGAATCTATAAAAATAAAATTATTACACTTACATGGGATAAAAAGCTTTTCATTACATCATGAGTTACAAAATTGAAGTGAAAATATACAAGGATGTAAAATAATAAAGCATGCTTCAAGTTTCTATTTGCATCTATGTTTCTTCCGTCTCCGGCACCTTCTCATTCTTTGGCATTGGAACTTCTTTGTCACTTTTTGCAAAGATCTCTAGTCTTCTCACATTTGACTTTTTCTTTGGTTGATGGAAGAAATTGACTTTGACAGGTATTCTCTTCTCTTCAGGCTTAAGAGGAGATGGATCGAACTTCATAAGAGAAAGTGTTATCATTCCTTTCTTTTGGAGTTTGCCTCAATAGTCTTTACAGATGACTTGCCATTGCCATTGCCATTCTCCTTGTCCTTAGTTTGAAGATTTCTATGGAGAGGAGTTGGGACCAACTGGTGTGATTACCCTATCCAAAATCAACTCAATACATCACTCCCTTATCCACCACATATGTGAGTCAAGGTAATCCGGTACTACAAGAATGAATGTAACAAGTTGGTAAACTGATAAGGGTCCCTAAAAAACTGAACAATATGAAAGAGACTTATATTTACCCCATTTATCTTATCTTTGAATCTACTATCCTAAAAACATTTGAAATCACTCTCCATTCACAAGTATGTGTATCACTTTGCAATGGTACTTCTTGTTGGAGAAAGTTGTATGGTTTTCCAAGATAAGTAATATCCTCATATGTGGTGTCCAAGAAGGTAGTCACAAGCTTGCCAGCACTACAAATAAAAACTTGTATATTAAAATAGGAAATTAAATAAAATAAACAATTAACCAAAAAGCAAGTAGCTTCCATTCAATGCACATTTTTGCAGGTCTCATAGTTTGCGAACGAGGGCATAGTTGGTAGTGCTGTGGTGGATGCTTCCATCTTTTTCCTCTTTGGGTCCTACTTAGACTCGGCGTCCTCTTTTGGTTCCTGTCCCTGGTGCCATTTCTCGTACTTTTATGACGAGGAATTGCATCATGGACATGAGCTGAGTGGTGTCCATGGCAGACGTTGGCTCTTATGTGGTGGTGGTGGTGGTGGTTTGAGGCGTGAGAGTCAAAGGGGGGGTGCAATGGGACCTTGCCCTTTTTTACGACGATTGGGGCTATTTCAGTGCTACCGCTTGGTTCGCCTTCGTGCCATGGGGTCAAGGTGGCCATCCCTCTAGAACCGTAGGCCTCCTCTATAGACCTGTGCATGGCCTTTGCCATGTCTTCATCTTCCTTTATAAGATTTGAAAAACATTACTATGTTTGAACCAGATCTAAAAAACAATTCCACTGATAATAGTGGATCAATAATAAATATATTTTAGAGATATCTTAGCTAAGAGAAACAATCAATGCCCTAAAGCCAATAGCAAAAACATAAGAATGTTATTTGCAATTAACATCTCAATCATTCTAAATACTTAAAATTTTGAGAATCAAAATGCCTTACCTTATGCAATAATAAACTACAGAGTCTAACAATTGAATATCATGTTTTACTAGCGTGGACTTGTCCTCAGAAGATATGCTAAGATAGTCCTCTTGTTCAAAAGTGTAAGAAACATCGACAACCATTTGGCTATACAACCTCACCCATCCTCTTACTATTAACAGAGCCAATCAAAGTGATTTTTCTCTTGCAACCTTATCATTGGTTTCTATTACCTCTTGCATTTTTTTTATTCGTGGACAAACTCCTACTGAGATACATTCCTTATTGGGTATAGGTGTGTCACATCCTTGATCTTTGGCTCTTTAGCTTCCTTGAAAAATTTTGGAAAAATGTTAAGGATCTCAAAGGCTTTTTTATCAGTAGTAGGCAAGGGCCTCAATAGCTTGTCAAACCCATACATGATTCTACTAACCATGTTAAAATGTTTGTTCATCAAGGTGACCCTATGAGCATGAGCAACAACAATGTAAGCATCATTCATAAAGTCAATATTGAAATCTTTAATTGCCTCTTAAAGACAAACAATCACTACAAGCTACCATTTCTTTTGAAGGCCAAATTTAGAGGATGCTCTTGATAATCTATCAGAAATGTCATTGATAACTCTAATAAAAGCACTCTGATAAAAGCAGTCAAATATATTTAGTGTACTTCATAGTCCATAATACATCTAGTCAATCACATGCTTGAAAGTTCTTTCAAGCAGAACCTCTCTACCCATATCTTCCCGATTTGGAGGCACATAAAAAACGATGGGAAGGCTCTTAGTCTCTATAGTCTGAAGAATCTTGCATCATCCTACGAGGGGAGAAGGTGATCCTACATAAGGTTTTATGAATGCATTTGTTGGGACGAGCTCAAGTTGACCAATCATAGTCCATACATCATAAGTAAGGATGTTGTAATCAAAACCTTCATCAAGTTTGACCCTAAGATATGCATTAGGTATTAGCTCTTCATCTTCTAGGTCAATGTTGGTGGCTTTGACCTTGTGGATGTTATGTTCTATAGACCATGTGAAGGTACTACTGGACACCTTGTTTGTTGGATAGTCATTTTACGTATGAGTGATGCCACAGTCAATGCATCTAACGTCAATCTTTGCAAATGTATCCTATCCCCATCTAGTCTACTAGTTGTGGCCTATGCTCTTGAGTTACTAGCTCAATCATATTGTCAATGCATAGATGGATGGGAAGGTTTCTCTTTATTGTTGACTCTAAAAATTTTAGGACTTGTAGACCTATGGCCTACTCAGCTATGAGGCACATCTACCAAGTCTTAGGCTCTGAAAAGCCTGATGATACTCTTCTTTTGTAGATTATAGTTCTTGTGTGTATTTCTATTCTTCTGAATCTCTAGAATGATGTGAATTTAGCTTGGTACTCTTGATAGCTTAATCAATAACTTCTCTCTCATTAGGCCCTTCTTGTAGTGATTGGACTTTAGCTCTTGGTGGTAGCTTGGATGATTTTCCCCCTCAACTTATTGTGTGTTTTATGCCTAGCTATGTAAATGATTGCTGTGGTTCTACACTATGATCCTAATTGTCCCTAGGTGATGTTAGCCTAATGTAATTTGCCTAAGTACTAGGTGTGCAAGGTCCTTATCATGTGACAAAGTGTCTCCTAGGCTACTTGACCTTGGTTTATACAAGTTCCTTAGTGAATTCATAAGGCATTTAAATGCTTCTTGACCAACTGGGATATCCACCAAAGAATCAAAATGTAATATCCGTGGATGTCCAAGAAACAATTGATAGGTTGGCATCCCAGCGAATCGAATAATAGGAACTCAAGGATGAACTCAATATTAGGGTTTACATGGCTTGCTTTTCTCAGGTATGGCAATTGAAAATGGTATTCTTCCAAGAAAAATAGTCTTCCATGCATGACATGCAATCCTCTCTAGGCTTGGTGGATAGCACTTTTCTGATCGTCTATGAAGAGGCTCATTGTGCCACTTGGCACAACAGACACATTGATGATTCATGGAGAGGTATTCGTCTTGATAGATTCTATCTCAATCATGATGTTGAATGGGCGATCCATGATATCCAATATAAAATCTTTGATGATTATCTTGAATCTAACCATCTTCATGTCATGATTACCTTTAGGTTAATATGCTCTGACCACTCTAACAAATGCCCTATCTTTTAAATTTAACATGAGCCTTGAAGAGTTGGCCACCATGGATCTAAGCTTGTGCACTCCACCTAAATTTGGATCTAGCGAGAAGGGAGTGTGTTTAGTAGTAGAGAGAGTGAATACTTGAGTTAGGTGTCTACCATGTGGTGTACATAAACAATAAAAGAATGTATGTATACTTAGGGTATAATACACTCACACCTGCAAGGATGCGGTCACATGTAGAAGTAAATATATACACGAAAAGTGTAGCAAAAGGCCTTTACACCCAACAACCACCCACTTAAAGGTCCTAAGTGAACCTTCAACCAACTCCCACTAGTCAAATGCAATGGTCATGTTTCCCGCTAGTAGACTTGTGAGTATCCAAGTCACATGCCATGTCCGTATCACAATATCCTTGCAGGCCTAACGTACCCTTTCCATAGCAAATACATTTTCTTTATGTGCCCTTAAGGTTTCGGAAGATGCATTTCATTGCCTCCCAATTTGCTTTGCCAGGATTTGACATAAACTTGCTCACAACTCCCATTGCATGAGCAATGTTAGGTCTAGTGGCAACCATAGCATACATGAGTGACCCCATGTATGGTGGTAATGGAACACCAAGTGGCTTAGCATGTGCCATAGAAAAACAATCAAGTACTTTTCTAATATACCTTTCTTGTGAGAGAAATAAGAGCTATTGCTCTCTATCTCTCATCACATGCGTGCCCAAAATGTGTTCAGTTGCACCTGAGTCCTTCATGGAAAAGGCTGAATTCAATTGTCTTTTTAGTGCATTAACTGGCTCTTATGCTTACCAAAAATAAGCATATCATCCACATAAAGCACAAGGATAATAAGGCTTCCATCATCAACCTTCTTTGTACATAAGTAGTGATATGAATTACTTTTTTTTAACCCATGTGAGAGCATGAAGGCATAAAATTTCTTATACCACTGTATAAGAGCTTGTTTTAATCCATACAAGCTTCTCTTAAGCTTGCACACCAAATGATCCTTTCTTGGCATAACAAAGCCCTATGGCTATTTTATGTATAACTCTTCTTCTAAATCACCATACAGGAATGTGATTCTAACATCCATCTGATCAAGCTTAAGATCCATAGACGCTATAGTAGAAAACAATACCTGAAGAGTGCTCATTTTGACAACAGGTGAAAAGATTTCTTGAAAATCAATCCCCTCTTTTTGTGTATAACCCTTAGCCACAAGCTTGACTTTGTATTTGGGTTTGCCATCCATACACTTGATTTTATAAACCCGTTTGTTAGGAATAGCTTTCCTATCTTTGGGCAATGGAACGAAATCCTAAGTATCGTTCTGATACAATGACTTCATTTCTTTCTACATAGCTAGGTCCCACTTTTTCTTTAACCCACATGATAATGCCTCTTTATATGTGAAAGGCTCACCCTCATCTATGAGTAAAATGTAGTCCAAAGAGATATTAAATGCCTATATAGGTCTCCAGACATGTGTAGACCTTCTCACCCAATGATCTGTGTTGTTAGGCAATAGATCTACATCCAAAGGAATGTCAATGACCTCATTATTTGGATATTGAACTGCATTTTGAGGTTTTTGTAATTCATTTTCAGCATTCTCATTTTGTTGCCCAAGCTGATTTTTAGCATCCCGTTGCTCTCCATTTTCATGTGGCTCAATAACGACATGCTAATTATCAAAAGAAACATCCAATGGAGCAGAATTTTAAGTGCCTAATGGCAATTTAGGTGGTTGATCATGCTGAAATTTCACTTTCTTTTTGTCTTAATCACTAGATGTGGCATCTTTCAGCAGCTTTGATTCATTAAGTACCACATCTCGGCTTTGTAGTACCTTTTTCATGCTTGGAACCCAAACTCTATAACCTATTACACCTTCATCTCCATAACCCATGAAGATGCCTCCAAGGGATTTCATGTCAAGCTTAGTTCTGTCTATCAACTAGTACATGCACATAGCATTCCCAACCAAAGACCCTTAAGCGGTCATATGAAGCAGGTTTACTAGACCAAACCTCTTCAAGGATCCTGCTTTCAAGTGTACAATGTGGAGATTGGTTGCAAATATGTACCACAATTTTAACTGCCTCTCAGAAAAATTGTGGGAGATTAGTTGTGGACAGCATGCAAGCAGTAAATCTTCTCACATAAAGTGCGATTCATTCGCTTAGCCACACCATTAAAGGACATATTACAAGGGGATATAAGCTCCTATTTAATCCCATTTACATCACAAAACTTATTGAATTATTTAGATATATACTCTTCCCCATTGTTTGTTCTTATGCATTTTATTTTTAAACCCTTTTGAGTACTAACAAATGCATAAAACATTTTAAAGATGTCAAATGCCTCTCTTTTTTGCTTAAGCAAGTAAACCCATAGCTTCCTAGAGTCATCATTAATAAAAGACACAAAATAACGGAAAGCACTATGAGTTTTTATTGGCATGATACATACATCAGAATGGATTAAATCCAAAATACATGCCTTCCTTGAGGCTCCATGGGAGTATGAACTCTTTACATATTTTCCCAAAACATGGTGATTACAAAAGTCAAGCTTTGAGTTTTTTACATCAACTCTTCCAATTGAAGAAATCCAAGATTTGAGTTTTTTACATCAACTCTTCCAACTGAAGAAAGTGTCTGCAAGCCCTTTTGGCTCATGTGCCCAAGATGCTTGTGCTATAGCTCCATGTTTGATTGCACTTCTGCATTGCAACAAGCTTTCCAGGAAGTACCTTGCAATGAAGATAATATAGAGTTCCCTTTTTACCGCCTCTAGTGACAAGCATGGATCCTTTCTGTATCTTCCACATTCCACCACCAAAGGTAGTGAAGTTACCCCTATTGTCTAACTGTCCAACAAAAAGCAAGCTCTTCTTAATGCTAGGTACATACCTAACATCATGAAGAATCAATTCCTAGCCATTTTCAAGAGCTAGGTGTATGGTGCCCACTCCTTCAATATCACATGCATGGTTATTCCCTAGGTAAACTTTTCCAAGGTTACCTACTACATAAGCAAAAAAACACTCCAAAGATGGAGTTACGTGAAATGAAGCACCATTGTCAAGAATCCACGATTGTGATAAACCATCATGAGCAGACAATAAGGCATCTATCACATCATTTTTAGTGATATACATGTCTTCCACTGTCATAGCTTGTGGATTTGAAGATGCAACTAGTAAAGCATCATTTTTATTTTCTTATGTCTCCTTAATGACAACATTAGATATCACATTTTCCTTCTTTGTTTCTTTAGGGGTAGAGCTTCCATCCTTCTCATTCTTTTTGCCCTTTGCATTAGCTTGCTTCTGGTGTTCTTGTTTCTTTTTATAGCTTGCAATCGGGCTTTTTATGCCATTTGCATCCACATTGATAGCAAGTGACATCTTGTTGTTTTTCGTTGCTTTTGCTGTGATTTTTATGATTATTTGCAACATTTGACCTCTTTTCAATTCGTCCTCTTACACTATAGGCTAATCCATTGTTTTCCCCACTCACCTTGCATCTAATCTCCTCATTGAGAATAGAACCACGCACACTATCAAATGTCAAAGTTGGGGTTGTTGCTCAATGACACAACCAATGCTTCCCATGAATATGGCAAAGTCATAAGCAAGAAGATAGCCTTCAAGTTAGGATCAGAAGTCAACATCTTGTAACTGACTCAAAATACCAATGAATGCATTAAAGTGTTTGAGATAGGCTTAGACTCATCAAACTTCAAGTTGACCAACTTTCGCATGAGATAGACCTGATTGACAGGAGTCATATTCTCATATGTAGTCTTGAGTTTCTTCCAAACTGCATATGCAATGGTGAGTCCCTTGATACTAACCAAGATATCATCTGTGATTGCTCAAATTTGTGAATCTGAAAAAGATTCTTTATATCAAATGTAGATGCATTGCCAGCCATTTTTAGCAATAAAAAGGAAATGCAATAAAATGCTGAATACTTTTAGCCGACATCAATGTTGCAGAATATAACAACAAATATGCAAACTTGCACTTCCAAAAGTGCCCAAGAAGCAGACATTTTACTGCAATTTTAGCCCCAAGGGCTGATTACAGCATATACATGAACCAAATTTGATTCATATGCATAAAAGGCAGCTCCCTTTTCAATAATACATCACCATAATATGTACCAGTGTTTCACTGCACAAAGAGCATTCAACAATACATGTACCTAGAGAAGCTGTCCTTTTACAACATTTGATACATCCCAAGTCCAAATTTCTCCCACTCAATAGTGAATCTGCTGTAATTTCACTATCAAAGCAAAAATCAGCTTAGAATACATCACCGATGATGCGAAAATCCCAAAATTTTTGCAATAAATATTTCCCAATTGCATTAATACATCATCACGATTGTTAAATACGAGCAAATGTTACACAAATTTCACAAATTTTGCAAAACTCCCAAATATCGGGGTTCAAATGTACACAAATTTCAATGAAATTGGCTTAGTTGAGCAAAATTTCGTTTGTACATGAGAAGCCTCAAAATTTCTGGAGCAAATGTGCACAATGTTTGCAATTTTTGGGTCAAATTGTCAAGAATCACGTGGTGGGGGGACTTGCTTAAGATGTTGTGCCGAACACACACAGAATGCACAAGGAGAAGCTCACTTAAGAGACAAGAAGAGAGATGGAGGCCAAAACGTTTTCTTGCTGATTTCTTCTTCTTCTTCCGCACTCTTTTACAATGTACACAAAGTATGGATAAGATCTAACATAAAGAAAAGTGGCCTACTAAGTCAAACAATGCATAACCGACTACACTAGTTGACTGGCGCTATAACTATACCAGCTGTAAATAGGTGTAACAACCTGAATATAATAAGTAATGAGTCAGTGGCCATGTGAGAGTCATAATGACTACCAATGTGCTATGTGTAGATGTGTGGACCCATCTAACCAGGCGGTCCATCATCAATGTCCGCATGTGTTGAGCTTGTCATCTCAACACTCCCCCTCAAGCTCAACTGCATCTCTGCAACTCCAAGTAAGCTTCAAAACTTTTGAAGCTTCTTTGTACCCAATGCCTTCGTGAAGATATTAGCTATCTGATCCTATGTGCTGACATACACCAAGTCAATCTCACCTGCTAGTACTTTCTCTCTCACAAAGTGGTAGTGTACCTCAATATGTTTTATCCTTGCATGGAACACAAGGTTCCTAGCCAACTGTATACTACTCATGTTGTCACAATAAATGACAACTGCACCTTCCACCTGCACATCTAAATCAGCCAATAACTTTTACAGCCATACTACCTCACATGCTGCAACAGCAGTACCTCTATACTTAGCCTCTGTACTCGATAAAGCAATTGTAGATTGCTTTTTGCTGCTCCAACTGCTGCACTACCAAGAGAGAATATGTATCCGCTGGTAGATCTTCTATCAGACATACTACCAGCCCAATCTACATCTGTGTATCCAAACACATGTACATCTGTACCTGAGTCATAGAAAAGTCCATAATGTAATGTGGACTTCACATATCTCAATATGTGTCTCACTGCATCCAAATGTGGCTTTCTAGGTACTTGCATAAACTGACTCACAAGACCAACAGCGTAGCTCCAGTCTGGCCTTGTAATGGTCATGTAGATCAAACTCCCCACTATCCTTCTGAATATAGTAGGGTCTTCTATCTTATCCCCAATATCAGCACTCAACTTTACATTCTACTCCAACGGGACTGAAAGTGGTTTGCATGCTGTCATACCATACTTGGACAACATATCCAAGCCATATTGTCTTTGGGAGAGCCATATACCATCATCACATCTGATCACCTCAATGCCAAGAAAATATATTAGCTCACCTAAATCCTTCATCTCAAACTTCTTCTTCAAAAAATCATTGACTTCAGCAATCCCACTATCACTATCACCTGTAATAATCAAGTCATCCACATAGATGACTATGATGACCAAACCTGCATCTCCCTTTCTCACATAAAGTGAGTGATCAGTATCAGACACATAGAAGCCAATATGGACAAGATACTCTCAGATCTTGTCAGACCATGCTCTAGGTGCTTGCTTGAGCCCATAGAGCGCCTTCTTCAACCTGCACACATACGTGGGATGCTTTAAATCTTCATAACCTTCTGGCTGATCCATATACACTTCTTCCTGCAAATCACCATCCAAGAAGGCATTCTTCACATCCATTTGCTGCAACCTCCAACCTTTGGCTGTTGCAAAAGCAATCACACATCTGACAGTTTCCATCCTAGCAACTGGACTGAAGGTTTCATCATAATCTATGCCATATGTCTGGGCATAGCCTTTTGCAACCAGCCTAGCTTTGTACCTACTAATAGAACCATCTACATTGTGCTTAATCTTATAAACCCACTTACATCCAATAGCTTTCTTGCCTTTTGGCAATGATACTAGATCCCAAGTCTTATTGGCCTCTAATGCAGCCATCTCCTCATCCATTGCTGCATCCCAATGAGTATGACCAACAACATCCTCAAAACAAGTGAGCTCAACATCCTCAACTAGTTTCACCATATAAGCATAATGGTGAGCTGCATAACATTCAAAACTAAATCTTTTAATAGGGTATCTCACCCTGCTAGACCTACGTACCACTGGATCACTCAATGGAGTCTTTGCATTGACACGTGCTCTCTGTACACCTGGAGTCCTCATTGAAGGAATGCCAAGCTCATCATCCAAGCTCTGTGAGCCACTAGAGTTTCCATCAAGAACTGCATCAATGCCATCTGACACTTTATTCTTTCCTTTGTCTTTACCTGTAGTGCTACTAGATGCACCTGAAGATGTAGAGCTACTCCTTAGTCTCCCAGACCAAGGACTACCAGATGATGTCCCTGGTCCACTAAGAGTCCGTGATTCTTGCTTTTCAGCCTGCACATGAGTGTCATGATCATCATCATCATCATCATCCAATGCATCACCACTAGATGCATACCAACTACTAATTTCATCAAAGATGACATCCATACTCACTCTGAACTTACATGTGACAGGGTTATAACAGCGATAGCCTTTCTGCTCTAAAGAGTATCCAATAAAGACACACTTTTCAGCCTTTGGATCCAGTTTCTTCTGCAACTCATCTGGCATATGAACATACGCAATGCAGCCAAACACTTTCAAGTGCGATACATCAGGCTTCTTGCTAGTAAAGCATTCTTCAAGAGTCATACCATGAACTGCAGTAGTGGAAGTTCTGTTCATAATATAAACAGCAGTATGAATAGCCTCAGACCAAAAATGCTTAGGCATATTCTTTTAAGCTATCAAGGCACGTGCAACTTCTGCAATATGCCTATTTTTCCTTTCTGCAATCCCATTTTGCTGTGGGGTATATCTGCATGTGAACTGTCTCTTTATCCCATGAGATCTTAGAAAATCACTGAACTCATTCGAGAGGTACTATCCCCCTCCATCTGACCTCAAGCACTTTACTTTCAAGCTTGTTTCTCTTTCAACTGCAGCCTTGAAAGTTCTAAAGTGCTCAAACGCTTCACTCTTTTCCTTCATAAAATATACCCACAGCTTTCTAGAACAATCATCAATGAATGTGACAAAGTATAAACTACCTCCAAGAGATACATTTTGTGTAGGCCCCCAAATGTCTGTATGCACAACATCAAGGATATTTCTACTTACATCTCTGTCATGTGAAAAGGGTTGTCTTGCCTCCTTATCAAACTGACATGCTTCGCATATCTTATGAAATTCTGCAACTCTAAATGTAGGCAAACCTGTAACCAACCCTTTGGACTGCATTAATTTCAACCTTTGTACATTTGCATCTCCAATGCATTTGTGCCAAATTTCAATATCTGCAACAACACCTTTTCCTTTAGCATACATAGCAACATTCATAGTAGGAATTCCAGCATCCAGAGTAAACATATGTCCAACTCTACTTTCCTTTGCAACTAACCTGCACGTGTCATTGAAGTCTTCTACAAAGCAACCCTTTGCATTAAATCTGACTTGTAGCCCTTGCTCTACCATCTGACTGACTAACACCAAGTTCTTGGTAATAGATGGCACATGTAATACATCTAAAAGACTCTTTGTCTTACCATCATGCAAGGACAAGGAAACTTTTCCAATGTGTGAAATTGGATGGCATGAATCATCACTCGTCTACACATAACCTGCATTTTGCAAGTCCTGCATCTCTCCAAACCATTTTGCATGGCTGGTCATATGATTGGATGCACCTGAATCAATATACCAAACATCATCATGTGTTCCCTTTCCTATAACAGCATTCAGCATATACTGCATAACAAACAGACGTTCATTTTTATCTTCATTCTATCGTGAAGACGATGCATAGTTTCCTTGCTGCAACTTACCACTGCGGATATCATCTTTCTTAGCATAACATTGGGCTGCGATATGACCTGTTTAGCCACAGTAGTGGCACATAATACCAGAGTTGTTAGAACCTCTGTTCTGCCATCCACCTCTTCCTCTAAAGCTCCCCCTGCCTCTAAAGTTACCACGACCTCCTGAAACCTGCATATCGTCAAATTGCTGATTCAATCTGTTTTGCTGGTTGTCACTACCACGTCATGTACCACGGCCTCTTGAAGAAAACCTGCCACGTCCCCTTCCTGAACTGGAGTAGAAAGCTTGGACCTGTTCAACACTTCTTTCAAATGTCTCACTCTACATGTTGATCTCTTCAGTGATCATAAGGGAGACCAACTCATCGAAATCTGGAAATGGCTTTCTGACATATACGGAAGTTACTAAAGACTTCCAAACCTTTTCATTGTTAAGTCCACCCAAGGTAGACGACACCAAATCATCATCATCGGGCATTGCATCAATTGCTGCCAATGCATCTGCAATGCTCCTTACCTTCATTGCATACTCATTGATAGACATCTTCCCTTTCTTCAATGTATTCAACTCTTGCTTGAGTTGAATCTTTCGTGCCTTTGTATTTACGGAAAACATACTTTCAAGTATGGTCCAAGCTGCATATGAATTCTCTGCATTTCTAATGTGTCCTAGCATATAATTGTCAATTACCGCAGACAACCAATACATGACCTTCTTGTCTTTTGCATTCCATTCCTTCCGTGCCTTTGTCTCTTCTGCAGTTGGAGGATCACTCACCTCCGACTCCTTTTCTTCACCTGAAACGAACTCGTAGAGGCCTTTTCCAATAAGGAAGTTCATGACACGGAACTTCCATGAAGGGTAGTTATTCTTGTCGAGCTTCTCAATGATGGGGCTTCCACTGTTCTTTGCCATTATCACAAAATTAATACCAACAGCAAGTAAATCTTCTGCAACCCTCGACCTGTAGTGCACATCAATACACCAGACAGCCTTTTTCACTATTTGCTCAACAATACATGCAATCTGCAACCAGTTTGTAGACAAACCTTGTGTTTACTCGCTGGTAAACACCTTTGAACTTACAGATCTGAAATCTGTAACCTGTGCACCCACTTTCGATCAATACAGTCGAAGTCACAGTGTACCCTAAAACTGTTGTCCGCAACCTTGCGGCTCTAAAACGGGGCCTAAAACGGCCTCAGATTGCCCAAAATCTCACTGCAATCTGAGATTTTTGCTCGACCTTGCTTTCAGTGCCTCCAAAGGCACTATCCAAGAGAGAGAGTGAAAGAATGGGAGAGCTTCTTACCCCTGGCTTGCTTGCTCGAACCTTGCTTCTTCTCCTTCGCTTCAGCCTTCGAAATCAGCCTCTCTCAGTGGCATGGCTCTGATACCATGTCAAGAATCACGTGGTGGGGGGACTTGCTCAAGATGCTGCGCTAAACACACATAGAATGCACAAGGAGAAGCTCACTCAAGAGACAAGAAGAGAGATGGAGGCCAAAACCTTTTCTTGCTGATTTCTTCTTCTTCTTCCACACTCTTTTACAAGGTACACAAAGTATAGATAAGATCCAATATAAAGGAAAGTGGCCTACTAAGTCAAACAATGCATAACCGACTACACTAGTCGGCTGGCGCTATAACTATGCCAATTGTAAATAGGTGTAACAACTTGAATATAATAAGTAATGAGTCAGTGGCCATGTGAGAGTCATAATGACTACCAGCGTGCTATGTCTAGACGTGTGGACCCATCTAACCAGGCGGTCCATCATCAATGTCCGCATGTATTGAGCTTGTCATCTCAACACAAATGTCTCTATTTTGCATTAATAAGATCAAATCTGGAAAAAGCCCCAAATTTCGAGCATAAATTTATACAAATCTAAGAGTTGTGCTTATGTGCACAAACCCTTGTCCGTAAGCAAGGGGTCTGATGCAAAAATTTTAAAAAAATGACAAAAAATGCTATCACTGTTGTGTCGATAGCCTCTCATGACCTGCACTTGCCTACCCACAGCCTGTCCCTGCTGCCGCTTAGTTGTCGCTTGCTATGCAAATTGTGAGCGCAAGCCAAAAAATTGGCGACTTGACATGTGAGAGATGATGACTTGCTGAAATGTGTCACATGAGAAGTGTAGCGGAGGGCCTTTACACCCAACACTAAAAGGAAGGGAAAGAAGCAAACTAAGCAAGAGAGCCAAAGAAGAAGGCATCTTAAAGAAATACTAAAAAGAGTCACAAACCCAAAACCAACTAAAAGAGGAAGTAACCTCGCTAGCTAAGAAGAATCAAGAATTAAAGTAAGCGCATGAGAAACAATTGGAGACCTCAAACACCTTGATCAAGTAGCAAAGTAGAGGCTTGGAGCAAGTCAAACGGAAGGTTGAGCAAATGGATGAGCTAGGCTGAGAAACCATCTATAAGTTAACAGCAAACTTGGCAAAGGCAACCCACAAAATAAATCTAGCTAACGAAAGAGCAAGGATGATAGAAAAGCTTATGCAAATGCAACAATACAAAAATTTCTCAAACCCTAACCAAGGTCACTAACCCATGTGAAAACAACATTGTTGAGAAGCTCAAAAGAAAGCTTCAAACTGCAAGAGAAGCCATGAAAAATAGCAGAAAATAAAAAATACCTCAACAAGAGTATAGATTTATCAAAGGAGAATGCATAATGAAGGGTATTCAAATGAAGACATTAGAAAATTGGATTCTATTAGTCAAGAAGAGCCACAAATACCAATTGTGAGCTAGTGAAATTAAAGCTAAATACATATGATAGGTGAATTACTCTTAAGGTTGTATACAATAATCTGCAATCTAGATACCTAAGAATAAGGTTCGATCCATATGTAAGGTGGGAAAAGATTAAAGAGACTATTCGCATGGTTGCAAATTCAATCCTAGCTTATCTTTCCACTTTTTCTAGCTTCTTAATTGCATCTCCTAGGCATCCATAGTTCATGAGAAGACAACACCTTCATCTCGTGAGTCTATTGAGAGGAGAATAATGGCTTTGATCATCATAACTCTCTCTCTCTCTCTCTCTCTCTCTCGGAGATGACTATGGCGATTTTGTTAAGGTAAGGTTCAAGTGCAAAATATGGCGCAACAGGGGAAAGCGTGATGTTGCCTCATCGAGCGTTTTTAGTTGCTGCTGCGAAGCTACTGTTAAATCATAACAATCAGCTATAGCTGGACTAACATCAGCTCACATGGCATGTGCGGAAGCCCGTGAGCTGATGGAGCAAGCAGACGCGGAGCTCAATGAGATTAAAGACATGATTGGCCGTAGCAACTATAGTTAGATGAGCAGCAACTGCACTAAGCTGCAACAAATGAAGCCCCTGGGATATTTTTTAAAAATGGCTGCAACAATGGAGGATCATTCAACAGAGTTGGGGACTTGGGGGCTAGGGAGGTGCTCCCAGACGCTGCTATAATTATGGCTTGCATGAAAACTTAAATGAAGCATGGGTCCATTTGTATGGATGGGATTTAACCTTACAGGGTTATGTATTTGTTACACACACGTGTAAAGCTTTCTAGGCACCCTACAAGCCCCCACTTGCATGGCTCCTAGCATGAGAAAGGGAGGGTTAGTTAAATACCATCGCTTTGCAAGTGCCCTAATGATCCGTGCATGCCCAGGTCCTAGCATATAGAGTGAGAGAGAATGAGAGAGAGGAGGGGAGTTTAAACAATATCGTGTTACACGCATCATCAAGACCTGTGCTTGCACATGATGCCGTGCCACAAATTCTAGCACGACGTGCTATTTTAATAAACAACCAATTTCTAAAAGCCATAAACTTCACTAGTAGCAAAAACAAAACCTAGAAAAAGTCATTAGTGCAATAGCAAGAAAGAGAAAACTTTTTGAAGCCCTTGTATAAGAGGGTATCCTACACCATCACACACAAGCAATAATAGAAGTCGTGCTAATAATCTGTAACCATGGAGCAGCCAAATAATGGATGGCAATTCTACTCATATCATAAAAGCCACTTGCCATACCAATAAGCCTCTAATGGGACCAACGCGACCATCAACTCCAAAGTCAAGAGTCAAAGACAAAAGCATTCCTAGTACACCAAATGTGCCCAAGTCCAATCCAATATAAGAAATGAAACAAATGATTGCAATTGTCAAATCAGGGGTGATCTGCCCAAGACCCATGCTCTATCAGTAGTTATTTGGGTGCCATTGAAGTCCAAACGTTAGAAATAATATCCCAAAATTCTCGAGCAACCCTCCCTTTCATTGCGGAAAAGGCCATGCAACAATCTTAGGGCACAATCTTAGGTACACAACAACCACCAACAATCTTGCATTGCGGAAAAGGCCTCTGAAAAGAGCGCCCAACCTAAAACCTCTCTCTCTCTCTCTCTCTCTCTCTCTCTCTCTCTCTCTCTCTCTCTCTCTCTCTCTCTCTCTCTCCCTCCCTCCCTCCCTCTCTCTCTCTCTCTCTCTCTCTCTCTCTCTCTCTCTCTCTCTCTCTCTCTCTCTCTCTCTCTCTCTCTCTCTCTCTCTCTCTCTCTCGGTAATCAAGTGGCTAGGGTCTACCTTAGCACTAAGTCACTTGTTTTTATTAAAACATATTCCTCTCTCTCTTTCTCTCTTTCAGTCTTTGTCTCTTGTCGTAGTATCAACTATAATTGAGGATGATAGATACACATAATGTAGACATTTTATCCAAGTTCAAAATCATGTGCGAAGCTCAATAAGTAGCAATTATAGTGTGCTAGTGAAATAATGTAGCAGCATGCCAAGGGAACTAGATTTTGTAGTCAAACTAATCCTTATTTCATCCTTCAGACATCAAAACAAGGCATCAGCATATTAAAGGGGATTGAACTTTTGTAACATGTAATATTTACGGACATGAGACGAGTGTTATTCATTTGAACTCATCTACTATATTGCCGGTCTCCATTTAAGTAAAGAATATGATTGACATAGCACACTTTTCTACTTATGAGACATGCATTGAGGTTCAGTTGGAGCCCTTAAAATATGTACAAAAGAAGTATGGGTACTCCATCTTGTGTGATGGATGGTTTGATGCCTGTGGGAGAAATGTGTGTAATGTCATGGTCTCATGTTGTAGGGGCACTATGTTTGTGAAGGCTATTGATGCCTCTTTGCCAAGCCTTACTATGACAAGAGCATTTATATGGCAACACTTAGGAAATGTCATGTTGCAAATTGGCCTCGAATATATTGTGTAGGTTGTGACTGATAATGGAAGCAATTATGTCTCCATGGCCAACATGTTAGAGGAGGAGTTTCCAGCCATTGTATGGATGCCAGGTGCTTCTAATTGTATTGGTCTTTTGATTGAGGATATAGACAAAATTTAATGGGTTGAGGGGTAATACTCTTGTGTTCTTTGCTAAGAACATGCAGTTGGAATCTCGATTAACATCTTTGAGAACTTGGCCTGAAACCTTCAACCCTTCTCTTATCTCTACCATCTCCGAAGTCTAAGCTCTTGAACCCTCATACATTCTTCTCTCTCTTAAACCCCTATGGTTGACCGTGAAGTACCTCTTGAACCTTTAAACATTCATTGAATCTGCTTATCTCTTGAAGACACATCTCCATTTATCTTGTCCAATTTTCTTGCCAAACCCCTGTGATGACTTTCAAACCTACACACTCCGACATTGGTGAACTGGACGTGAAGGTCGGTTGCAAGAAAACTCCAAGATGGGGGATTCTTCAAGAGATACTCTACAATAGTTGGTGTGCATACTGCAGCAAACTGAGCAACAACTAATTTAAATGTTATAACCACAACAACAAAAAAGGCAAGACGAAGAGAATATTCATTCCATAGATCTCAAGGCCCTAGAAACAGTCATCGCCATTGCACATTGCAGGTGGCAGGCGCCCGTCATCATCACTTTATTCTTTATTCTTTTAGTGATAGTTCGAATAAAGGAAGGCCCGGACACACATTGTGACTATTGGAGTTCCCATTTCTTGTCTCTCTCTTTCTTGCTCTTGCTCTCCCGCCATAGCTCTCGAGTGCAAGCTTCGATCCTTCTCACCTTTTAGAGATTGAATGGATTTGTGATAGGTGTAGATGTGGAAAATAATGTGGGTTTCTTTTGTCCATTAAATGCATTAAATTTAAATGATGGTGATAAAGATGCACCTACTTCATTTTGACCTTTGAAAACAAGATTGTTTGAAGGAAAAGAAGGGGAAGGAGTACTCAATCACAGTTTCTTGTTTCAACTGCTTACCTAGTCTTGAGTTCATAAAGAAATATCTGTCTTTCTCGTTACTCATAAACTAGAAATTGGTTTGCATATGTCCTTTATCATGAAAATCATCCATACCAATAGGAGAAGGGGAATCATCATTAAGAGAATATGAAATGGTAGATATACTTGGCACCGGAGAGAATAGGTATGAAGGCAATGGAGTGTACTCTTTACCAGTTTCCACTTGTGGATAGTCCTAAGTGGAGATTCCGCCCTTCTTGTATGGTTAGTAGATCGGTGCATCGAATTTGAAGGGCGAAATTCAAACTTACCTTCTATCTGCTATGCTGGGCTTTGTGCATAAAAATGAGGTCGTACTTAATTGCAGTGATCTTGTAAGGTCGCGGAACCCCATGGTCGTCTTGTCCAATCATGTTGGGAGCTTGTGAAGCAAGTTGTGAGGCCCACTCCGATTCGTTCCTCGATGGATTTAGCTCGGATGTGAGAAGTGGTACGGAAGTAGTGTTCGAAGTCATCTACCCGTGTGTTATTCTTGTTTCTTGTGTAGAGCTTTTATATTAAGGCCTAGGTTTCTCTTAGAGAACTCGGCTCTAATACCATGTTAGAAAAATAACCTAATACAGAAACAAAAATAACACCATATGACAAAGCACATACTAATAGAAAAACACAATGCTCATGCAACAAACACACTATGCAGTGAATGAATATTGAACCTTGAACTCTGTCTCAAGGATCAGGGCAGGGGCAATGAGTTGGAGAGTGTGTCGTACTCCGAACGGATCATGATGCAGTAAATGCAACCTCCGAGTGTCGAATAATAGTAAATGCAGCATGTGCATGGCTAGACCTGATATAAACGACAGTTTAGAGAGAGTGTGTATTGTAAATGTAGGTTAAGGAGAGAAAATCTGCAAGCATAGGCTGAGATGATGGTGACAATTGGAGAGAAAACTGGAAAATCTAATGAGGAGAGAGAAAACAATAGCGAATAGAGCTAAGAGAAAATATACAAATTGGCAGGGCGGCAGCTGGAGTGTGCAAACACAGAAGTATGCTGAGGTGGCAGGTTGTACAACAACTGGATGGGTGGACAACAATAGTTGCTTGGCTGAAAACAACAGCAAAATGATAATGCAGAGCTAGAAATAGACGGCTAGATGAGTGAAGACTGCAATGGACAGCTTGGATTGCGATGTCCTCCGTGAATAGGGTGTGGGTAGCAAGTTGAAAATACCTGAAACTTGCAAAAATGAGATTAAGACTGAATGGATGGTAGCATACCTATTTATAAAAAGTGTTGGCTCTCCCAAGTGGGTTTATGCTTATGGGACATTGACACTCTCTAGGAACACATCTCTTTTAAATAAATAAGGTTTTTGCCTTAATTAAATATGTTTTGGGACTGTTTAAGTTAATGCATTTTTAGCTCAACAAGGCTATGGAGCGGGAGTTGGATGCTATTGTGTGAAATGGTACTTAGGATATTGTGTCTTAGCCCGTTTATAGTAAGGTGATTGGTATGAAATGGGTCTTCTAGACCAAATATCACAGTGATGGTACTCCGAATAAGCACAAGGTATGGCTTTTTCAAAAAAACATGAAAATTGTCTGGTAGTTTTGTTCCTTGACTAAAATCTAGCATATAAAAATCACTAAAAGATATTAAAAGAAACTTTCTAATTTCACTTTTATTATTTCTATTAAAAGCTAAATTACACCACATCTAATCATTTGGCATTGAATATGAAGCATCACATGCATAACTAATTAATGTCTGAATACAAAAGTTCATAAAAATGGCTATTGAATGAGGAGAGAGGAGGAATCTAAACAAAACATTTATGGATACTATAAAAAAGACTATGAGATTGAAAAGTAGAGAGAGAATGAGATTACTTTTGTTTTCTTTCCTCCACTTTTTCTTATGTTAAGGAGGGGAGAGGGGGCTAAAAGGCCCAAAAGAGAGTTCATTTTATTCCTAGTGGTTAAACCAATAATTGACACTTGCAAACATCCTTAAGCAATCCTTGAACTATTGTGAATGTCATCTATGCATGAAATGTGCTTGATGAACTTTGTTGTATTCTCTTCTAACATTACTACAAACTTATCATGGGACATCTATTGTGGGTCACAACTTCAGATATTTCACATGGACAACATGCATACCTTCTCCCAAAACCACAATTGTTACAACACCCTTAAGACACTTTTGATCATGGTACATTGAGTCTTATTTCTTGGCATGTAAGCACGACTCCCATAATTGTGTCATGAGATTAAAGACATGCTCATATGCTTAACATCTTTGTCATTATTTTGAAGGCCTATGATTTCACAAGAACATCATCACAATGGTCCATACAATGCAAAAGAATCAATGTGCATATAATTCAAGGTATCCTTAAAATACATAATTTGAATGTGGTAAATTCAACGTGTTGTCCTTCAATTTGTATATAAAGTATGGCTTAAGCTTATCAAATGAGTGTTGCCCACTTCAGGATGTTTCTCTTTGAACTTGAGATAAAACTCCTTATGCATGGAAAACTAGAAATGTGAGATTTTATATCAATGTGCATAGCATTATGTAGTATGTGCTACATATCTTCATAGTGCTATACAATTATAGAGTGCTCTATAGTATAATATTTTACATTGTTATATTGCATATTTAGTGGAGTGTTATATATAGCATATAGCTTAAAAGTGCCAAATCGCAAGATGCTAAATATTGAGATGCTCAAATAGTCTTATATAGCACATTGAGTGCATAAGTCTATTTGCTATATCACAACATATATCACATGAGTTCTATAGCATATTGGATATGGACTTACCTCTTCTACACTATATAGCACTAGATCTCTTTATAGTCATCTATAACACTTGTGCTATATAGCATTGATCTCTCTTTAGTGCAAGAGACGAATCTAGATAGTGGAGAAAAATATGGTTATATAGTACAAAGGTTGTTGTGGCTCTTGGACTATAGAAAGATATATTACTATATAGGACAAGGGTTGATGTTGCTGTTGCACTATAAAGATATATAGTGTTACATAGTAGAAGGGGTGTTGTTGCTTTTGGACTACAAAGACAAATAAAGCTATATAGCACAAGAGCTACTATGCCTCTTGGACTATAGATAATGATACTGTTATATAGCACAATAACTCTTGTTGGCTTCTAGACTATGGATAGGTAAAGTGCTTTATAGATATGGCTTTTCAACTATTAGGTGAGAAATTTCTATATAGCATTAGGGTTGCTATACTTCTTGGACTTTAATGGTGGGATAAATTGTCATAAACATAAAATTTGATATACCTCTTGGACTATGCATGGATAAAGCTATACATAGCACAAGGGATGTTATGGCTATCAAATTATGGAGAGATACAATGCTAGATAGTTCAAGGGTTTGTATCTCTTAGACTATGGAGAGATACAACGATATAGCACAAAAGCTACCATGGCTCTTGGCCTCTATTAATCTTAATGCTATATATCACAAGGGATAATATTGGCTCTTGGACTATATAGAAAATAGTGCTAAATAGCCAAATGGATGCTACCATAGCACCCCTTCTACAATATAGCATTACATCTCTTTATAGTCCAAGAGTCATTATAGGCCTTGTGATATATAAGAATATTTGTGTCTATAGTAAAAAAAGACACAACACTCATTTTATTATATAGCACTATCTCTTTATAGTGCAACTGCCACAACCACCCTTGTGCTACATACCATTATATCTCTCTATAGTCAAAGATCCACAACAAGCCTTTTGTTATATACTACAATGTTTTTGTGTGTAGTCCATAACTATGTATTGTGAATGTGAGAAAGTAATAGTGGTTTTGAATATAAGAAAGATGACTCCAAACATGGAAAGCATGAAGGAAACGTCAAAGGTACTTAGCATATTGCTTTCAACTAATTTGTTTACTTTATGAATAGACTTTTTGTTAGGTGATGCCTTGGTCTCTTTGTCCAAAAAGCTATTACTAGCTCCTTGATCTTTACAATGACCATGTCAAATGTTTGTTGTCATTGGCATTGATGCCAGGAGGCATATTTTACGGTGGATTCCGTGCCACGGTGGATTCCGTGAGGTTTTACGGTGGATTCCGTAAACTTTGATGACCGGGGCTCATACACAAAGTGGATTCTTTGTGCGAGAAGTTGATGGGATGCCTGTCCTTTTCGGGCGTTTCATTAATTTAGTGTGTACATGGGTGATTCCATAGCGGGTGATTCCGCAAAATGCATATTAAATTAATAAACGTTTATGAGTTTAGAGTGCGCACTCGTAATAAATTAAGGTTAGGATTTATTTCTAACCAGTTGATTTATTTATGTAGCTGAAGACTACTAGGTATTCACTTTTTTCAGTTTAATTGTATTATTTTACTAACGATTGTGAATGCTTCAGTTGATGTGTAGAGATAGCAGCAGTGGCGGAGGAAAGCATTGGAGTCTAGCGAGTGTTCGATCCATGGATTATATTTTGATAGGCGCCACGCCTATATTTTGTCATGTCTATTGAGGCATCGATTATTTATTATTATTTTGTATGCGCCTATCCGCACGGATATGTTATTTCTATTTGGACATTGTATTGGGCGTGCCAGACTCTTTGGGCACCGTCCATTAGCTTTATTCCTATTTTTGTAAAAGCAAACTCAAAAGCTAAAAGCTTGATATATTTTTGTAAATTGGGCTATTATTGAGCATGAAGAAGAAATATACATAAAATACATGCTTTGTGAAGCGCTCACACAAGGCATGGGGGGAGATTGCACCCAATTGGTCTCTTGCTCTTGTCGTTCATGCTTTTTACCTTGTAACTTGTGCAAAAAGTAGAGTTCATTGTTCTTGGGGACCTTCCGGGATTCACTACGTGAGCATAGAGCGATCGATCTGTGCACCAGTGGTATCAGAGCGAAGCTGAGATCAAGAGCTTCCAATCGCTACCCATCTCGTGCGAAGGCGGAGCTCTTGGAACGATCAGGCTCTACGGTCAATCTCGTCGCGAACCGTCGATACAAGCAGACTTCTGGCGCGATCAAGAACCCCTGTTTCTGTCATTAGATCGCGAAGGACCGGGCTATATAGGCAGAGGACCACTCCTTCATCAAGTCATCAAAAAGATAGATAAGCTTTATTATTTTCATAGCTCATTCTTTCAAAAAGCTTAATAATAAGCTTATAAGCTTGGTTAGAAGCTTAGAAGCTTCACGAAATTAATCCGCGAGGTATCAGAGTATCGCCGATTTTTACGCGATGGATCAAAACAGCCCCCCCCAACAAAATTCGCCGATTAAGCTTCCTTAAGCTTAATCCATTAAGCTTAGTCTTCTAAGCAACTCTCAAACCCTGCAAGCCAACAACTTCAGGCCACACACCACAGAAGTCAAGTTCTGCAAGTAAATTCTGATCAAGTTTTGCAAGTTCCTTAAGTCGGCTAAGTTCTGCAAGTCTGCAACTCTGCAAGTCACATAAGTCTGCAACTCTGCAAGTCAGACTAGTCAACTGGAGTCAGAACTGACTTGTGCTCAAAACTCCTAGAATGACTGTTCCTGTGCAGAAACTCCGAATTGCAAAGTTATTCATTGAAAGGTCCTCTACCCATACGCAGGTTTGTTGAGGCATTTTCAGCATACAAAGAAGGAAAAATCGCAGATTTTCTGAAGATTGAGAAAGATATACCCCAAAACACATAAGCCTTGTATCCCCGAACTTGAGCTACGCTCATCCTGCTAACTTGATTTTGAGTGAGAAAGGTCTTTTGAGTTTTACAGGATGACGGAACCACATATGGATGATCTTATGGCTGAAGGTGACCTACCTGAACCTACGATGGAGCAAAAGCTGAACTTAATCATAATGCAATTGGAAGAAGAACGAAGGGCTAGGCAAGCATTGCAACCACAACTGGCAAAATTACAAAGAGCGTCTACCGACAAAGAAGAACCTCAAGCTGAAGATCTGATTCGACGTACCATCGACGCAACTCTCGAAGCTCAAACCATCCGCAAGGAATCAAAGATAAGTAAAAGAAGTTTCAAATTCCATACTTTCAATGGCATACGAGAAGGAAAGATTGTTCTAGCATTCATTAGTCAGTTTGACGACTATTTCCATGAGGAAACCTATGCAGAAAAAGATAAAATCAAGTGTGTTACTAATCATTTGGTAGACAGAGCATCACTTTGGTGGACTGTAGTACGCAAGAGCATAGATTTTCCTGCTACCTCGGAAGATTTCAAGAAAAAGTTAATGCAGAATTTCCTTCCACCGCAATTTCATGAGAAAGCTATTAAGCAATGGGATCTTCTCAAGCAACAGGATCGTGAGCATATTCCTCAGTATAAAGAGCGTGTTTGGAATGCACTCCTCTAGCTACGCATGCTTGAAGACGTACCAGAGATGACACATAAGCGTAAATATATGTCTGGACTTCTTGGGCATTACTACGCTGAAGTTAACATGTTCAAGCCTGCTACTCTTGAAGACGCCATTTCACTAGCTCACGACACTGAAGATAAGCTACGAGGCAGAGACAGACGACCACAGCAATTCCAAGCCAATGGTAATTATGGAACTAAACAATTCAATTCCAATTTTAGAAGATTTAATCCAGGTCGTTTCTCTTCATCATCTTTCCGCAAAAATTGGGCAAAACCACTTGCATTACCATCCAATGTCAATCAAAACCCTAAGCCTATTCCATAGCCAAATCCAAATGTACCTAGACTTCCTGCCATTGCAAACAATGTAACCAAAGCCAAGCCAATAGTATGCTATAAATGCCACCAGCTTGGACATTTAGCAGCAAATTGTCATTCAAAGAAGCCACCAGCTCATATCAACTACCTTGGAACCATGGACGAAGAAGAACATGAAGATATGCCTAATTTCACTGAAGATGAGGACGACACTACTACTACTTCCGATATTTTACCAGGTATGCCTACTCCACATTCATTATTGACTATAAAATGTTTGGTGCATGGAAAGGAAAAGACTATTTTGCATGATGACAGTAGTACTCATAATTTTATTTCAGCAAAATTGGTAAAGGAATTGAAATTACAGACTGTACCCACGCATTTTCGCATCAAAGCTGCATTTTTAGACACTAGGTATAATGGTACACAGGAAGTGCAAGACTTAGAGATTCAAATTGGTTCATACACTAAAAGAAGAAATTTCTTAGTTGTTCCATTACAGTCGAGTGACATTATTTTAGGTATGCCTTGGCGACACCAACATAACCCAGATATAGATTATTCCACACACACAATGAATATTAATTTTCAAGAAAAATCTATTATATTATATGGTATGCATGCATCTAATGTTTTTCCATTGCTTTCGCATACTCAAGCTAAACGTGCATTACGCAAGAGTACTAAATCCTATCTCATTTGGGTGAATGAACTGCAAGTAAAAGAAAGTCATATGCACCTTAGGCATAAAGAATTTCTTGCATATTTTAAGGACTGTTTTGCAGAAGACCTACCACCAGGTTTACCTCCTTCACATCTAGAAGACCATAAGATAGATTTGATCCCTGGCACACATGCCAGGAGGCATATTTCATGGTGGATTCCGTGCCACGGTGGATTCCGTGAGGTTTTACGGTGGATTCCGTAAACTTTGATGACCGGGGCTCATACACAAAGTGGATTCTTTGTGCGAGAAGTTGATGGGGACACCTGTCATTTTCAGGCGTTTCATTAATTTAGTGTGTACATGGGTGATTTCATAGCGGGTGATTCCCCAAAATGCATATTAAATTAATAAACGTTTATGAGTTTAGAGTGCGCACTCGTAATAAATTAAGGTTAGGATTTATTTCTAACCAGTTGATTTATTTATGTAGCTGAAGACGGCTAGGTATTCACTTTTGTCGGTTTTTTGTATTATTTTACTAACGATTGTGAATGCTTCAGTTGATGTGTAGAGATAGCAACAGTGGCGGAGGAAAGCATTGGATTCTAGCGAGTATTCGATCTATGGATTATATTTTGATAGGCGCCACGCCTACATTTTTTCATGTCTATTGAGGCATCTATTATTTATTATTATTTTGTATGCGCCTATGCGCACGGATATGTTATTTCTATTTGGACATTGTATTGGGCGTGCCAGACTCTTTGGGCACCGTCCATTAGCTTTATTCCTATTTTTGTAAAAGCAAACTCAAAAGCTAAAAGCTTGATATATTTTTGTGAATTGGGCTATTATTGAGCATGAAGAAGAAATATACATAAAATACATGCTTTGTGAAGCGCTCACACAAGGCATGGGAGGAGATTGCACCCAATTGGTCTCTTGCTCTTGTCGTTCATGCTTTTTACCTTGTAACTTGTGTAAAAAGTAGAGTTCATTGTTCTTGGGGACCTTCCGGGATTCACTACGTAAGCATACAGCGACCGATCTGCGCACCAGTGGTATCAGAGCAAAGCTGAGATCAAGAGCTTCCAATCACTACCCATCTCGTGCGAAGGCGGAGCTCCTGGAACGATTGGGCTCTACGGTCAATCTCGTCACAAACCGTCGATACAGGCAGACTTCTCGCGATCAAGAACCCCTATTTCTATCATTAGATCGCGAAGGACCGGGCTATACAGGTGGATGACCACTCCTTCATCAAGTCCTCAAACAGAGAGATAAGCTTTATTATTTTCATAGCTCATTCTTTCAAAAAGCTTAATAATAAGCTTATAAGCTTGGTTAGAAGCTTAGAAGCTTCACGAAATTAATCCGCGAGGTATCAGAGTATCGCCGATTTTTACGCGACGGATCAAAACACCCCCCCCCCCACAAAATTCACCGATTAAGCTTCCTTAAACTTAATCCATTAAGCTTAGTCTTCTAAGCAACTCTCAAACCCTGCAAGTCAACAACTTCAGGCCACACACCACAGAAGTCAAGTTCTGCAAGTAAATTCCGATCAAGTTCTGCAAGTTCCTTAAGTCGACTAAGTTCTGCAAGTCTGCAACTCTACAAGTCACATAAGTCTGCAACTCTGCAAGTCAGACTAGTCAACTGGAGTCAGAACTGACTTGTGCTCAAAACTCCTAGAATGACTGTTCCTGCGCAGAAACTCCGAACTGCAAAGTCGTTCATTGGAAGATACTCTACCCATACGCAAGTTTGCTGTAGCATTTTCAGCATATGAAGAAGAAAAAATCGCAAATTTTCTGAAGATTGAGAAAGATATACCCCAAAACACATAAGCCTTGTATCCCCGAACTTGAGCTACGCTCATCCCGCTAACTTGATTTTGAGTGAGAAAGGTCTTTTGAGTTTTACAGGATGACGGAACCACATATCGATGATCTTATGGCTGAAGGCGACCTACCTGAACCTACGATAGAGCAAAAGCTGGACTTAATCATGATGCAATTGGAAGAAGAACGAAGGGCTAGGCAAGCATTGCAACCACAACTGGCAAAATTACAAAGAGCGTCTACCGACAAAGAAGAACCTCAAGCTGAAGATCTAATTCAATGTACCATCGACACAACTCTCGAAGCTCAAACCATCCGCAAGGAATCAAAGATAAGTAAAAGAAGTTTCAAATTCCGTACTTTCAATGGTATACGAGAAGGAAAGACTGTTCTAGCATTCATTAGTTAGTTTAACGACTATTTCCATGAGGAAATCTATGCAGAAAAATATAAAATCAAGTGTGTTACTAATCATTTGGTAGACAGAGCATCACTTTGGTGGACTGTAGTATGCAAGAGCATAGATTGTCCTGCTACCTGGGAAGATTTCAAGAAAAAGTTCATCCAGAATTTCCTTCCACCGCAATTTCATGAGAAAGCTATTAAGCAATGGGATCTTCTCTAGCAACGGGATCGTGAGCCTATTCCTCAGTATACAGAGCGTTTTTGGAATGCACTCCTCCAGCTACGCATGCTTGAAGACGTACCAGAGACGACACATAAGCGCAAGTATATGTCTGGACTTCTTGGGCATTACTACGCTGAAGTTAACATGTTCAAGCCTGCTACTCTTGAAGACGCCATTTCACTAGCTCACGACACTGAAGATAAGCTACAAGGCAGAGACAGACGGCCACAGCAATTCCAAGCCAATGGTAATTATGGATCTAAACAATTCAATTCCAATTTTAGAAGATTTAATCCATGTCATTTCTCTTCATCATCTTTCCGCAAAAATTGGGCAAAACCACTTGCATTACCATCCAATGTCAATCAAAACCCTAAGCCTATTCCACAGCCAAATCCAAATGTACCTAGACTTTCTGCCATTGCAAATAATGTAACCAAAGCCAAGCCAATAGTATGCTATAAATGCCACCAGCTTGGACATTTAGCAGCAAATTGTCATTCAAAGAAGCCACCAGCTCATATCAACTACCTTGGAACCATGGACAAAGACAAACATGAAGATATGTCTGATTTCACTGAAGATGAGGAGGACACTACTACTACTTCCGATATTTTACCAGGTATGCCTACTCCACATTCATTATTGACTATGAAATGTTTGGTGCATGGAAAGGAAAAGACTATTTTGCATGATGACGGTAGTACTCATGATTTTATTTCAGCAAAATTGGTAAAGGAATTGAAATTATAGACTGTACCCACGCATTTTCGCATCAAAGCTGCATTTTTAGGCACTAGGTATAATGGTACACAGGAAGTGCAAGACTTAGAGATTCAAATTGGTTCATACACTGAAAGAAGAAATTTCTTAGTTGTTCCATTACAGTCAAGTGACATTATTTTAGGTATGCCTTGGTGACACCAACATAACCCAGATATAGATTATTCCACACACACAATGAATATTAATTTTCAAGGAAAATCTATTATATTATATGGTATGCATGCATCTAATGTTTTTCCACTGCTTTCACATACTGAAGCTAAACGTGCATTACGCAAGAGTACTAAATCCTATCTCATTTGGGTGAATGAACTGCAAGTAAAAGAAAGTCATATACACCTTAGGCATAAAGAATTTCTTGCATATTTTAAGGACTGTTTTGCAGAAGACCTACCACCAGGTTTACCTCCTTCACATCCAGAAGACCATAAGATAGATTTGATCCCTGGCACATATGCCAGGAGGCATATTTCACGGTGGATTCCGTGAGGTTTTACGGTGGATTCCGTAAACTTTGATGACCGGGGCTCATACACAAAGTGGATTCTTTGTGCGAGAAGTTGATGGGGACGCCTGTCCTTTTCGGGCGTTTCATTAATTTAGTGTGTACATGGGTGATTCCATAGCAGGTGATTCCGCAAAATGCATATTAAATTAATAAATGTTTATGAGTTTAGAGTGCGCACTTGTAATAAATTAAGGTTAGGATTTATTTCTAACCAGTTGATTTATTTATGTAGCTGAAGACTGCTAGGTATTCACTTTTGTCGGTTTAATTGTATTATTTTACTAACAATTGTGAATGCTTCAGTTGATGTGTAGAGATAGCAACAGTGGCGGAGGAAAGCATTGGATTCTAGCGAGTATTCGATCTATGGATTATATTTTGATAGGCACCACGCCTATATTTTGTCATGTCTATTGAGGCATCGATTATTTATTATTATTTTGTATGCGCCTATCCGCACGGATATGTTATTTCTATTTGGAGATTGTATTGGGCGTGCCAGACTCTTTGGGCACCGTCCATTAGCTTTATTCCTATTTTTGTAAAAGCAAACTCAAAAACTAAAAGCTTGATATTTTTTTGTAAATTGGGCTATTATTGAGCATGAAGAAGAAATATACATAAAATGCATGCTTTGTGAAGCGCTCACACAAGGCATGGGGGGAGATTGCACCCAATTGGTCTCTTGCTCTTGTCGTTCATGCTTTTTATCTTGTAACTTGTGCAAAAAGTAGAGTTCATTGTTCTTGGGGACCTTCTGGGATTCACTACGTGAGCATACAGCAACCGATATGTGCACCAGGCATTGATCTAATTGAATTCAACATGTTGTCCCGTCGCTTTGAATTTTATGAAGTACCATGTGGATATTCGTAGGACTTACTCAAAGCACAAAGCAATTCAAACATTGATTTCTTCTTGCATTTGTAAACTATAAGCCAGCATTATAAAAGCTCCCCATGTCACAAAAAGCTCATCATTACATAAAGGAACTTTAAGAACTTGCAAAGGAGTCTTATGTGCTACACGAATTGCAAATACATGCTAAATTTAGCTATCTTCCCTATTTCTTTAATCAAATCCAACATCCGATCGTCAATTGCTCCATGATATATATTGCATTTGGCTATCTTTCATATTTCTCTAATCAAAGCCAAAATCCTATTTTCATTTACCACATGCTCCATGACTTGAATTTTCTCCTTATTGTTGAACTAGTTGAGGATTTCCAATCTGTACTTTACCATTTGTGATATTGATTCTTGTAATAGATCGTGTTTTTCAAAACCACTAATCTTCAATCTCCTTTTCATAGTATATGTCCACAATAACTATTGGATCCAACTTACAATGCTTTCACCCAATTGTTGATTAGAAATTGCTTAGCAAAAAATCTGTGGCTCTAATTTCATATGTGAATTGAGTCAATGTCAAGGAGAGTGCAAGCACTAAAAGGCCTCTCAAAAAAGGTGAACAACATTATTAGAGTAAAACAAGATTGCTTATTGTCACCTAAAATATTTGATCTATACATTGATGAAGTAACCATCTATAAAGGCAGCCTTTGCAGGACATGGAGCAAGCTTGACAAGAGTGTTCATACATATCCTGTTGTAGGTTAATCACATTATTCTCATTCTTGAATCACCAAAATCTTAGTAGCACCTATAATTGTTAACAAGTCCTTTGCTTAAATAGAGATACATTGGTAAATCTTGGAAAGCTCAAGGTCATAGTGTTAAACACCACCTAGGTAGGTTCGGATGACTAAGGCATAACAACATTTTACCTAAGGAAATCCCCATGAAAATATTAAATCATATGTATATCTAGGTGTAACATTCAAAGGCCAAAATTTTTCATGCAAGGAGCAACAAAGGCATTGGATTTGCAGCACTTGGCATGTTGGAAAGACAATGTGCACACATTAAATTTTAAGAGCCATGCATTGATACTCTAGAAGCACTTATACTTCTTTCTAGGATTGAAGGCTTGGGGACCTAGTCTCTATGATACAAGAAGAGAGCAACTACCACAGGAGGGACCTAAGATAGAACTCTACTATGACTTGCACCCAACCAAAATACCTTTGATTGTAAGGATAACACACGTGGCTTGTATAGCAAGTCATCCAAAGCTAAGATAGGGACTGCATCAATGGTTACAAAGACCCTTTTCAAGGTAGTGACTTCTATTAGAGATTATGGAAACTTTCATAGCACGAATGCTCATGCTTAGCACTCCAAATCTTCCAAACAACTAGCATGAGAACAAATGAATGCTACTTGTATGCTCAAATGTGCACATTGTTGACCTTGCATGCAATGAGTATCGTCAAGCTCTTTCCTTTTCATTCTAGTCAAGATTGTCCAAAATAAATAAAGTTATCAAATGGCTATTGTGGAGTTGGATGTTGAGAGGACATGGGCAAGCCTTGAACGATAGCTAGGCACATAGATGGCATAGTACCCAAACACACTTTTTAACTCTCCTAGGATACATTTGTCACACACACACACCATACATTGATGTACATCTATCACATGGCCTTAGTGTGCAATTGGCCAAATCTCACCTCAAACAAAAAGCTACATTTGCTAGTGCCCACTTTATTGTGTGAGTAGAGGGAGATACCACTGTCTCTTCTTTGAGGGTTTTGGTCCATTTCAACGAGTTGCACATAATGACACTTTTGAGAAACTAAAGTGCACAATTCCCCTCCCATCCACCTAGCTAGAGATCCATGACTCTTCATAATAGCCACTACTAAAGAGACCCCCCCCCCCTACCCCGCCCCACGTGACTACCACCACCTCCACATTGACAATTCCAAATTAGACCATTACAAGGAGTTACCATGCAACCGAAGTACCCTATGTCATGCAAGGCACCCATAAGGCTCAAGAAGATAGGTTCACTATGCGTTTTATCACCAAATCAAGTCTATCCTCATCCAACACAATAGAGACCCACCCAAAGACTTGAGCATAGATGAGACAAAGTGATGGTAACACCATCCTATGATGGATATACTATACACTAGGTAGGTTGCTTGAACTAGATATGATAGATGAATGCTCATGGTGGATGACGAGCTCACAATTAGTCTCTTTAGCTTTCGATGTAGATTTTTTTATTAGAATGAATAGATTTACTTTGCTTATCAAATCTAGACAAGACCAAATAGTTACTTGTATAACCCTCCTCAACCTCAAGAATATCCACAGCATTGCTCACAAGACAAGAGTATAACATGAACCACATGTCCATCAACCATAAGCATTGCCCCTCCATCAAACCTTACCACTTAAGTCCTAAAGTTCTAGATCTATGTGCAATATCGCATATTATCTTTAATGGAGAGTGCCAAAGGCTTGATTGTTTCGTGTGTTGGACCTTCTTTATTCTTTGGTGTTAAGCTCAAACAAATACATTTCACATTAAGCCTTGATTAGCTCACTAAACAACCCCAAAACTTGAACTTTATGCCCTAAATGCTTCATGTTTGAAAATATATTTTGTCCATGCCCATGCTCACTTTCAAATAGTGCACACTTGCATTTAGGGCTTGGGTGATTGAGTGTGTAACTACCCTAGATAACCTCATGTGAATGAGAACAACTCGAGAAAATGCATATCCTTCCATAATCCAATCTCTCTTGGAGGAGCCTTGTCACTGAAGGATTTGATATGATGAGCATTTTTGAATTTTTAAAGGTTGCTTTATGGACTAGCACATCTAGGAGGGGACAAATATTAACCAATTACAAGAGCTATCAAAATATTAGTTACTTAAAATAGTAATTATGAAACAATAGCAATTGAAGCTTTGCATGTTAATTAGTAGAGAAGTTCAACTTTCTATTTGATGTTTGTATGTTTGATTTGATGTGCTTCTCATCTTTTAAGCTTATTATGACAAGATGACGTTTGTAATTGTACAACACACTCAAGTCTCATAGGCCTTTATGGCCTTTGGCAAACATAGATTTCTTTCTTCACACACACACACACACACACATGTGGCAAATCCATCATAAAAGAGTTCAAAAAAGCCTAAGCATGAGGTTACGTTAGGGTCATGTAACTTATCTAATAAGTCATGTAACTTTAGTTCATATTAATTTATGCCAATGGCACCCTAAAGCGGGTTGTATTGTGAGTCTCGAGTTATGTTGTTGTTTTGAGCCTTTGCGACATCTTAATGGATGTTAATATCAAACACACACACATACAAATCTCTTGTTTTGTGTCTTTGCAAGCTCTCTAACCTATGTATTTTGTGCCTAAGAATGCATTTGAAATAGAAATTGCAACAGAATTTTGGGGATTTCAAATGCAATTGGTGCATTTGGCCTATAAATATGACTGTAATTGATTGTGGAGTGCAGTAGCAGACATTCTCTAATTTTGAAAATCAATTTGCATATCTGAATTTTTTGCAATTTCTTGATTTTCACTGCTGTGGTTGGTTCTTGCAACGTACTTGGTCATTTGTGTGACATTTGGGCTTGCATTTGCTGACTTTTGAGTCAATTTAGTGCTACAAATCATGGTTGGAAATAGTCACAGCAGCAACCTTTTGGACGTGAAGAAGCTTGAGGGTGCACAAAATTTTGCAATATGGCAAAAACAGTGCTTCAATGTCTTGGTGCAGAAGAAATAGGTGAAGTCCATCAAAGCAAAGGGAATAAGACTAGTAGGTATGGAACAAGAAGAGTGGGATGATTTGGATGAGCTTGCGTGCTCTACCATAGAGCTCTCAGTGTCAAACAACTTGATCTTTAACATGGAGAAGTTGAATTCTACATAGGAAATGTAGTGAGAACTTGAGGAATTGTATGCTCAAAAAAGTGTAGCCAACAAGGTTTAATTGCTGAAAAAGTTGATGAACCTTCACATGAAGGAAGATACAACCATGTCTCTACATTTGAATGAGTTTAACTCAATTTTTAGTCAGCTGATTGCTTTGGATTTCCACATTGATGATGAGTTCAAGGCTAGCTCTTGCTATGCACTTTGCCTAAAAGTTGGAATACTTTCATGACATCTTTGAGCGACTCAAATGCTCAGCTGTTATATTATGATGTGGAGATTTCTTTGTTGATAGAAGAACTCAATAGGCAAAATAATTCAGCAAACAAGTTTTCTAATGCATTGCACACTAGGGGTAGATTTCAGCAAAAGGACAGTTCTGAAAATAGAGCACGCAACAAGTCTCATGGCAAAAATGTGGAGTGTCATCATTGTGGCAGGTAAGAGCACTACAAATGGAACTGTTTTCAATTGAAGAAAGAGAAAGGCAAAAGCAAAAGCACTCAAGACAACAAGACTGAGAAAAAGAATAGCCAATCTCCAAAGAAAAGCTGTGTAAAGATAGAGGAGGGAAATGTAGTCACTCATGAGAATGACAATGACGGTGATGTACTCCTTGCTTATTCTTTGAGTGCACATGCATTGATTGCAGATTCTGATGATGACACACACACTTGGATACTTGACTCAAGTGCATCTTTTCATGTCACACCACATCATGAGTGGTTTTCTGATTACAATGGTGGTGCACATGGTGTTATCTACTTGGGGGATAACTAACATGTCAAATTGCAGGTATTAGTAGTGTGAAATTGGAATTTCAGCATGGCTCCATGTTTGTTTTGCACAATGTGAGGCATGTACCTCAGCTCAAGAAGAGCTTGATAAGCATAGGGTAGCTAGATAATGAAGGCTATCATACCACCTTTGGGGATAGCAAATGGAAAATTTGTAAGGGCTCTTGCATTGTTGCCAAGGGCTCTAAAAGTGATACTTTGTATCCTTTGTATGAATCTAGCGTGTGTGACCATGTAGTTGCCATAACCCAGTAGCCAAGTGTTTCTTTGTGGCATAGCCAGTTGGGACACATGAGTTAAACTAGAATAAAAGTGCTTTCTCACTTGGGTTATTTGTCATATCTGAGTTATGTTGATTTTGAATAATGTGATCATTGCATTTATGGTAAGCATGCTCAAACATCACATAAAAAATCTATTTCTCTAAAGTCTTAACCCTTAGAGTTCATACATTTAGATGTATGTGACATGCTAGGGTTATCTCTAGGAGGAAAGAAGTATTTCATTACTTTTGTTGATGATGCCAAATACAAAGTATGGGTTTTTATCCAATCCATTGTAAAGACGAGGCCTTGGATAAAATTTTTTAAAAATCCAAGGACTTGCTAAAGTTCAGAACAGCAAGACATTAAAGTGTCTAATGGCTCTAAAAATGCAGGAAATGATGCTAAAAATGATCATCAAGACATTGCCCATTATGTACCACAATTTCAACAAGAACAGATGCCTTTGGAACAACCAAAACCAACTATATAGCATGTTGAGCTTGCAGAACAGAAAGCTATTAATGCAGATTTGCAAGTTGAATAGCCAACAAATCTTGATCATTGGGTCCGTAGGTTCCAACCCAGAATGCAAAGACAACCAGTTAAGTTTGTTCCTAGTGTCAATTATGTGGTTGATTATGTCATGTTGATAGATTGTGGTGAGCCATCATGCTTCAAGGAAGCAATGGACAAAACGACAGCAAGAAATGGCATAAGGCTATGCTATTAGAGATGGAATGTCTCATGAAAAATGGTAATTGGGATTTGGCCCATTTGCCTAAAGGGTAGAAATTGCTACCATGCAAATGGGTTTACAAAATGAAAGTCACTTCTGGTTCTTTGCCAAGGTACAAAGCACAATTGGTTGCTAAAGGGTACAAGCAGGAACATGGAATTGATTTTGATGAATTTTTTTCTCATGTAGTCAAAATGACTACTTTGCAAACCATTTTCAGCTTGGTTGCATATGAAGATATGTAACTCATACAAATGGATGTAAAAACAACTTTCTTACATGGTGATCTGCATGAGGACATCTATATGCAATAGCCTTAGGGTTTTGTTGGAAAGAGGAAAAAGCACATGGTATGTACACTCAACAAGAGTTTGTATGGGTTGAAACAGGCACCACGAGAATGGTATTATAAATTTGATACATTTATGTAATCTTAGGGATTCCATAGATCTCAAGTTGATTAGTGCTTATACACCAAGAAGGGAGCAGATGTCAGCATTATTCTCTTGGTTTTGTATGTGAATGACATGCGGATTGCAGGCATGGATGTTCATGCTTTGGACTCCTTGAAACAAAATCTACACAGTAGCTTTGATATGAAGGATCTTTATGAGGCCAATCATATTCTTGGCATGCATATACTCAGGGGACCGATTGTAGGTTCTTCTCTATTTGCCACAACAAGAATATGTTACCAAGGTTTTGCAGCATTTCAATATGGAGGGGGAGAAAGCCATTGGTGTACCGTTGCCTCCATTTGTGAAACTTAGTGTAGATGACAGCCCTACATTTGATGATGGAAAGACTGAGATGGCCAAGATTCCTTATTCTTTAGCTATTGGTAGCTTGATGTGGGATCGGCTCAACTCTCGAATCCAATCCTTTCTATTTATGAGTGTTCAAGACTCTGTCCTAGTTCATGTTCGTAGGTTGAATACCACGGCGGAGGTGTGGCACAAGCTTTCATCTTTGTATCAGCACAAGACCTTTGCCCACAACATTTCCTTGAGAAGTAGTTGTGGATGCTCAATCTTGATGACTCTCCTATGAAGGAGCACATCACCAAGATGGAGGACATGAGAGGTGAGCTTGGCCCTCTTGGATGGAAGATATCCTTTGAGGATATGTCTATGATTCTGTTGACGCAACTGCCATCTCCTAGGTTCGATTTTTTCTACACGAATCTCAACACATTGAATACCCACGAGAGACTCTTATGGGAGGAGCTTTCATCGCTTGTCTTGGAGCATGACGAGCAACTTAGAGAGATAGGGGCCAATGGTTATGGCTCCTCCAAGGCTATTACTGCAAGTACCAATGGCGGGAAGAAGAAGAAATAGAAGGCCAAGGACAAGAAGTAGGACAACAAGAAAGACAAGAAGAAGGAGAAGAAGCCCATGTGCCCACACTGTGTAAAGGGTGCTCACCCCGAGGAGAAGTATTGGAAAAAGTACCCATATTTGAAGCAAAAGAAGAAGGATTCAAACGATTTGAAGGCCACACCCGCCATGACAAAGTCTGTCTTCATGCATGTCTTTGCCGAGCAAGATACAACTACGCGCTCCTGACCCACCCACAAATTCTTCACTTCCCAAGTCCCCCTCCACAAGACCCATTATCTCACCAATACCAACAGACACTACAGAATTCAAGGATCCTTCCATTGGATTCCACTCGGAAGGGCCTTAGAAGATCTGCCTAGCTTGCACCTCAAGCTTAATTTACATCGTTATTTACAAGTGATTACATTGTACATAGTGAGCCAGATTGTTGGCAAGAGGCTTTTCAACAACCCCAATGGCAAGAGGCCATAAAAAAAGAGCTAGAGAGCATTGACCGAAATGAGACTTGGACGTTAGTGGATCATTCGAGCCACAAGAAAGTCATTGGGACAAAGTGGAATTTTAGAATTAAGCTAAAAGCTAATAGGAATTTGGACAAATACAAGGCTTGCCTTGTGGTGCAAGGGATTCGACAAAAGTAACTTATTGACAATGAAGAGACATTTGCTCCTACGGCTATCAACGTGGTTGACTACCCTTTGTCTATTGATTGTGCTCGTTGCTCACCACGGTTAGTTGATCTATTAGATGGACATCAAAAGTGCCTTTTTGAACACTTATTTGGAGAAGAAAGTTTATGTGGACCAACCTCCCAAAATTTCTTTTGCTGACCGAAAAGATAAGGTCTTTTGCTTGTAGAAAGCTCTCTATGGAATGAAGCATGCACAGTGATCTTGGCTCTAGAGGATGGATGAGTTCCTTAGGATTCATGAATACCACTCTACCCCTTATGTATGTCGATACCACTTTAGAGGGGATCAACTATATCCTACTATATGTTGACAATCTACTTATCACCGGCTCTAATTCTACTGCCATAGCTTTGCTCTACTTTTGAGATAACAGAGATTGGTTTGTTATCTTATTTTTGGGGAATAGAGATAGCTCGATCTAAGGATAGTATTTTTGTTTCCGAGCAAAATTTTGCTCTTCAATTAGTGAATCGGCATTGCATGTATCACACATGGCCTATGACTATGCATCTTGATCCCATTGTCCATCTTTCTAAGGATACCCTAGATCAACACACCTATAGGTCTGTTGTAAGGAAGCTACTTTGGTTGATTTACACTAGGTAAGATTTAGCCTACTTAGTTAGTTTACTTAGTCAATATTTCACTATACTTAGGATGTCACAATTGAATTGCATGTTTGTATGTTTTGAGATATTTGCAGTGTACCTATTCTTATGGCCTAACTTATATATGTGGTTTATGTTTGCAGGGTACATTGACTCTAACTGGGCAAGAGATCTTGGCACCCAGCATTCACATGGCAGTTATCTCTTTACCTTGGACACAGCACCCATCTCTTGGGCTAGCTGTAAGTAGGAGACGGTAGTAGCTTTCACCACACAGAGACTGAGTATCGAGCTCTTTTTTACAATACCACGAAGACCGTCTACTTGAGGAGCTTACTGATGGTGCTACACTTTCCATGTGACTCTCTCGCCATTGTCTACTACACCACCCAGAGTACCATTGATCCTTCAAGCAATCATATCATTACACCATAAACATGGCATGTGGGGATCCACTTCCACTTCACCAAAGAGCAGGTTGAGCTAGGTATCATATGCCTAGAGTTTGTGCCTTCTTCCAAGAACTTTGAAGACATATTTATTATTGACCAAGGTTGTCAATTGGTTAGTGTTGCAGTATCTTTCACCCAGGATCAGCTTGGCTACACCCTCCTCTACTTTAGATTGAGAAGCAAAGGGTGCTTCCCTTTAGCTTTCTTATCTAGTTTGAGAGGGAGTGACTTGGCCCTCTAACTTCATTGTCCACACCCCGTTCATGGAGGACATCTCAGCCGAAGCTGCCCTTTGCTATCCACATTAGATTGGTGCCTATTTCTAGCCTTCTCTTCGCACTTTACACCCCTATCTACTATCACCTACTATTCTCTACCCTCCTAGTGGCATCAGCCTCGTGGCCTATTTTCCTACATTTACTACAGCGAACTGCCTGCTGGCGACTGCTTCTACACTTGCATTTGGATATTCCAGCCTTGTCACCCATGACTTTTTTTACTCAAGACTGTTGCATTCAATCCCTATTGTTGCCACCTAGGCTACCTACAATCCACAGGTATTTGCATATGTTGTTTTCTCTCTCTCCTGTTGCATATCTACATCAAATCTGGCCTTCTTGGCCATGTTTGCTAATATTCAACTCTAGAAGGATACCTTTGCTGCGTTTCTAGATCCATCAAGAGTACAATGCACTCTCCCACTCAGCACCTTTGCCTCGGTCCTCAAGACACAAGAGTTCAAGCTACAATTTTCATCCCTGCAGGGTTTTTTAACTACATGAACATTGTATGTTCAGTATTGAGTCATTCATTCAGATTCTCTGTGTTCATTGTCTTTGAGTTTCTCTAACCCTATTTGTGTTCTTCCAAGTGTATACTTTGTCGTATGCTTTAGTTTATGTTTCTACGTTAGGGTATTTCTTCACAACGGGCTCACCCCTAAGCCTAGGAGCTAGCAACACTCTGGATCATGACCACATCGCAAGGGTTGGCATCCCATACCACCAACCCATATCATCCCAGTGTTGTACGAATGTCTCAGCCTACAAGCCAAGAGTGGTGATCAGACAATGAATGTGCTTAATAGGGCCTTGAGTCCTATAAATAGGACTCAACTACCCTAACCCCGAAGTGCCCTTAGTACATTTGCACTAAGTCACTTCATGACCACTATGACCGATGCTACTAACGTCCATCTAGATGTCCAAGGACGTAGCACTTCCTCCCTATGAATAATTGTTGTCCTTAGCAAATATCCTTAAGGACAATTAGGAAACGACTCTTTAACAAGCATACAGACTCCAAGTAGCCTCTACCTTCGGGCGGTATTTCCACTTGACCAAATACTCAGGATGAACGGTCCGAAGAGATCTTTTAATTTTAAGGTCAAGAATCAATTCGGGTTTGAGTGGAATATAACCAACAATATCCTCAAGCATGTGGAATTTCTCAATTGAAAAAACCAGTTCACCTTGTCTCAATCATTCTTTCAAATGACTCACGCGGAATATAGGGTGAACTCCACTTTTCGAAGGTAAATCCAGCTGATAGGATACACTACTTGTAACCAACTTTCCTCTTCAAATAAAGTGGTAAATAACCTAATTTAACACTAACTACAGAAAGCACAAAATCCACATAATCTAAAATGCACACTTTATCTCTTTATTCTTAGATAATGGATAGCCTGTTGGTCCCAAAATGGCACCCCTTTTGGTATTTCCTTAGCTTTTATTGCAAATGGATAGAGTACCATTGGGATTCTCTAATCTCCTCTGCTAATCCAAGTGCTACTTTTGCTGTCATCAATGGCCAGCAAGCCTTCAAACCAATTCGTTCCCTAGTTTGCTTGGGGATTTGCCTTCACCGTACTCCTTGCAACACAAATTTAGCCCCAAATTTGATATTGGTTGTCTGGCCTCTTGAGTTTCCCTAAAGTTTCTCAATTTCAAGTGAAGGAATTCAAGTCCTAGGACTTCAATTTTGAGCACACATCTCAAGGTGGCTCTATCAAACCCTAGTTTCTACTGTAAATTAGGATTTATAGCAAAGATTTTTCAATATCTTCACCTCTGATGAGTCAAATGACTGGCTTTTGCTGAGATAACTTGAGAGATGGCTAGAGAATGAGAGAGAATGTTGTAGAGAGAGAAATTTTAGAGTTTCATAAATGGCTAATGTTGTAAGCATGTTTTAAGATTAGGCATTGCAATTTTCCCTTCATTATGTGCATTTTCAAAATGAGATGCATTATCACTACTTGATCCTAGGACCTATCTCATTGTAAGATGACATAATTGCTTTGTAGATGCTCAATTAAATAAAATTTCAGCATTAGAGCAAAGCTTTTGACCTTCAATCATGTGCTTTGGACCCACTAATTCAAGGGAGTTGATGGTATCACTACAATGGTGCCTTGGAGAGAACTTGATGTCGATGTCGATTGTACTAGCTGGGCTGAAAATAGAGAAGAATCATAGCAGCTCTCATGTCCATCAACAATGCCTCTGATGTAGCATAGGTGACTATCCTGTCACCAATTCCGCAGCACATAAATCCCTCCTTTGGCCAAACCACCAAAGTATCCCCTCATTTGAGCTCTAGATGAAAGCCACTTGCTCTTTGTCAAATAAATAGCCTATCATGAACCTAGATGTCAATCCCAGCTCAAGGATTTGAACCTGCCAAACTTTGGTCAATTTTTTAGGGACGTCCCTCTCTGGATCCTATGCATCTGTATAGAAATATAGATCAGGCGCGGTTACCCCATCTCACCACCCTCTCACAGTCCCTCTGTGGCATGGGAAAGTTGTGAGGGATGACCTCATCACCACCACTAGAAAGCAGCTAAGGAAGGGGCCACCAAGCCCTTCCCACGATCCGAAGAAGAGGATCCCTTCCATGCCTTAGACTTCACCTTAGCTAGAGGATCTGAGTCAGAATCTGAGGTAGATAATGACTTGTCGAAGGAGTCCACATCCTGCTTCATCTTCTACTGCTTTTTCTTCCTGGAAGCCACTAACTCTTTGCAGTCTTTCCACAAACGGCCCTTCTTGTGACAGTGGTAACATTGGGCCTTCGACTTCTTCATCTTTGAACCCCTCTATGAAGCTACAAGAGCCTCACCTGAACCTCCATAATGTGATAGAAGCTGCCCCTGTAGCCGCAAAGTCGCCTCATGCTCAAGCAACATTGAGAACATATGAAGAAAATTGACAGCCTTACCTGAACCTCCATAATGTGACAGAAGCCGCCCCTATAGTCACAAAGTCGCCTCATGCTCAAGCAACATCGAGGACATATGAAGAAAATTGACATGAGTCATAAAGGTCTGTGCTCATAAAGCATTTGCCACTCCATCAAACTCCAGAGGAAGCTTGTAGAGTATCGTACCAACAAGATGTGCCTCTAATAGGGCAGACTGCATAGTGCGAAGCTGGTTATGGATCTGGGTAACTCAAAGTAGGAATTATTGAATCATATCTTTGGTTTCAAACTTCAATTGTTGAGTTGGCCATAGAGAGTAATGGCCCTCATGGTGGAAGAAGCCTCGTACATTAGTTGCAACTTCGACCACACGTTTGAAATTGTCCTCCAGGAGGTGACCTCCAATAGGACTTCTTTGGAAATACATAGAAGTAAGATTGAGTAAGCACATGCATCATCCGAATCCCATGTAAGCACTGCTTCCTCATGGTTGTCTTCATCAAAATCAGCTAAAACAGGAGAAGGCCATTGAGGACGTGCAACAGCTCCACAAACCATATACCATAACCACTTCTAGATGAACCAGGCCTTCATTACTGCACTCCACATGTAATAATCAGGTCCATGGAGCTTGTCATCAGTGGATGTGCATGGAGGAGCCATCTGTAGAGGATTTAGAAGAGAAATAGAGAAAAGAAAGTATTTGGAGAGGGAATACAACCAAAACACTACATAGATTGCAAAAAGCAAGAGTTCACATATAGTATAACCCAGAATTTGGCCAAAAGAAGACAAAAGCTACTACAAAAAGTCAAAAAATCAATCAAAAAATTAGTCAAAAATGCCAAAAACAACAAAAACAACAGCCTAATAATTCAAGCGCCTAGCTAGGAGGAGATGCAAAGGCACCAAAATGCAGGCTCAAATGGACACACAAGCTGTATGGATGTTGACGTCATAAAAAAACATAAGTAAAACAGATCACTTGGTTGGAGCAGTAGCATCACCTGATTAGCAAGGGTGAAAACAGTCCTGAAATCAGCAAGAAAACACAACAGGAGCACTGATCCTGAAATATGATACCATGTCAGAAGTGGTGCAGCAATGGAAGCATAAACACGTGTTGAAGTAAACTGTTGAACACAAGACAAAAGAGAAAAGAAAAGAAAGAGAGAACACAATACATATGAGAACTCAGATGTACGCTCAGGAAATGGAATCCATATACCAAGACATGAGACAATACAGAAGCAATGTGAGTCACTGGATGTGGGGGCACTGGCACATGCTCCCTCTCCCCAAGATCAGTCAGGTGATGAATGAATGTGGAGGAGAAAGCCTGAGAATATATAGTCCAAATAAATGTCATAAAATATGACGTGTCGACCAACATTAAATGCTGGCCAACTGGCTACAAATAATGCCAAATCCCAATAAATACTGACAAATAAAATGCCTAAAATATCTTTGGTATCCAACATGATGTATGTACCACATGCATAGACTTATACTCTGCTCAAACAACAATGGAAGTTGTCACCTATAGCTTAGGACCACCAAAAAGGCTATTGCCCCCTCTTATATGCTATTACTAGCACTAAAAGGACCTTGGGCTACTATTGCTTACACCTAAAGGGCTCCAAACTACTGTTGCCTATTGTAGGACTAGTCCCTAGTGCATGCATATCACATTAGCAACATCTCCTTGCTTTCTAAGAGCCTCCTTCTCTCTCAAAATGACTAGAATAAACTTCCACCAGCCCCCAAAAACCTTTTTCCCACTTGCATGGGCAAGTTTTGCTAAGTGACAACCTTCTAAAATATTTTTCAACATTATCCAACTTTTTAATTAATTTTTAGAATATTAATTCTGAAAATTAATTTAATAATTAATCTAGTGCTCATAAATTTAATTCTACCAGCCAATAATTAAATTGGATAGGCCAATTTGTCTTTCGAGTATTCTTAAGCAATTATTAGCCCTTAGGCATTAATTCTAGTCTCTAATGTCACTGGTAACATCAATAAGTTAGTCTAGGCCTAAATCTGACATCAAGTACCACCTATTACCTCTATCAAACACAACTTATTACAACTTTTGCCTTTGACACCAACAACTGATATCTCGAGATCCTAGGTTCCACATTGTGAAATAATTAGCTTGTAAATGCAAGTCACATTTGCACATTTGATTAACTTTTAATCAAATGTTAAGCAAAGCAATAAAATTTCACAACCTCGTGACACTACTTATCTTCTTAGTAATTTGCAAAGGACCACAATACCTTGAAGATAATTTACAATACTTATCACTGTAGTCATTGAATCAGAGTTTTTGGGACTCCAAGGTAAACCCACATGTCCTCATAGAGCTCTTGAGGAGTACAAGGTAGGTTAGGATAGCGCAATCCTAGGCCATTTTAATGCTTTCCCTAGAAATTGCCATCATCTCCTGCATATTGTGCCAAAAGTCAACTGTGGAATGCATTGTTACCCCCTTGAGCTTTGTGGCAACCTGTGGTTTCAGCTCATAACCGTGCATAAGCATAAACTATCTATAACCAAAAGCTGAATGCTTAGCACTGTTATAAAACTCAATCTGACGAAGATAACACACCCAAATTAGATTGCCTATGAAAGACATGCACACAACATATGATTATGTATATTGTCTATGTATGGAACAAGCAACGACTTGGTTTTGGAGATGATGTATATTGTAAAGCAGATAGATGCTTCATATCCCTGATTGTGCATCTCTTTAGGGTTTTGGATGCTATGTAGCCTTGCATTGGCAATGTATATGAGGCCATGGATAGGCTAAATGAAAATTATAGTTGGTAGCTTGCTGATGATGAGGTATACGAGGAGATTCTTCATTTAATTCTATAGTATTATTGCATATCAACAACTTTTAGTTGTGGGACCTTTCGAGTTTCTTTTGGTTGCATGGATACACATGAGGATCACTACAAGATTAGGGAAGCTTTGTGGTTGCAGGACTACGGTTCATATGGCCATGAGTTGTAGCATTTGGTCATTCACACAATGAGTCAAGCAGTCAACTCCTCTTGTTTGAAGCAACTATGAAGGACATATTCTCACATTATACATGGCTTCAAATAAGAGGGACTATCCATCTCGATGTAAAGAGGGAAAATGATTTGGTGTTTATTAGCATAAATTTACGGACGTCATACAATAGTATGACTACATAGTTTCCATGCGTTTTGAAAACGAAAATTTCAAAAAGTGGAAGAAACAGAGTTTCAAAGTTTCAGCTATTTGAAATTTTTGTGGAAACAGCATTTCAAAAAATACCAATAAAGTATAATATAAATAATAATATGTGTTGATGTATATAAATAAGCATACGTCTACACATACTAAGCATACTAAAGGCTAGAGTCATTGAACAATCTTAACTTTTAATACAAGAATCTGAGATCCATGATGCACATTGTGCAATTTCACATCGTTATCAATTTAGAAAGCTACGTCCCAAAATAACTTACATTGTTTTGAAATAAAACGGCCCACATGTGACATATCACATAAAACATTAAAAAAAGTGTAACATCATAACATTTATTATCCAAGAATCATAATTCAAAACTCAAAAGTCAAGTTCATGAGTCTCACGACAATGTGAGTAACGATAGATCGTAGTAGATACATCATACATTTAAAACATGCAATCTAAACACTCCAGAATCAAGACACAATGTCAAAATAATAAGGGGCCACTAGCTAGCCATGAAAAATAACATAAGCAAGGCAAAATCAAGCATAATCTCCTAGAAAAACTCAAGTGCTAACTACATGTATGGCTCTCTAACACTGTGAAGTAGTCTTGTTGCATGTCATACGACTCGGGGCTATCATCTCCTCATAGACTACAGTGTATATGTCGTGCTCCTCCGATGTGATGTTTGGAATAAACTTCACCTTCTCTATATCGATCTTGTCAATATTTACATGTGTTTTATTTGACATAGAGAAAAAAAAACTATGTCATCTTTGGAATTGGCATTCAAGTATCAAAGACCATAAGCTATTAGGAAATTATAAATATCCTCACCAACGTTGGCTCAAGATGAACAACGTTTCTCTCAAGTAATTGCAGGTTGCAATGACAAAAGACCAACCTCTCTAACTGAGCAGTGGTAAGCTTATCCCTTTTCTTTGTACATGGAAAAGGGTCCACGTACTCCAATTTCTCTCACAAGGGCCTAAGCTACAGTCTTATGAGAGCACTTATATAGCAATGCATTTCTATAAATCATCATTTAAATAGAAACACAAATGGAGCTATAAGAATCAAATTATGAAATCATAATAAATTATATAGATGACATTCTAATATATAATAAACGATGCTTAGGGTTGCAAATTACTAGTGTGCATATACAATTTCCATACTTTTTCCCACCATGAGATGGTTGAAGTTGAGTCTCTCTTAACTTCGCAATCTCTCTACCAAAATGCAAGCTCTCAGTACGAAATGTTAAGAGACCATCGTCAATCCTTTGATGTATGAACACATCACCACCTATCACTTTGTCATGTCCTCCATGAATCCCTATTGTAGCTCCTCACTCTCACTTATCCATATACTCATAAAGGAGGTACATGTTGCTACTCTCCATATCGGTGATAGGTAGCATTGTGTAGATTGGATTGAGAGTTCTCACCATAGCATGCACTGCTTCCCATCAAGTGTGTCAGTGTAGTAATACATGGGCGGCTAGGCGGAGGCGCCTTTACCCCCAACAACCTCCCACTTATTAAAGATGAATTTGCCCTAGTGAGGAGTGAAAAAATAAAATTAAAAAAAAAGACAGTACAACAAGATGAGAAAAGACGTCATCTCATCCCACGCCCATCAACCTCTTGAGGAAGGCAAAGCGCTCTATAGAGAGGCTTTTCGTAAGCAGATCTGCAGGATTCTAGTCAATCGAGATCTTGACAAGATCAACAAACGTGTCCTCAACGACCCCACGTATAAAGTGATACCTGGTCTCAATGTGTTTCGTCTTCACATGGAAGACTGGATTCTTGGCTAACTAGATAGCACTCATAGAATCCGAATGCAGTGTTGGGGTAGCATCAATACCAAGGTCAGCAACCAAATGACCCAACCAAATGGCCTCCTTGCAAGCCTCAGTGGCTGCAACATACTCGGCCTCTGTAGTAGAAAGGGCCATGCATTTCTGCACCCTGGACATCCAAGAAACAGCACCTCCAGCATAGGTGAACACATAGCCGAAAGTGGACTTCCTACTATCTGCATGTCTTGCATAATTAGAGTCAGTGTACCCCACGACTCCTATATCCTGGCTGCCATAGCATATGCACATATCTGCAATGCCCTTCAGGTACCTCATGATACCCTTCACGGCCCCTAATTCACTTGAGTAAAAGTTTATATCCATTCATCAGTCTTCTTCATGTCTCTTGCTTACGAGTTCAAGCCTCCATAGCTAAACTGTGTTCAAGATCCATGTTTGTTAACATGGTATCAGAGCCATGGTGAGCTCAATTTATCCCTTTCTCCTACTTCTCCAACTTATCGTAGCTCAACTCCAGCTCAGGACAACTAGTTGAGTTCATCTCCTACTTTATTTTCACACACTTCTTCTTGGCCAGCATAGCCAGACTGCACCTATCTTCAATGGAGCTCTCAGATCTCATCATACAAACAATTTCAGCTTAAGGTGTCTTCTGAGAAGCTCTTCCTCTGCGCCTAGTGCAGCTCCCTATCACATCAGAGTGTGACATTATCCATCGTAGAGCCTAGCATTACGAAAATCGAGCATTGTTGTCTCTGCTGCGCCCTGTGACAGTCGTATAGTCTGCATGACGTGTGGAGGCTGCGATTTGCTCTGCTCATATGGGGCATTTAAAGCATATACTATAGGCTATCCCCCATCCAATCCTCGGCCCGAATGGCTGCACCTAGCTCCTGCTATAACAAAAAAATCAGGGCTGTCTGAAACCCTAAACAGTGAAAGCCATAGCCAGGAACTTAAAAAGCTTGGCAACCTTGTCTTTTCTTATTGGCATCATCAATAGTGACCTTGATCACTCTTAAATTATCTTTGAAGCCTACTGCAGATCTGGAAGAATCCAAGGAAGTTCAAAGATTATCTAGAAACATCCAACCAAATATCAAGATCTTCAAGATATAGTATCTATTGATACTCAAATAGTGCTTCTTGGCACTTGAATATTTCAGCTTACTCAAAAGTAACTCATCTTCTGATTCCAGTTTCGAAGAACATTCTCAAGTTATGTAATGTTTTTAAAGTCACAATTATCAAATCCCTTGTAAATCTCAATCTTCTTGTAAAAGGATAGACACTGTCCAAGAGTTCTCGTGGTAAGACCTCTTACTAAGATGACAGAAGTGGAACATATAGCAAAGTTTAATGGTGAAGGCTTCCATGCCTGGAAGGAGAAGACCATGTACCATCTTATGCGGAAAGACTTGTGGGACTTGTTTGAAGATGATGTAGATAACAAGAATGAAGATGATAAAGATGGGTTCGTTGAAGAAGACCAGTTCAAAACCAAAGAATGGAAGAAGATGAATAACAAGGCACTAGGCATCATTGCTTGGGGACTAAGTGATGATGTGCTACATCATATATCTGTCATTAGAAATGCTAGAATCGCTTGGGAGGAACTTGACAGAATGTTTGGTACCCAAGCAAAGAACCCAAATGTAAAATTACTTATGCAGTTTTATAAACTAGATATCAAAGGCAGTGTTTCTATGACCACGCACATTAACAAGTTCAAGAGCCTAAAATCTCAACTTGCAACTCTTAAGAAGAATATTGATGAAAATGAAGCAATAGCCGTACTATTTGCAAGTGTAAACAAGGATCCATATGAGAACCTTGTGTCCACTCTAAGTAATGTTCCAAGTCTCTCACTCAAAGATATTGAGCACTCACTGCTTGATGGAGAAAGTAAATTTAAAAGCAAAGATGTAAAAGAGACCAACTCAAGGGAAAACCTCTTATACACTAGAGGAGCTATTGGACCCAAGGGAAGAGGTCAAGGATTCAACACCGACAACAGGAGTCGGATGACATGTCATTATTGTGGTAAAACTAGCCATATTGTCAGTGAATGCTTCCACAAGAAAAGAGCACAGCAGATACAGAATGACCACCACCAAAGTCAATTCATGAATGAAGAAGAAGAAAAAGATACTTCCGCTACCATCAACAACTCTCACAGATTGTTTTAAGGAATTTGTTCCCATAGTGGATCTCTATGTTTCCCTTAGTGGATTTGATTTGTAAAACCCTTGCCAAAGATGTAAAGTCTCAAGCTTTAACTTGACTAGGCTGCCTATGAGCTAGTCTTCCGGGCCATGTTATCATGTAGAGGAGGCAAAAGCCAGCAAGTGTAGGGACTCATCATTTGAGGGGGGGTGTTGAGAAATAGACAAATGATGTATGCTCTAGGAAGAGTTGTCCTGAATCTCATATGCATAGTGAGGATAGTGGAGAAGTTGGAAAGCTATAAAAGCATGTACTTGGTTCACTTTTTTGAATGAATGCTATTGTACTTTGTACTTAGAGTCTGTAACTCTATCCACTCAAGATTGTGTTTATGAGTCCAAGCTAATCTATCTTGGAACCTAGTTCACTTGAGTAAAAGTTTGTATCCAGTCTCATCATTCTTCTTCATGTCTCTTGCTTACGAGTTCAAGCCTCCATAGCTAAACTGTGTTCAAGATCCATATTTGTTAACACATGGTAGAATGTGCCAAGACAAATGCATTAAGCCGTAGGCGTCGGGTAAGCATGTACCCAAAGAGCATGTAACTGTCAAAGCACTGACCACTGTCAAACATAAACCAATGTCAATAAGTGCGGGTTGAAATAAGCTCAAGCTTCCAAAAGCATCTGGATCCAATGATAAGCTCGAAGTCGTCCGTCGATGATGAATTCATCATAGCATAACCCAAGACATACATCCAGAACCAATAGGCATATGTCAAAGCATGAAAGATAGCTTCAACCCAAGAGTATTCAGCATGCATTTACATGTAGCTTCAATCCCCCAATCAATCGACATCAGTAGAAGCATCACATAAGCCATAGGCATACAAATACATACTGTCTTAGACCTAAAATTTGTTGCAGAATATTCTATCATCAGAATTTGGCAAATCCGACATAACCATCGCGTCCAGAGCATGCCAAAACCCCAAATTAGACTCTTGTCTTGCGTGAATCGGGTTTTGAATGCCCGAGATATGACAAAAAGAGTGATTTTTGGGCCAGATTTTGAAGGCGCAAAAGAAAACGTGAGCTAGTTGGGGGGATTTGCTATCCCACGTGTCAATAATGGGGCCCAAAGGGAGCACAAATGGGGACCAAAGAAGACCTACACTAAGCCTCAGCAAACCTTGATAGGCTGGAAGCAAGATCCAGGTGAAGGAAGCTCCAAGAGGTGTGAGCTATACCTGCCCACAACCTGTGAAAACCCTGTTTACCTAGACTTGTGGACTGAAATAAAACTCTAAAATAATGAAGCAATACCTCAATGTCAATGCCCTGATGGTGCCTCAATGGGCCGGGAAGAAGCTCGGGAAGCCAGGGAGTGACGGGAGCTCAAGAGAATGAGCTATGGCTGTCGGGAAGGAGACCCAATGCGAGTGGGGAGTCAATGGAAAACTGAGAATGCCACGAGCCAAGCTCAAGAGTCGGGAAGTCGTGCTCTGATACCAGTTGAAAGGTGAGAAGGGTCGAAGCTTGCATTTGAGAGATATGGCGGGAGAGCAAGATCAAGAAAGAGAGAGACAAGAAATGGGAACTCCAACAGTCACAATGTGTGACCGGGCCTTCCTTTATTCAAACTGTCACTAAAAGAATAAAGAATAAAGTGATGGTGACGGGCACCGCCACCTGCAGTGTGCAGTAGCGGTGACTGTCAGTGTAGTAATACACGGGCGGCTAGGCGGAGGCGCCTTTACCCCCAACAATCTCCCTCCCATCCCACCCTCTTATTCCACTCCCACATCCTTTTAGCCTCCATTAAGTGCACCGCATGTTGCATCTCATGTAGATTACATGTGTTTTCATTCACCACACCAGGGGGTTCTTTAAACTTAGGGACAGCCATTACGACCTCATCTCTTCCTGAGCCAGGTAGTGTTCCACCTTTTCCTCATACACTTTCGGGATCATTGAAGCTTGGGTATTTCCCCCAGTCTCTCCCAAGTGTGGATCAGTTGGTACCACAATTTTCCTCCATGGTGTTACCTAGTGGACCCTCTGGTCATTATATTGTGTCCCAGCCGACATTTAGACAGGGCTTATGTGTCCCAATGCCTCTACCTCCCTCGACACCTTATTGAAATATTCATGTTCCAGTGTCTTCACATCAATTGGTACTCATTGGATACTCAATCTATTTCTGTCTACCCACCTCTTCCCCTTCCTTCTCCTTATCAGACACCTCCACTACCACCACCATCTTATCCTCCACATCCACCATCTTACCCCGCATTCCCAACACCTCATGGTTCTACCTTATCTTCCACCAAGCATGCATTCAATGACAAGACTCATTTTAATGGGTCAAACTTTACAACTTGGTCAAACTTGATGAGACATGTTCTCGACTCACAAAACCTATGGGATCTTATGCAAGGGTTGGAACCCCAACCCAATCTCGCGCTTGTTTCATGTGAGGTTGTTCGCTCATGGAAGGCTAGAAATGCCTCCATTATTGTCGAGCTAAAGCAAGGCTTATTGTCTGAGTTTCATTCTCAACTTTAGCATTTTGACTTAGCATCAGAGCGAAGCGTCAAAGCGATGGGCACACTTGACTAGCCATTATGCGGCTTGAGATAGAACTCGTCGAATAAATCTTAACCATGAGCTTCAGAACTTCAAAATCTTTGATTGGTATGACTTGAAAGTCAAGTTGGTTGAGTATCAACGTCTCCTTGCCAAATTCTCCACTATAGGGACTCCTAAGTCCTCTAACGATCAGGTCACATTGTTTCTTAACAAGCTGCCACATAAATACTTCAATTTTTTGCAGCAACTGGTTTCTCTACTCAATTTACCACATTCTATGAATTTGAGTGTCAATTATTGCATTATGCACAATTATTTGATCAATTTCATATGAATAATCCCTCAGAGGGGGCTGTTGTTGCTCATTCTCAGAAGGGGTGGCAAAGGAAAAGTTTAAAAAATCAAACTTCAAATCAAAATCAAAATTAACCAGGGGAATCATAAGGAAAATCCCAGTCTCAACTCAAACCCAGGTGGCAAAATATACCTAAGAAGAATAGGTATTGTCAACATTGTCAAAAGGTTGGTCATTTTGACGACGAGTGTTGATCAAATGCAAGAGGCACAGCACCGAAACCCAAGTCACAGACCTCCGCTTCTCAATCATGCAACCCTCATTAGGGGAGACAGGGTGATGGCAAGGGGAAGTGGAAAGGTTAGACTCACACTACCACCGGTCAACCATCTCAATCAACAACATTCTTAACTCTAGAGAGCTTGTCTGAGGTATTGATGCCACGGTCAAGCAGTGGAGCATTTCTTTTATTTGCCAAATTTGAGGCATGATGTAGAACAGTTTGTTAAGACATGCATCGTATGTCAAAAGGTAAAGCATGATAGGCAAAAGATATCGGGTTTGTTGCAGTCCTTGCCTATTCCAAATAGGCCTTCGTAGAGCATTGCAATGGACTTTATGTTTAAGCTTCCTAAGACACCTACAAGGAAGGATGGGATATAGACTATCATTTGCAGGTTTAGCAAACAAGCCCATTTCATTTTGGTGAGGAAGAAAATAAAGGCTGATCATATGGCACGATTGATTTTGCAACATATCTTTAAGTATCATAGTATATCAGAGTCAATCATTAGTGATCAAGACCCCTGGATGACCAATTTATTTTGGAAGGGGTTGTTTGAGAATATGGGTACCATGCTAAAATTCTCATCCTCCTTCCATCCGCAAACAGATAGTTAGTCTAAGGAAGCAAATTCCACATTGTCAAATCTTTTGAGATGTTATGTTTCAGACCACAAGACATAGTGGGAGTAGTATTTGCCCTTGGTTGAGTTTGCTTACAACAACACAGTGCATAGTTCTACGAGAAAAGCTCTATTTGAGATGGTTGAGGGTGGCAAGAAGGTACCACCTATTTTATAAACTAAGCATAAGATCTTTGAGGTTGATCGTTATGTGGAAAATTTGGATATAGCCCATGCAAATATAAAATATGCACTTCAGAGATTGCAAGAAAAGTAAAAGAGGGCAACAAATCACCACAAACATGCTTTGCAATTTGCAAAGGGTAATTATGTATTGCTACGTTTTGAAAATGCAAGGTTGAAAAAGATAAAAGGAAGAGACAGATTGTATCCAAAGTTGAGTATGAGATATTATGGGCCCTTCCAGGTGTTGGAGAAGATTAGCGATGTGGCATATCGACTGAAATTACCTCCACATTGGTCGATACACAATGCCTTTCATGTTAGTTTGTTGAGGCCTTTTCACAGTGATGTGCCAAAGGATATGTCTGTTGAAATTCAACCTAAGGTTGAGGAGCTGGATGAGATTTTGGTACGTGAGCAGATTTTGGCATATAAGGAAAGAAAGGTAAAATGTAAAGTTTCCAGGAGATACTTGGTGAAATCTCAAAATTATTCACCAACGGATGCCAAATGGATGGTAGAGGATGACTTGGCAGACCATCCTCAATTATTGCAACTTTACCTAGATGCCTTTCAGTTAGAGTCGACTTTAGTTCGGGCTCTATCAGGTTCAACAGAGCAAGAGTTCGCAATATCGTCTAATGCTTAAGGGGGAGGTAGCACTTCCACTCCTCCAGTTATGGACAGCTCTCGTATATAGTGGATCTCAGATGTATTCAACATGCATCCAAGGTATTGCACTAACAGTATGTTTGCCATGAGGTCACTACTTAGTATACTAGTCATTGTGAGATGTATACATACGAGTATGAGTTTCACCCGAGCATTGGAACTATACTTTTTCATCAGCTTATGATCAATTTGGTATAAATTTTACCTCAATTTTGAGACCAAAATTCTAATCAGTTTCAATTCAGTTTTTGATCAACTTGAGAACTATTTATAGTCACTTTTGGGGATCAATTTTTGTATTGATTGCTGGTCAGTTTTTGCAATGAGTTTATGATCAGTTTGGGTCACATTTGCAACAATTTGTGATCAGTTCTCAGATTAGAGAGTGATCAATTTATGATTAGATTATGCTCATTTTCAATGGTTTACATCTGGTTCTATGGAAAACAGTATATGTCATGTTACCATTGATGTTTTAGCCATGGTTTATGCTTAGTTATGCTATGTTACGATTAGGTTTTTCCAAATGAGTTGAGCTCATGAGAAATAGACATGTCACATGATAATCTAGCAATGTTTTTAGGATTCTTTGTGATCAGTTTGGGATCACATTTGCAGTAGTTTGTGATCAGTTCTCAAATCAACAAAGTGATCCGTTTATGATTAGATTATGCTCAGTTTTCAATGGTTTGCATCTGGTTCCATGGAGGACAACATATGCTATGATGCCATTGATGTTTTAGCCATGGGTAATGCTTGTTTATGCTATGCTATGGTTTGGTTTTGCCAGATGAGTTGAGCTCATGAAAAATAGACATATCACATGATAATCTAGCAATGTTTTTAAGATTCTTTGTGAGTCTTATTCTATGTTATGATTGGTTGGTAATTTTCAACATCTGTTGGGCATATGGAATGGTTGAGCAACAGTGTGCAATGTTGTGTTAACTATGATGCCTTATGGAAATTCACATCCACTATTTTGCTTTTGATGCATATGGCAATGCAATTGAGGACACTTGCAAGGATTTTAAGAGGGAGGGCCATCATGAGAACATGTATTTTTGAAACCTTACTTAACATGTGGATTAATTTTTAATCACATGGTTAAGTAAATGTTGCACAAGTGATGTGTACTGGGGTTAGAGTAAATTTATGAGTCCGGGACCCGAGAAAATCATGGGATGTCAAAGGCAAAAGTTACTATAAGTTATGGCGCACAAGTACTTGGTGGTATCTCGTGCCAGTTGTTGCCCTAAGTCATTCATTTGGCCACAAGTGTCAGTTGATGGCACTAGAAAAGTGGCACTTAATGGTACCAACGCCAATCCGATGGTCAAAGATGGTGCAAAGACACTCGAGAAAGAAAGTTACCTAGTCAATTTAATTATTGGCCACTCATTTTTCACGACATCGAAATAATTATTAGATTAATTTTTAGTATTTAAAGATTGAAAATTCATATTTAATTATGGATAATGCGAGAAAAACCATTTGAAAAGGTTGCCACTTGTCAAAAATGCCCATGTAAGATTAAAAAACGTCTTTAGAGGCTGGAGAGAGACATCTTAGTGTATTTACCTTGCAAGAGAGAGAGAGGAGATCTTGTTGGTTTAATTTGTAGCCATTGGAGGACCTTTTAAGGTAGCCAAGGGCAAGAAAAGACCAATCAACAGTAGGTGACAACATCTACAGGCTGTTGAGACAGGGCGGCAACAGTAAATGACATATTTTCTTTAGTTCTTTACGAAGAAAGTCTGAATTTTCTCTCTCCTTGACATTCTCTCTCATCTCCCAACCTTTCTACAACCTTGCTCCAAAGATTACAGCATTGGAATCACCAAAGGTTGAGAAATTTCAGCTTTCTCTATTGTAAAGTCTAATCTGCAACAAAAATTAAGGTTTACTAATAGCCTCGAGAAGCGTGTCAAAATTTGGAAACTCCAAGTCTTGGGTTCAACCAAACTGAAACTGTTTTTAGTCAAATTCAAGTGGAGGGACCAGCAAATCAATGAATTTGGGGCATTTTTCATCTCCATCAAAGCGGGTGAAGACCAATTGACTACCCGAGTCAAGGAGCAAATCAGATTGAAGACTTGCTAGTCATTTTGTTTTAGGACCAATATGGTATCCATTGTCTAAGATTATATGGTAAGTGTGCATTTTTAGTTTTGTGAATTGTTAATTGCTGTAAATAGTGCTTAATCATGTTATTTACCACCCTATCTGAGAAGGAAGGCTGATTTCAGGACACATTTTCAAGACATGGCAAACACACATAACTGCTTTTATCCAAAAGCTGTGTAGCAAGCTCTTTGCTTTCAGCATACATCTGGCTATCTCCATGAGTGACCAATTCTTCCTTTCTGCAACACCATTCTTCAATGGAGTATAAGCAGTAGTGTACTGATGAACAATGCCTTTCTGCTTCAAAAAAGAATTCAACATAGAAAACATGTATCCCTCCCCTTAATCCGAATGAAGAGTCTTTACTCTGCAACCAGATTGATTTTCACAGGAAGGATATTAGCGACACACAGGCCACAAAAATGGATGCACAAGCCAAGGATAAACAATTAGGGCAAGCAGGTGCTTCCTCTCTCCCTCCCAATTCTATAGCATTCTCTCTCTAATGTTACGAGCAATTGTGCAAAATCACGACTGCTGCAAGGTAGTGACTCGTACCTGAAGAAGGGCGCACTAAGCAAGCAGTACGAAAGGTGACAAAATGAAGTGCAAGCACAGGTTTGTGCAACCTCAAGGCTCTCTCTCTCTCTCTCTCTCTCTCTCTATGTAGCTCCTCAACCCTACACATAGAGGCAAGGCAAAACTGTGCAGACCTACAAGCCTCATATAGCCAACACGAGGAGGCGAGGACGGATTATGGGGTCAGCTCTCTCTCTCTCTCTCTCTCTCTCTCTCTCTCTCTCTCTCTCTCTCTCTCTCTCTCTCTCTCTCTCTCTCTCTCTCTCTCTCTCTCTCTCTCTCTCTCTCTCTCTCTCTCTCTCTCTCTCTCTCTCTCTCTCTCTCTCTCTCTCTCTCTCTCTCTCTCTCTCTCTTTGTAGCTCCTCAACCCTGCACATAGAGGCAAGGCAAAACTGCGCAGACCTACAAGCCTCATATAGCCAACACAAGGAGGCAAGGACGGATTATGGGGTCAGCTCTCTCTCTCTCTCTCTCTCTCTCTCTCTCTCTCTCTCTCTCTCTCTCTCTCTCTCTCTCTCTCTCTCTCTCTCTCTCTCTCTCTCTCTCTCTCTCTCTCTCTCTCTCTCTCTCTCTCTCTCCACCCTACACTTTACTTTTTTTTATCTCTCTCTCTCTCAAATCATGGGTGATTTGATACAACATAATGATACAATGATAATGACTCACCATAGTCCATACAACAAAGACCACCAAAATAGAACCATCAATACCCAAGAAGTGAGTGATCAAGCTACAACCAATGTGCCTTAGGGAGAACCTAATATCAATGTCGATCATAGAGAACCTAAAAATAGAGAAGAATCATAACAACTTGTTGTGTATGTCAAATAATGCTTGTGCCTTCAATACCATACACGATCATCTTATCAAATTTGCCTCTGAGCATACATGACCATGGATTCCCTGCCTTTGGCCAAAGACCACCAAAATTATCTCCTCATGTAAGCTCGAACTAGGAGCCAATCCTACTCTTTGTCAAGAAACAACCCATAATGAACCTCGATGTCAATCCCAACTCTAGGATTTCAAAACCTGCTAGACTTCAATCAATGTGTCACAGAGGTCCCTCACTAGATCCAATGCATTGATATACCTGTATAGATTAGTAGGCTCACCTACTATGACAAAAGACCCCTTACAATATGGATACCATAGATGTAACAACACGTTCTCAATATCGTCCAAGGGGAAAGAAAAAGATTGATCTTTACATTGAGGGTTCTTGGTGTCCAAATGATCCTAGTACTAGCCTAAATTCTCCTTTTAATTCCTTATATTCATTGCTCAGTTATGTTAGGAATGGTGAAATGAGTCTATTAGATTACTACAAACACTTAGGTGACAATATTCACAGGCATCGATTATCAATCAACATTATATAATGTTGATCAATCTTATTGCACTCATATGGTTCTTTGAATGAATTTCAAAAATCCTTGCATGACTAGGAAAATAAAGTGCTTAAGTTAGAAGATGAAATAAAGTAATAGAAGGATAGGCTCCCTCTCGACCTGCGCTGGAATCTACAAGTAATGAATGATACAGACTGAGGAGGAACATCAATGCATCAAGTCAGCCAACAATACATGCTCGTCAACCAGCCATAAATGCCAAAATCACCATAATAATGACGAATAAAAAATATCTAAAGTATATAATGTGCCCATCCCACTAAAGCACATGTCAGACTCATTCATGAGCTGACAAAACGGCTAATACTAACATGGTATATCAGAGCAACGTTGACAAGTTGATTGATTGTCGACAAAACCTAAAAAGGAGACTTCAATGTGACAAAAGACTATGTTTTCAACATTTGAGAGCAATTGGAACGACACAAGCCTCAAACAAGTGATAAAGCGTGGGGAAGGAACAAAACTTGATGATTTTTTACAAGTTTTTGTTGTTTGTGAAGGAGAAAAGCTTGTGTTTTCAACCTTTTGCTACAAATTTTGAGTTTTCATCGACTGCAGCAATCGAAACAAGTTTGGGACAAGTGGAGGAAGTCGTAGCACGCTATGTTTTCAAAGTCAAAGGGGATTGCCCTTGTTTTTGTGCAAGTTACTCAAGTGACAATGTCTTCCGAGCTCGACGTGGAGTTTCAAGCTATTATGGACAATAAGGTTCCTATGTTACCGACTCTTCCTTAAGATCAGAAACTCAATTGGGAGAATTACCACATATGGTGGTAATGATGCTTGTCATCCTAGAGTCCTATAATTTGGCAAAGCTCATGACCGATGCTTTAGACCATCCTACAGCCTAAGATTTATCCAAGCATTCTTCTAAAGAGAAAGTTGACTTGCCATATGTACAAGCACATTGAAACAAGCTGAATTCCCTGCATCCAATCGTTCTTATTTCTCTCAAGCACATTGGTCCTAATATCCCACATAGAGCATTTAACTATTGCTTGAGAGATATGGCTAGAATTGGATCAATTGTACAATCAAATAACCATGATCAAGCAAGTGTCACTAGATGTACAAATGCGGATGTTAAACTCGTCCAAGTCCACTTTCATGCAACAGCATGTTAATAAGCTTCGGCAATTGCAAATGCAAGTCTAGAGTGCAAGAACGGTGAGTATCTCAAACGACACGATGATAACTCTTCTTTCATAGTTACCACCCCGTATTTTACTCCACCTTGATTGCTTCAAACGGGCACTAAACAAATATCCTTAAGTGGGAGGAGTTGGTTCCAATGACTTGCAATCAAGAGGAACAACTCAAATGTCAAAATGCTCCCAAGACGAAGGCATTGACAAGTCAATCTTCTCAACAGAAGCAAAAGAATAACAAAAAGAACAGAACCAAAAAGATCAAGCAAGACAAAGCCAAGGAGTCTACTTTTCACATTTGTGATAAGACAAGTCACTAGAAGAGGGTGCGCCGTTGCTATATTTATGGCTTGCGTAAAAAGTGAGATGAAGCATGGGTCCATTTACATGGATGGGATTTAATCTTAAAGGCTTATGTATTTGTTACACACATGTATAAAGCTTTTGTGGGCACCCTACAAGCCCCCACTTGCATGGGTCCTAGCACGAGAAAGGAAGGAGTAGTTAAATACGATCGCTTTACAAGTGCCCTAATGATTTGTGCATGTGCGGGTCCTAGCATGTAGAGAGAGAGAGTAGGGGAGTTTAAAGAACATCGTGTTACAGGCATCGTTTAAGACCCGTGCTTGCACAGGCCCCACCGCAAATTCTAGCGCAAAGTGCTATTATAATAAGCACCCATGTACTAGCACAGAGAGCAGTCAAATATATAATAGATTGTCTAGCTAATTTGTAAAGGCCATAGACTTCACTAGCAAAAACAAAACCTCGAAAAAGTCATTAGTGCAATAGCAAGAAAGAGAAAACTTTTTGAACCCCTTGCATAAGAGGGTATCCAACACCATCACACAAAAGCAATAATAGAAGTTGAGCTAATAATCTGTAACCATGGGAGATGGGAGTAACCAAATAATGGATGACAATCCTACTCATATCATAAAAGCCACTTGCCATAACAATAAGCCTCTAATAGGACCAACGTGACCATCAACTCCAAAGTTAAGAGTCAAAGACAAAAGCATTCCTAGTACACCAAATGTGCCCAAGACCAATCCAATATAAGAATGAAACAAATGACTGCAATGTGTCAGATCAGGGATGATCTGCCCAAGACCCATGCTCCATCAGTAGTTATTTGGGTGCCATTGAAGTCCAAACCCTAGAAGTAATATCCCAAATTTCTCAGACAACTCTGCAAGAAACAAAAAGATGCAATGCAATTTCCACATATGTAGTGCAACGTACACAACGGCCATCCAACAATCTTGCATTGCGGCAAAGGCCTCCAAAAAGAGCGCTCAAACTAAAATCTCTCTCTCGTCTTTTTTTGGTAATCAAGTGGCTAGGGTCTACCCTAGCAGTAAGCCACTTGTCTTTATTAAAAAATCTCTCTCTCTCTCTCTCTCTCTCTCTCTCTCTCTCTCTCTCTCTCTCTCTCTCTCTTGTCGTAGTGTCAACTATAACTGAGAATGATAGACACACATAATGCAGACATTTTATGTAAGTTCAAAATCATGTGCAAAGCTCAATAAGCAGCACTTATGGTCTGATATTGAAATGATGTAGCAACATGCCAAGGGAACTAGATTTCGTAATCAAACTAACCTTTATTACGTCCTTCAGACATCAAAACAGGGCATCAGCATATTAAAGGGGATTTAACTTTTGTAACATGTAATATTTACAGACATGAGACGAGTGTTATTCATTTGAACTCATCTACTATACTGCTGGGCTCCATTTAAGTAAAGAATATTGTTGACATAGCACACTTTTCTACTTATGAGATGTCACCTAGTACATTGCTCCTGCATGTGACACTCGGAATGCAATGGCATTTAGCTATGCCAACCTTCTCGTTGACTGAAGTCTTGTATTCTGTGTTTGGACAGGTAAATGTTAGTATTAGTATGGTATAACAAACTTGCTTGCTGCAATATATAATCAAATACTACTAATTTAACATTTGCGAGCTCAAGTGAAACACACCTTCTCCTTGCAATCTTGATATCATTCCAAATCTGCTTCACAATTGTAACCTTATCATTCTTTGTGCTTCCAGGCTCCTCAGGCAAAATCATGGAAGCAACACTCACAAACTCATACAGTTGGATGTCAACATGGTTCAGTTCGTCATCAACTTTTGCTAAGAACTTCTCAAATAGGTCTGGCCTGGCAGTAAGCATCGTACTGCATTCACTTTTTGCATCCCCTTTGTCTGGATATGAAACATCCATGCCAGCAGAGGAAGTTCCACCACCATTGACATCCAGATTGATGTTCTCACACTCATTTCCTTCTGGACTTTGTCCTAATGCGTTAATAGCTTCTTCAGGTAGTGGAAAATCTTCTCTTGGTGATATTATTCTGACACTTGTCTCTGTTGTATTGCTGTCATTGGTATCTATTTCAGACGAGGACAATGATGCCATCAAGTGTAATTCTTTTGTAGAAATGGCCTGCTCCATACAGACAAGCATTGCCATCTTTATATTGGTATGCAGCAAAAGCCAACAGTAAGAAGACAACATAAAGGCTCCTTACTTCACCAAGCTTTATAGAATATTCCTCAAGGAGTTCTGCCCGCTGCTTAGACTTCGCTAGCGCTTTCATGATTTTCTGTTTCTCAGCTATCAGCTGCCTGGCACTTTCTTCTCTGCCAGATTTCAAATCAGATGCAGCTCGCATTCGTAAGTTTTCAACTGTTTCCGACAATCTCATAAATCGAGCTCTTGCAGTGTTTGCTGTTTAGATAACCACATTTATGCCTTGTAAATAAAGTACTTCTTGTCAATATGGGAACTTATAATAAACAAAAACAAAAACAACACAAAAGATGAAAGTCTTCTGTGTTCATCACCAAAGACAACAAAGTATACATCAGTAAACAGGTTAAGAAAAAAATAAAAGCTCTTACACCCTTGCAATGACTTCAAAGTATCATACAATTGAACTACCAACTGCAAGCACACAACTGCCGCCTTTGAAGTTGCCCACATGCTGCCCTTTGACACATAAAAGTCATAACACACCTATTTGTGATGTGTTTGTGATCCTGATTAAAAAACAAATGGTGCAGGTGCATCACCCATTGTCATTCCAACTCCTAGCAGGTAGAAAGGTCAGTCATGTAACAAGTAGCCGGCATAAGCACCAAGGTCCTGATCAGCCCAAAAACTCCAACAGGTAGTCAAAGTTGGTTTTTGTATACCTAGTGAAAGGTAGAACTTTCAGCTGAATTTTGTGTCAGCTTTGGCAATGGCCCAGAACTTTCAAGGTTTTGCTTGCAAAAGAGTGATGAACTCCCCTTTAATAACTTACTTTTCTTCAAGTTTGAAGAGTGATGGAATTTCAAGTTTTGAATGTGAATGGTTTGACTGACCTCTCCTACTTTTGAAAGTGGCCACTAAATATATTTATTATGATTTGTTACTTATTTTAGTAGTAGTTTCTAGTTTTTCACATCTCCTTTATGCAGGATTTTTAAAGAGGGTAAATTTCAGGAAAATTTTGAGTCAAAAGCATGCTTGTTAGGTGGCAGATTTTATATTAAGATATCTTGACAGCAGTTGCTTGTTGCTAGTAGCAATTAACCACGTGACACATTGATCTAGATGATGCTTTAAGACTGGAAAATCCCCTGGAAGAAATTCATTCCTAATGACCAGCTCAAAGTACTTAAGAAAGTATTGAAAAGCCTCTAACCAATTTCTAGAAGATATATGTTGCAAAGAAAATGAGGAGGTTGACCTGAATAAGAGCAAATCAGCTTGCCCTCATGAAAACAAAGCCATGACAACCTCACTTGGTGAAAACAATGCAGTAAACACACTACTGAGGCAAAGAAAGCACTCCCTATGAAACCGTCCTTTGGTGAGCCAAAGGGTGGTGAACTTTAACTTGCAAGCACTTAATCTCAAAAATAGAAATTCAGCAACAGAAAAACAAATCAAACAATGGAGCTAGAATGCTCTTGCACCCAGACACAAAGAAAGATTGGCCTTGAAGCCCGGTGCCCCTTGCTGTCTATCACTAGAGAATTGGGTGTACGACTACTTTGGACAGTCAAATCAGCATGGTCAAATCAGCTGTCACCCTACTTTGGACAGTCATCGCCCAGTTCTGGACAGCTTCAGCAAGCTCAGATCCATCCAAAAACAACATTGCTGAACTCAAGATAACTCTGCCCTGATTTGAAACAGCTTCACCAAACTTAGGACAGCTCTGCCATACCTCGGAACAGCTGCACTAGTTGAGCAAACATCAAGATCAGTAGTAGAGACTCCCCAATCAGCAACAGTAGGTGATGGATGTCCCTTGGCACCCATGTTCTACCCAGATATAGACCGCATGATGGAGAAAAGCAGTGTTTAAACACCTTTCATGCATTTCTCCTCCTTTTCCTGAATCCTATGTTTCGTTAGCTTTTCACTTGAATAATTAAATTTAACATTGAAATTTACTCATTCGACCATTAATTGTTGCTAAACTTAAGTGTCTCAATGTGAAACTTTGCCCCACGCCCAAATTTAATAAATTAAATGAGGTTTCATTAACATTCATTACGGTTAAATTAATTAAATGTGTGCACAAACTTACATAATAAAAGTTTTTGTTTTACTCATATTCATTAATTTTGTTTTTTACTCATATTAAATAATTAAGGTAAATTACATTTATGTGACCTCCTATCTCATGGAGTTGTGAATTAAGTTGAATGTCAATCGTGGTGACAAACAATCCTAGTTTGGGTAGTGAAGGACATCGGCAAAAGTTGTTGTGAATGGTGCTAGTGGGGTATCTAGGATAGATCTTGATGAAGGACATTAAATAGCCCCTTGGAAGTAACTTGTGGTATCATGGGGGTTTGGGAACAGAATCATTTAATGTTTCTAACAAAGTTTTGTGGAAAGTTTCAAGACTTTCACGTTCAAAGAGGTTAGGAATTTAAGATTGGGGTGGCCCACGTGTTAGCGCACATTGTTTGTTCATGATGAGTCTATGGATGTCCCAACGGGCCAAGCACATATGATGTGGTTGCTTGTATTTTTTGCACAAGTTTGTGGCCACTTGATTTTTGGGTTAGTCGGCGTTATTTCTAGCAGCCCTAGATGTTGGCCAACCTATTCATTGTTTTGGCCTATTTATTGACCACTACTCCCTCCTCCTAACTCAGTTCAACAAACACCTACACTTACAAGTTCTATCTAATGGAGGGAGCTAGTACTAGTGCCCATGCAGCTAGTGACTCACTGTTGCTTCTGTGTTGTCACTTGTCTTGGTATATGGATTTCATTTCCTAGGCATATCTCGTTTGAGTGTTAGATTTTGCCCATTTTAGGCAGTGCCTAATGTAATTCGTGTGGTGTGTGGACACTTATTTAAGTGTCAAAGTGTGGTGTGGACACCTTGTGTCTTAGGACTTTAATGTGGTGACACTAGGCCCTAGTGTTAGTTAAATTAACTCTAGTTGGTGTGCAGAAGGTTATTCAAGCCGGTCTTAGACCTTCGTGTGAAGAAATACCCTAACACAAAAATATAAATGAAAGCATACAATAAAGCATAAACTCAACAAAACATAGTTAGGGTTAGGGTAACTCAGAGACAATGAACACAATGAAGATCTGAACAAATGAATGAATATTGAATATGCAATGCTTATGCAGCAAACAAACTGTGCAAGGAATGAAAACCATGCCCCAAACTTGCATGTCTCAAGGACCGAGGCAAAGGTAATGAGCTGGGGAGTGAGTCATACTCCTAATGGATCCTAAAACGTAGCAAGGCTGCCTCTGAGATGTTGGACATCAGTAAACGTAGCAAACAGGAGTACCAGATCAGTAGCCAAGTAGAAGAGGGAGAAATCTGCAAAATGCAGCCAGCAGCAGCAGCAAAACAGATCCTATAGAGGGCTTAACAAGGGCTAGTTGCAGCTGACAAACAAACGCAGTAGGGAGGCTCGTCACCAACTAACAAGAAGTCCACCCGGGCAATAAACGGAGGCAGCAAACTATCATCAGCTGCTGCAAACGCAGCGTGTAGAGGCCTAGCAATAGTAGGAGACAGCAACAACAAGCTCGAGCTCTAAGGTGAAGGCTGGAAACATGCCCCAAATGGATGTAGGCAAGGTTGGGCAACTTCGGCTGAGATGTCCTTCGCAAACGAGGTGTGGGCAACAAAGCTAGAAGGCTTGAAACCTAGAAAAGCAAGATTGGGCTGAATGGAGGGCGACCTACCTATTTAAAGAAAGTTTCAAGACCTCGAACCTCTTCTCGTTTTAAACTCTCTCAAACCGCTCCCCGTTTTAGGGTTTTCATTAGTTAAGCATTTTTGGAGCTGTTCAAGAGGCTAATTTAGCATGTAATGCTTATTTTAGCTCAATACCCCCTCTCAAGCCCAAAAACTGAGCTAGAAAGGAAGGCCAACCCAAAGTTTTGCTTGTTTTTAGTTTTTATTCCAAGGCGTCCCACCCCAACACAACAGGGCATCACACAAAGGGTGCATGTTAGCTGCCTAGCCGCCTACCAAAACTATAGAGGCAATTGTTATCTTACCAAGAGAGTCCAAGTGGTATTCCCAAAGAGGCCAAGGCATCAGACAAAGGGTGCATGTCGGCAACCCAATGGCCTACCAAGTTCTTGCAAAGCCAGATGGAATCCACAATGAGCTTTCTCTTTTTTTTGTTGGGTTTTTTTTTGTGTGTTTGTGTAAAAAAATATGGATTGTGGTCGATTAAGTAACTGACAGGAGACTATGGGCAGACCCAAGACCGTCACAAAATAAGCAAGCTATTCCTACCACTCATAGTACGGAGGAGTTTCGAAAACGAGGAAACGAAAACGGAAAAAAACAAAGTTTCAAAGTTTTAGCTAAATTTTGAAAACGGAGAAACGGCATTTCAGATTGTACACTAAAATAAGTACAGTATTATGTGGCTATGTAAATATATCAATGCCTACAACACCACGTACCCAAATTTCATACAAAACTTTTGAGTTCATGTCATGTGATTGAAATCATGATTCATTACACATGTTACGACTCACAAGTGAAGATTGAAGAGTCAAGACTCAATGATCTAAACTTAAGACAACTTAACACAATTATGACTCAATTTTCAAACTTCAGGTAGCAAATGAATTATAATTTATAAAATGACTCATGAATCATCTATGATCTAAAGAGCAGTGAAGACTGACATCAAGAATAGTGGAGATTGACATTAAGAACAATGGAACAAGAATCAAGATGCATAGTAAGTGAAATCAAGATACAATGATACATGTAACTATGTTAACTATGTCATGTGAATAATCAGTTAAAACTCCAAAGTCCAGTGAGCACTGAGCACTGTATACTAGTCTCTAGACTCTAGTAACTACTGTCACCGCTGCCGCCACTGTCGCCACCACTGCCGCCACTGTCACCAGGAGCTGGAGTGCCACGAAACGGACCGCAGGCCAGACTGCCGTTTTCGTTTTGGTCCAAAACGGCCGGTCCGTTTAGGCAACCCCGAAACACCGTTTCGAGGTACTATGCTATCACTACTGGGTGTCAATAACAAAGAAATAGGCAAAAGGTGTGTGAAGATTAGTAATCACGAACCATGTTTCACTAGCATTGAAACGCCTAAAACGTTTCACTGAAACGCAAAACACCCACAATGAAATGGCTGACTAAAACAAGATTTTTAAATGAAAAATGATCGATTTTTTGTGCTTTTTTAAGAGTTTTTAAACACTATACATTGCATCGATCCATGTGGAATTTAACCACAAAACTAGCACATGTAATGGCTAAAACTGAAAGCAAGTTCTTTGTGCCGTGCACATATAAAACATTTTCAAGCATGATAGTTTTCCCATATACAACAATGGGAATCCATCCAATGCCTTGGATTGCATACAAAGAATTATTTGCACATACAATTGATCCCCCCTTTTGTACATTTGCATATGATATAATCAATTCACAAAAGGATATTATATACTTGGAAGCACCATTGTCAAAATACCATATATTACTGTTTTCAGCCACCACTAATAAGCCATATGCATGTGAAGAATGATCATAGAACAATGCACAACAATTGTGTGAGATTGTGCAACGGAAGAGAAACACAACCACAGAGAAGCAAAGAGAGAGAGAGAGAGACAGAGAGAGAGAGAGAGAGAGAGAAGAAGATAAAGGAAGAATACCACACTAACCAAAGAAGAATGTTGATACAATCAAGATGGACTATCAGCCCAAAGCATCTGTGAGGGCACCAAATTAGATGGTGTTAAGACAGAGAGTGCAAGGATTGAGACACACAATGCTTTCTCACAGTAGAGAGAGAGAGAGAGAGAGAGAGAGAGAGAGAGAGAGAGAGAGAGTGTGTGTGTGTGTGTGTGTGTGTGTGCACGCAGAGTAGAGAGTAGAGTGAGCACAACATTCTTGGGTATCATGGCAAGTATGTACCTCTTTAGGTTTTAGATAGATATATATGAAAGTACAAATGTGCTAAGGGTGTATTCACATCCGCGCACATATAAAAGGCACAATGGCCCTTTATTCCCAACAACCTCCCACCTAAAGGCAATGTGCCTTAAGAGGAGAAAAGAATCAACTAAGTCTAGGTATGTACAAAGCTGAAATACATATACCTATCCAACTCCCATCATTTGTCAGCAATGAGCAAACCACTTTGCTGGAAGACCCTTCGTGAGAAGATCTACAAGATTATCATCTGTATGCACTTTGACAAGCTCAATGCTCTTGCTGTCAAGTACATCTCTAATGAAGTGATAGTATGATACTTCGCCTATATGTGCTTCGTCTTTGCATGAAAGACGGGATTCCATGCTAGTATAATAGCACTCTGACTATCACAATCGAGAACAGGTAACTCTGTAATGCCAAGCTCTCCCACCAGACGTGAAAGCCATAAAGCCTCCTTGCAAGCGTCAGTGGCAACCACATACTCTGCCTTTATAGTAGACAATGCAACACACTTTTGTAGCCTAGAGATCCAAGAGACTGCTCCTCCTGTGAAGGTAAACACATACCAAGAAGTGGACTTTCTACAATCCACATGACCAACATAGTCTGCATCCGTAAAGCCAACAATAGATACCTTCTGCTTCCCACAATAGATGTACAACTCCTTTGTGCCTTTGAAGTATCTCATAATACATTTCACAACTTCCCAATGCTTCTTGCCAGGGGTTGCCATGTATTTGCTAACCACTCCCACTACAAAGGCAATGTCAAGAGATGTAGCCACCATAGCATACATCAAACTGCCAACAATTAAAGCATATGGTATCTTGGCCATTTCAGCCTTCTCATCATCAGATGTAGGGCTATCCTCTGCACTAAGTTTTACATGTGAAGGCAATGGAACCCCAATTGTTTTCCCCCCCTCCATATTGAAACGCTGCAAAACCTTGGGCATATACTCCTGCTGAGATAGGTAGAGTAATCCCTTTGACCTATCTTTGAGTATTCGCATGCCAAGAATGTGATTTGCATCACCAAGATCCTTCATGTCAAAGCTGCCATGAAGACATTGCTTCAGTGAGTCCAAGGCATGAGTATCCCTGCCAGCAATCAACATGTCATCAACATACAAAACCAAGATAATCAGGCTGCCATCTACTGTCTTCTTGGTGTACAAGCAATGATCCACTTGGTTGCAGAAAAAGCACGCAAAGCTGATTAAGACCAAAGGAGCAAATCCCGCAAACATCGAACAGGAAGACTGAGATGAGTTAAATGAGCTTGCACGCTCAACCATCGAGCTATCGATTTCTGATGCCTTATTGTTTAACATTGAAGGTTTGGATTTTGCCTATGCTATTTGGACTCGACTGGAAGAATTGTATGCCCAGAAGAGTACTGCAAGCAAAGTTTATTGGCTGAAAAAGCTTATGGATTTGCGTATGAAAGAGGGTACAGCAATGTCTACTCACTTGAGTGAGTTTAACTCCATTTTCAGCCAGCTAGTTGCCTTGAAGTTCTTAATTGATGAAGAATTTAAGGCTATGTTCTTGCTTTGCACCTTGCCAGAGAGTTGGGATACATTCAGGACTGCTATGAGTAATTCTAATGCGATCCTTCTGTATGCCAATATAGAGAGTGCTCTACTCATGGAAGAAATGAATCGGCAGAACAATGCATCCAGTAAGTCTTCTAGTGCTTTGCATACTAGGGACAGATCACAGCACAAAGGCAAATCTGATAGCAAGGGACATAGTAAATCACATGGTAAGGATGCTGAATGCCATCATTGTGGCAAGAAGGGTCACTTTAAACATGACTGCTACAAATGGAAGAAAGAGATGTTTTTGCCAGACTGCAAAGTTATGTGCTCCTCCAAGCTTCTCAATGTGCATGAGATTACTGCTGTCACTGCTGCCAGCCATGATTTTCAGCCCAAATGTGACCAAAAAACTCAGCAAATGCAAGCCCAAACTATCACACAAGTGACCAAGGTACAAACAAGTACCAACCAGCAATAAATAACCACGTAGAAGCAGAAATTTCAGATCTGTAGATAAATTTTCAGAAGCACTAAACCTTGTGCTACAGTACTCCACAACTGATTACAGCTATTTCAAGGCCAAATACATCACATTACATGAGAAGTCCCAAATTTTAGCTGCAATTTCTGTTGTGCATGCACCCACGGGCACAAAATTCGACACGCATGGTCAAAAGCCCAAAATTTTTGTGCTCAAAGCATCAACCATACATATACACAGTCTCTGACATGCATAGAATAGACCAATTTTGCCAAAATAGAGCGATTTCAGCAAAACCCCCAAATTTTTCCGAGTGCTAGATGTCCAAATTGCATGGAATTAAACCCGCATGTACATAAAATGACCAAATGGCGCATAAATTTTGCCCAAACAGCAAAAACCCCAAATTGCACGGGGTCCAATGTGCATCAATGTCAAGAAATTGGGTAAATTTCAGTCCAATTCTTGCATATACATGAAAAGCCCCAAATCTCGGAGGTAAAATGTCACAAATCCTTGCAATTTCCGAGACAGATATCATTGTTGTGTCTTGCTCGCATCAAATCTGGACAAATCCCCAAATTTTTGGCACAAATCTTCCCGTCAATCGCATGGCCTCCCGTGTTTCCTGGAGCGTGTCATCTGCAGCCCGTCAGTCATGTGACTGCTGCCCCACTGGTCCGTTGCACCGTCACGCCTGCCCTGCCCTGTCGCCCTATGCCACGACGCTACCCTGTCGCACCCAGCTGCTGCTGTCGCCTGCTTGCGTGACGTCTCCAGCCCGCGACCTGCAACTCCTTCTCGCCTCCCTGCAACACTTACAACTCCTGCTCGCGCCTGCGACACCTCTCGTGCACCTGCCAACTATATACAACCGGTGCCAACTCAGGAAAGCGTGCACAACCTATGAGCTCTGATACCAGTTTGTTAAGACAGAGAGCGCGAGGATTGAGACACGCAATGCTTTCTCACAACACAGAGAGAGAGAGAGAGAGAGAGAGAGAGTGCAGAGTAGAGAGTAGAGTGAGCACGACGTTCTTGGGTACAATGACGAGTGTGTACCTCTTTAGGTTTTAGATAGATATATATATAGGACAAATGTGCTAAGGGTGTGTTCACACCCGTGCACATATAAAAGGCACGATGGCCCTTTATTCCCAACAGATGGCAGCACCAAGCACGAAGAGTTGGGAGTGTCCGAGTGTCCACCTACAAAGGAAAGACTGAAGACTGAACAGTGTGTGTCTACCAAGTGGGGGTTGTAGCAATAAATAGCAAAAGCACCAAAAAATTGTTGATCTGATCCTGAAGAGGCCGTAAATGCTAGGCAACCAGCATTAAATGCTGGTCACTGAAGAAAAATGCCAGAAAAAAATAGAGGAGACTTCAGAAAAATCCCAAATGACAATGGCAATGTTCGACAGGTGTAGGCAAACTCTGGAAAGTAGAAACTAGCCTAGAAATGCACATAAGAAGCCGACAAATAAAGAAAATGCACCTGAACTGCCAAAGCTCCTATGTCTTTCTCAGATTTTGACGAGAGCTCACAACCAGGAGATGACAGAATGACATGACAAACATAGGCAGGCCTACACCCCTCTCAAATCTTGGGAGTGTTTGAAGACCCAACAACGTCATGTGATGAAGCATAGAAGCTTGGGGGAAAGGCTTCGTAAAGAGATCAGTTGTGTTGTCCTCCGTGGGACAATAGGCCAACACTAACTTAGAATCCGAAATCCGCTCTCAAACATAGTGATACTAAACCTCGATGTTCTTCGTGCAAGCATGAAACACAAGGTCCTTTGCCGCCAGAGCTAGAGCACTCCAATTGTCGACACGCAACTCTATAGGTCCAAGCTAAGGAAAGCCAATCTCCGGCAACATGCAGCAAAGCCAAACCACCTCCATAGCCATAGAACATAATGCACGATACTTTGCCTCTATAGAAGAAAGGGTCACAATAGGTTGCTTCTTGCTGCTCTACAAGATAACTGTCGATCCAAGGAAGAAGGCTAACTTGTAGTGGACCCTCTCGAATCCACATCACCTACCCAATCAAAATCACTCCAACCAAAGAAAGTAACCCCCTCTCCATACATGATCCCGTAGGATCGAGTCCCTTGTAAATAACAAAGAACATGCAAGGCCGCTCTCCAATGCTCCTAAGTGGGAGTCTTTGTGAAAGAAGATGGCAATGCCACAACAAAGAAACAAGAGGCTGAGTGTGAATAAGCCACATGAGGGAACCAACAAGACATCTATAACAAGTGGCATCTAGAAGAGGATTTCCAACTGCCAAAAGCTTGGACTCTGGGTCCATGGGCCAAGAAATAGGCCAACAATCAGCCATACCAAACTCCAAGAGAAGCTCTTAAATGTACCTATGCTGTGAGATAAAAATGCCTTATGCCATCTGATAGAACTCCGATCCAACGAAGAAATGTAGGATCCTAAGATCCGTCATGTCAAACTCCTATCATAAAATCTCCTGAGTACCATCAACCTCTTGAGTAGAGCTCCCTGTAATGATAAGATCATTCACGTACAAGATGAGCAAAACACACCTGTCACCCTCAACCTTGAAGTATAGGTTAGGGTCATGAGCTGATCAATGGAAGCCACTCTGGAGAAAGAACCGATCAATCCTCTAGTACCAAGCACGAGGAGCCTACTTCAGGCCATAGAGGGCCTTCCACAATTGGAAGACGTAATCCTCCTTCCCCTGCACGAGAAAACCTTGAGGTTGTGAAACATAAATCTCCTTTGCAAGGACACCATTCAAGAAGGCAGACTTGACATCCATCTCATAAACAAGCTAGCGGTGGTGGGCTACAAGAGCCAAGATAGCCCGAATCATATACATCCGAACTATAGGTACAAAAGTCTCAAAATAGTTCAAACCTACCCTCTAAGAAAAACCCTTAGCAACAAGCCTAGCTTTGTGCTCGTCCAAGGAACCATTTACAAGGTACTTGGTCTTATAGACCCACTTCACACCTATCACCTTCCGTTTTGGGGAAAGCAAAACCAACTCCCAAATCTAATTACGCTCGATAGAATCGAGCTCCTCCCGCATGGCCTAACGCCAAATATCCTATGCAAGAGCCTCCTCAACTATAGTAGACTCCCAGGTATGAAGAATCTATGACATACGAGCATAGTTCACACAAAGTGGACCATTCCAATGGGCCTGTAAGCGAGCTAATCAACGTTGACCTATAGGAGAAGCAGGAAAGTAAGAAACACCCGAATCCTACATGAACTATCAATACCAATGAGGAATCCAAATAGGCTCATCCTACTGTGAGGAAGACTGAGTAGCCTCCAATACTTGTAATGCACCGGTCTAGGGTAGAGACTCCCTCTCACCAAGGGAAGGAAAATCATCCTCATCTGAAGAAGGTTCCCCTTCTTATGATTGAGCAGCCCTAGAAGACTCCGAAGGAGAGACTGAAGGGATAAAATTATGCACCAAAAAAGTAGCAGTCGCATCCATCAAAGGTAGTAGGAAAGTTTGAGTAGAAGGTGGAGGAGGGGGAGGAGCCAAAGACGAAGAAGGGGTGTAGGAGGCAACCTAGAAGGAAGAAGAGAAACTGAGGATGGGGGAGGGTCAATCGACGATGAAGAATCACCTGCAATGGAACCATCAATAGGATCCTCCGAGACCAAAGCCTCGTCGAAGATCACATCCCTAGCCACCTCAAGCTTCTATGTTGTCAAGTCGTAGAGTTGATAGCCCTTCGTGGTAGTGCTATAGCCCATGAACATGAGCTTCCTGGACTTCGAGTCAAGCTTCATCTTCCTCTTCATCTTGTCCACATGGACAAATGCATCACATCCAAAGATGCGGAAGTGAGACACGGAGGGATTTTGATCAAAGAAAGCCTCGTAGGGAGTCATGTCTTGTAACACAAAAGTCGGGGAGCGGTTGCACATGTGAATTGCAATAGCCACCACTCCAACATTGATTGGGCCATCTCTAGCATGGTCTGATTCGCACACTCCACCACACCATTCTCTGAAGGTGTATTTGGATGGGTATACTCCACCCGAATGCCATGATACCCACAAAATTAAGAAAAGAGATTAGTAGTAAACTCCACCATGATGTGCTCGGATGCCACGAACTTTGAAAGTAGTCCGTCTCCACAAACACCTTCCACTCACAAAAAGAACTCGCTCTTGTACTCCAAAAAATAAGGGCACACATAACAATTGAAGTCGTCTATAAGCAAGATCAAATACTCGGCATTCCCAAGGGAGGCCATGCCCATAGGTCCATAAAGATCGGTATGAACCAACTCAAGCGGAGTGGAAGCTCGCCAAGTGACAACCTAAGGATGAGACTGCCTATGCTACTTGCTCCTCAAACTGCTAGGGCACAAAGTGTGAATAGGAGGGAAATCAATAAGTTCCTCCACCATCTTCTTCCAAGAAGCCTGTCGTATAGCATCAAAATTTAGATAACCATAACAAGCATACCAAAGCAGCCCAAGCTTGTGGGAAGACCTTGCGGCTAAGGCTATGAGCGTGTAAAGCCAACCCTCTTGGGATCCTATGCAAAGAGCGGCACTTGAAGAAGCATCCTCCACTGTCACCACATCCTATGTAAATACCACGCGGGTACCAGATGGATTGATCAGTCCCGACCTGCAGGCCAAAGTGTCAATGAGGGCACCAGATCAAGCTGATGATGATGGCAACACCAAGCATGGAAAGAGAGGAAGCAGAAGATGAAGGAAGAATTTTGCACTGACTGAAGAAGAACGTTGATACAATGTAGATGGATTGATCAGTCCCTACATGTAGTTCGCATCACTGAGGGCACCAGATAAGGTTGATGATGAATATAACACCAAGCACGGAGGATTGGAGTGTCGGAGTGTGCACCTACAAAGGGAAGAATAAAGACTGAAGAGAGTGTGTGTCTACCAAGTGGGGGGTGCAGCTATAAATAGCACCAAAAACTGGCCAACATGATCCTGAAGAGGCCATAAATGCTGGCTGACCAACATTAAATGCTGGTCATTGAAGAAAAATGCCAGAAAAAAATAGGAAAGACCTCGGAAAAATCCCAAATGACAATGACAATGTCAAGCAGGTGTAGACAGACTGTGGAAAGCAGAAACTCGACTTGGAATGCACACAAGAAGCCAACAAATAAAGAAAAGGCACCTAAACTGCCAAAGCTCCTATGTCTCTATCAAACTCTGACAGGAGCTCACAACCAAGAGATGACGGACTGACATGACTAACATAGGCAAGCTAACAGACAAACTTGATAAATGTGTCATTGCATCCTTCACACTTGCTGAATTTGCAGCAATAGTCATGCCAAATTGCTTCTTTTTTTCACTAAGAATTCTCTTTCTGCATTTCTCAATGAAATACTCCTTTTTACTGCGATGATTATATTTTTTTTCCTTAGCACCCTCATCCTTGGTGCTTGAAGAGTTTGTAGGAGAGGGTGATCTGCCTTTGCCCTTTGAGTTTGATGGCTGCCATGACTTTCCCTTGTTCCTATGTCTGGCTGTAAATGCTTGATTTTCCATACTTATATTGAAGCAATTCACCCTTGATTGCTCTTCTTGCAATAACAATGAGACCAATGCATCAAATGTGTACGCATGACCATCTCCTTTTGCAAAAAAGCGAGGCATAGTGGCAAAACTCTAATAAGACTTGAGTAGGCTAACCAAGACTGTAGAAAAAAGATAAGCATTAAGAATAATCCCATCAATATTTGCAAGTTGTTCCATTATCTCCTTGACACATGTAATGTAGGCATCCACCGAATCACCCTTTGTCATGTGCTCCATCTCAAGGTGTTTGCGCAAATAGGCTACATGAGCCTCATTGCACACCTAATACAACGAAGCAAGTTTATCCCAAGCATCCTCGGCCATTGTGCACAACTGAATGTGCAAAATGGCCTAGCTTTTGTGCAACAATGCAATCAAAGCATGTGCCTAGGCATCTCTCCCATCCCATCTTAATTGATCAGCAGCGATGGGAGGTGCAACACGAGTTGGAGTGAAAGATCCACTTGTGATAGTGGATGAATTGGATGAGCCTACAATATTCTGTGCAACACAGCCTACATGGCTAACCTTTGAACCAAATATATAACCCCAAGTTTTTTTAGCAGCCAAAACATGCTTCATCATGTATGCCCACATTGGATGATTTGTGCCATTCAATTCGTTAAGAGCCCCAAAACATATTTAGCAAGTCATTTTGGCCTACCATTGCTTGCTATGTACAGCCGAATTTTCACAACAGTTGTTAAATGTGTAGCTATAGGTGCAATAGTATAAAAAACTAAGGAAAAGCTCAAAAAACTTACAATTATGTGTACAATTGATGATGTCAAAGAAAAATTCACACCTAAGAATACTCCAATACCCCCAAATATCAGTTTAGGTGATGAAATTGGCCTCGATGTCAATGAATTTAACAAATTTCACAAAAGCCCCAAAGTTATTTGATGAAATTTGGTGAAATTTAGGCTCGAAAGTGAAAAGCCCCAAATTTTTTATAGCAAATTTATTAAACACCAACCACAAAATCCCCAATATATGGGTGAGATTTGGGGGTTTTAGACAAAAGCCCCACTTTTTTTGAATAAATTGAGTGGGAATCAATGTCTACTACAAAAATCCCCAAAAATTGTACCTCCAAGGAGGCTAGCACAAATAGGGCTCTATTGAGATTGAAATAAGGATAATTAAATGTTGAAAGGCATTAGATATTATTTTGTGTTGTCGAGCTAAGTTGCAAGGCTGTAGGCTAATATTGAGGGGGCTGTCTCGAAATGTGTGCTGCCTGTCGGGTTGCAAGACAGATCTGGTCAAACAAGGGCATCACAACAGTTAGACCTGGCGTGGCAAATAGGAGGTGAATTGTGAGCGGAAGATGGACAGGCTGTCATAGCGTGTTGTTGGCTGCAAGCAAGCAGACGATGAATAGGATGACTACATGCAGGCGACCATGAACAGGTTCACTGCATACAGGCTGATAGTCAGGTGCAACTGCAAGCTGCACAATCACAAATAGCAGTCAAGCAAGCTGAAGCAATCAGTTCAGCAGCTGCACAAAAGGCAGCAGGGGTGTGAGAACCAAGAGACATCAAATTCGAGACCCAATGGTGGCTAAGGCAGCTGCTTAAAAGAGGCATGTATCTGATACCACTGTTAGGTTAGGATTCAGCAACACACACTCACAATGAACAAGTTAGCACCAAGAGAGGAGAGTTGCTGGAAGGTCACATCCACTACATGAGAATGATAATGAAAGTACAATCCTAAGGTGCTAAAGTACCCTACCCACCACTGACGGGTGTTCACACAAGGAAAAAGACCCTATTCCAGCTGGACGGTAAAAAGTCCCCTTGGATAAAGCAGCGTTCACACTAAAACTATGAAGGAACACAATAAGTGTAACAACCTAATGATTTTCAGGCTGGCTAACTTTATTTTTGGCGTCCCTAGATACTTGCTAGCCTATTCGTTATTTTGACCTATTTATTGGCCACTACTCCCTCTTCTGCTGCATTTTGCTATGTCAGCTACCAGCCTGCTGTTGAGAGTCATCTCCTACCATGTCAGCAGTGCCATGTGACAGTTTTGCCACATGGCTGCAATCGGACTGTCCGACTGCAGTTGGCTGCATTAAATGCAGCCAACATGGCTATTTCGGGCATTTTCTCAGGCATCCTTTTCAGCGTTTTTAAGGCTGAGTTTCTAACAAACTTCTACACTTGTATTTGACAGATTTCAGTCTGCTGGTGACAAAAACAGCACTCGGGGCCAATGGAGATTGAGGTCCTCAAGGCGGAGACATACGCAGATATTCTCTCTGCACCCGTGTATGATTCTGCAACCTTGTACAGCATTCTTCACTGCAGATTTTCTGCGTTTTCACTGTCTTTTGCTCTCTCTCTCTCTCTCTCTCTCTCTCTCTCTCTCTCTCTCTCTCTCTATTCACTCTTTGTCACGGTCATTCACTTCCACATTGCTTCATGGTATCAGAGCATTGAAGAACTGACCTAGGGTGGACCTATCTAAAGAGGAGTTTTTAGCACGACACAAGACTATGTTTTCAGCGTTCAAGTGCGAGTGGATGGGCTGCGCATCTAAACAAGGCTGAAGCAAGCGTGGGCGTGCAAGAAAAGAGAAGATTTGCTGAAGTTGCTGCTGTTTTTCTGCTGTTAGAGAAGGAAGAAGGCTGTGTTTTTAGCCTTCAAGTACAGATTTTACCTTTTCATCACCTCCGGCAGCTGAAGAAGGTTCGGGAAGCGGAGATTGTTAGCCTGCTCTTTTATCATTCTCAGTCTGTCATCTCCTGGTTGTGAGCTCCTGTCAGAGTCTGACAGGAGACAGAGGAGCTCTGTCAGCTTAGTAGTTGCTGTTCTTGTCTGTATTCAGCCTTCGGGAGTCACACAGCCCACACTGGGCTTTTTCATGTGCAGTTGGCCCAGATTTCTGGGCAGGTCGGCCAGATCTGGCCAAGTTGGCCAGATTTGGCAGGTCGGCCAGTTTTCTGGCCTGGGGCTATATATAGCAACCCCCCCAGTCATTCCCAGCATTGTCTTCTGCAGGTTCAGCACACTCTCCGTCCTCTCCCGCTCCGGCATTGGTGCTGCCATTGCTTTCAGTCTTTTCTGGTGCCCTCACTGACGATCCGGGCTGCGTGCAGGGACTGCTCCGTCCATTTTAGTGTATTCAGCATTCATCTCAATCAGTGCAGACTTTCTTCCTTCATTCCCTGCTTTCTTTCTTTTTTTCGTAAATTCATTCCCTGCTTTCTCTCTCCCATCCTCTGTATTCGTGTTCTTCTTCCGTTGTGCACTCTCACATGGTATCATCGCCTGACTAAGAGCACGGAGGACATAACCGCTGGAGAGATACGTCACTGCTGTCATCTCATCTGCAACTGCCCAGGCGGCTCCTGTAGGAGGCTCTTCTTCCTGCGTTTGCTGTAAACGCTGTCTTCTGACGCTGCCACGTCATCCAGCGACACATCTTCCCTACGTTTTCCATCAGGCTGTCCCTCCTTCGGCTGAGCGACTCATCCACAGCCTGCGTTTTGCAGTTCTGTTGGTCGCTACCACTCCTGGTGGCACATTTCCTGCTGGCGACTCATTTTCTAGCTGTGTCCTGGTGCTGGTGGTCTCTTTTCTGGTGATCGTCATCAGTTATCTTTGCGTTTTGCAGATCCAGGTGTTTGTAGGCTTTCTCAGCCTGCGTCTTGGTGGTTGGTGACCAAACTGCTGGTCATACTTCGACATCGGCACAATTTTCTTTGGTGTTTTGCAGATTGGAAGATGTCTTACCAGTTTTCAGGCTTTGACGACTTAGAGGATGAACTCCTTTCTCATCATTCCTCTCAGCGGAGGCGGGATTATCAGGAGATTCGACGTTGGGAAGAACCTCCTCGCACTCGTCCTTCTTCAGTCCATGCATCTCAGAGGGTTCCATCTACCGTGAAGGTATCTTCCATGAAGACTGCTTCAGATGTGCGGATGCCTTCCTTGATTCCCTCCATTCAGGTGCCGATTCTCCCTTCCTTTCCGACGGAAGATAAGTTGGATGGTTCCAACTACTCCCTCTGGTCATGCAAGGTGGCATGCATCCTCGATACATTTGACCTTTGGGAGCTTGTTTCTTCGCCCATCGACCGTCCCCCCACGGATTCGTCCGATGGCACCTCTATGGACCGTGCAGCCTTGTGGGATAGGCTCAACTCTCGAGCCCGTTCCTTTCTTTTTATGAGTCTACATGATTCCGTTCTTGTACATGTTCACAGGTTACAGACCGTGGCGGAAGTGTGGAAGAAGCTTGCGTCTTTGTATCAGCACAAGACGTTTGCCCACAAGATTTCCTTGGAGAAGAAGTTGCGGATGCTTAGTCTTGATGATTCTCCTTCCATGAAGGAGCACATCACGAAGATGGAGGATATGCGAGGCGAGTTAGCCTCTCTTGGTCGTATGATATTGTCTGAGGATATGGCGATGATTCTGTTGACTGAGCTGCCATCACCCCGTTATGATGTCTTCTATACCAGCCTCATCACCTCGAGGACCCGTGAGACACTTCTATGGGAGGAGCTTTCCCCGCTTGTCTTGGAGCATGACGAGCGACTCAAAGAGGTGGGAACCAGTGGCTCCACCAAAACATTTACGGCAGGCACAGGTGGCGGCAAGAAGAAGAAACAAAAGAAGGAGAAGGGCCAAGGACAAGGAGGAGGACAAGAAGGATGCAAAGGAGAGAAAGCCTAAATGTCCCCACTGTGGGAAGGGCACTCATCCCGAGGAGAAGTGTTGGCAGAAGTATCCCCATTTGAAGCCTAAGGAGAAGGATTCGAAGGCAGCCCCAACCACGACCGAATCTGCGTTTGTGCATGTCTTTGTTGAGGAGGATACAGCCATAGCTTCTACCACTCTGGAGAAGCCTTGGCTCGTCGACAGTGGAGCATCTTCACATATGACCTTCCGCCAGGATTGGCTTCAGGATCTTCGTTCCCGAGGGGGTACAGTCACCATTGGTGACAATTCTACAGTCCCTATTCGAGGCGTGGGGACTCTACCTATGTTTTCTGACAGGCGGTCTTCCCCTGCCAAAGTTCTCTATGTCCCTGATTTGGGTTTTAACCTATTGTCTGTGCATGGCCTTACTCAGCTAGGTACCCCAGTCATTTTTACTCAAGATGCAGTCACAGTGGAGGACGCTTCTACCGCTGATGCTCTTTGGACAGGTACACAGGAGGGTGGGCTTTATACGCTCACAGCCTTGGCTGCGAGGACTTCCCATGAGCTTGGGCTGCTTTGGCATGCTCGGTATGGGTCATTTGAACCTCGATTCTCTTCGGCAGGCTTCTCGGAGGAAGATGGTGGAGGGACTTCCAGATTTCCCTCCTCTTCACACTTTATGCCCTAGCTGCTTGAGGGGCAAGCAGCATAGGCAGCCTCACCCTCAGGTTGCTTCTAGGAGGGCTACTTCTCCGCTTGAGTTGGTTCACACCGACCTTTGCGGACCTATGGGCACGGTCTCCCTTGGGAAGGCTAGGTATTTGCTGCTGATTGTGGACGACTTTAGTCGTTATGTGTGGCCTTATTTCTTGGAGTACAAGAGCGAGGCGTACTCCCGTTTCTGTGAGTGGCAGGTGTTTGTGGAGACCCAAACAACTTCTAAGGTTCGTGGCGTTCGAGCTGATCACAGTGGCGAGTTCACTTCTCACCTTTTCTCTCAGTTTTGCAGGGATCATGGTATTCGGGTGGAGTATTCACATCCGAACACACCATCTGAGAATGGTGTGGTGGAGCATGCGAATCGGACCATGGTGGAGATGGCCCAATCTATGCTAGAGCATAGGAGTCTTCCTCATTTCCTTTGGGGTGAGGCGGTGGCTACAACGGTGCATATTCGCAACCGCTCTCCAACTTCGGCTTTACAGGACATGACTCCTTATGAGGCTTTCTTTGGGAAGAAGCCTTCTGTGTCCCATTTTCACATCTTTGGGTGCGATGCTTTTGTCCATGTGGACAAGAAGAAGAGGAAGACGAAGTTCGACTCTAAGTCAAGAAAGCTTATCTTCGTGGGTTATAGCACGACCACGAAGGGATATCGGCTCTACGACCCGATGACACGGAAGGTTGAGGTGAGCAGGGATGTGATCTTTGATGAGGCTTCGGGCCTCTGAGGATCCGATTGATGGTTCCATTACATGTGCTTCTTCGTCATCGACGGACCCCCCCACCTTCTCTACCTTCTCTTCCTTCCAGGATACCCCTTAGCACCCCTCCTATTCCTCCTCCTTCGGCTTCCCTTTCCCCTTTGGTGGATGTGCCTCCGTGTTCTACGAGCTCTTCCACTTCAGGATCTTCACGGGATACACAGCCTTCTTCTGATGCAGAGGATCTACCTTCATTTGGTGGGGGAAGTCCCTCTCCGATTTGGGTGCTTTGCAGGTTCCGAAGACCCCCCGGTCTCCCTCGCAGCAGTAGGAGTCTCTGAGGATTCCCTTATGGTATCGCCGGCTCATACAGGATTCACGTGTTACTCACTTTCCTGCTTCTTCTACAGGTCCACGTCGATCAGCCCGCTTACAGGCCCAGTGGGATAGTTCACTATGTGTGAACTATGCTCTTATGTCACAGATTCTTCAAGATTCCGAGCCTTCCACTGTGGAGGCAGCTCTTGCACAGGATATTTGGAGATAGGCTATGTAGGCCGAGCTCGATTCCATCGAGCGAAACCATACTTGGGAGCTTGTTCCGCGTTCCAAGAAACGGAAGGTGATAGGTGTGAAATGGGTCTTTAAGACCAAGTATATTGCAGATGGCTCCTTGGACAAGCATAAGGCTAGGCTTGTTGCCAAGGGTTTTGCACAGCGCACAGGCTTGGACTACTTCGAGACTTTTGCTCCTACAGCTAGGATGTCCACCATTCGAGTTCTTTTGGCTCTTTCCGCTCACCACCGTTGGCTTGTTTATCAGATGGACGTTAAGTCTGCTTTTCTGAATGGCGTCCTTGAGGAGGAGATTTATGTTACACAGCCTCCTAGTTTTCTTGTGCAGGGGAAGGAGGATCATGTCTACAGGCTGCGGAAGGCTCTTTATGGCCTGAAGCAGGCTCCTCGTGCTTGGTACCAGAGGATTGACCGCTTCTTTCTACAGAGTGGCTTTGCGCGCTCCGTTCATGATCCCAATCTCTACTTACGGGTTGTGGATTCCCTTTTTGTTTTCCTTATCTTGTATGTCGATGATCTTATCATTACAGGGAGCGACACTCAGCAGGTGGAGCATACTCGGTCTATTCTTCAGCAGGAGTTTGACATGACGGATCTAGGGATCCTTCACTTCTTTCTAGGACTGGAGATCTATCAGATGGCACAGGGCATCTTTATCTCGCAGCACAGGTACATCTCCGAGCTTCTTTCGGAGTTTGATATGGTCGCGTGTCAGCCTATCTCATGCCCCATGGACCCTGAGTCCAAGCTTTTGACAGATGGAGTCCCCCTTACAGATGCCACTCGTTACAGGTGCCTTGTCGGCTCTCTCATCTGGCTGCTGCACACTCCGCCGGATATCTCTTTTGTGGTGGCTTTATTGTCTTCTTTTATGAAGACTCCTACACAGAATCACTGGCAGGCAGCCTTGCGGGTTCTTTGCTATTTACAGGGGACTCGATCCTTCGGGATCATGTATGGAGATGGGATTACCCTTTCTGGATGGAGTGATTCTAATTGGGCAGGTGATGTGGATTCAAGACGATCCACTACAGGTTATGCTTTCACCCTTGGATCCGGTGCTGTCTCTTGGAGCAGCAAGAAGCAGCCTACTGTGGCACTTTCTTCTACAGAGGCTGAGTATCAGGCCCTATGTTCGACCGCTATGGAGGCAGTTTGGCTCCGTCGCTTTTACTGGCGGAGATTGACTTTTCCCAGACCGGACCTACGGAGCTGCGCGTGGACAACCAGAGTACTCTTGCTCTGGCAAAGAACCCGGTGTTTCATGCTCGCACGAAGCACATTGAGGTTCAGTATCACTATGTTCGAGAGCGGATCGTGGATTCGGAGCTAGTGGTGGTCTATTGTCCTACAGCGGCCAATGCAGCTGATCTCTTTACGAAGCCTTTGCCTCAGGCTTCTTTGCTTCATCACATGCAGTTCTTAGGTCTTCAAACCCTCCCAGGATCTGAGAGGGGGTGTTAGCCTGCTCTTTTATCATTCTCAATCTGTCATCTCCTAGTTGTGAGCTCCTGTCAGAGTCTGACAGGAGACAAAGGAGCTCTTGTCAGCTTAGAAGTTGCTGTTCTTGTCTGTATTCAGCCTTCGGGAGTCACACAGCCCACACTGGGCTTTTTCATGTGCAGTCGGCCCAGATTTCTGGGCAGGTCGACCAGATCTGGCCAAGTCGGCCAAATTTGGCAGGTCGGCCAGTTTTCTGGCTTGGGGCTATATATAGCAGCCCCCCCAGTCATTCCCAACATTGTCTTCTGCAGGTTCAGCACACTCTCCGTCCTCTCCCGCTCCGGCATTGGTGCTGCCATTGCTTTTAGTCTTTTCTGGTGCCCTCACTGATGCTCCGGGCTGCGTGCAGGGACTGCTCCGTCCATTTCAGTGTATTCAGCATTCATCTCAGTCAGTGCAGACTTTCTTCCTTCATTCCCTGCTTTCTCTCTCCCATCCTCTGTGTTCGTGTTCTTCTTCCGTTGCGCACTCTCACAAAGACAAGAGCCCTAGCAGGCTGCATTTTCATAGTCAGAAGGGGTTTCTTTTGCGTTTGTGCAGGCATTGCCGGTGAAGACATCTACAAAGACTTACGTGGAGTTTCAGGCGATCATGGACCGGAAGGGACCTGTCTTACCGGCTCTTCCATCAGATCAAAAGCTCGATGATGACAATTACCACATATGGTGTGTGAAGATGTTGGCCATATTGGAGTCTTATGATTTGGCGGAGCTTGTGATGGAGATCACCCGGTCCTCGGTGAGAGATGAGTCCAAACTCTCTTCGAGTGCTCGTGTGGAGTTGACCAAAACCGAGTCTCATTAGAACAAGCTGAATGCCAAGATTCGTTCTTTTCTTTTTCTGCCTTGTACAACAGCTGTGATAGGCCATATAGAGCACTCGATGGTGGCTCGAGAGATATTGCTGGAGCTTGACCAAATGTACAACCGGATAACCCTTATGAAGAGGGTTTCTTTGGAGGTGCAAATGCAAACCCTATCCGTTAATAAGTCTTCTTTGCTTCGGGAACACATCAACAAGCTTCGACACCTTCACATGCAAGTTCAAAATGCGGGGAAGCCCATTTCCTCCGAAGACATGGCGATCACTTTATTGTCCCAGTTGCCGCCACGATTCGGTACTTTTTACTCCGCTCTTATTGCTTCAAGGCGGGAGTCGACTCTTCGATGGAAAGAGTTGGTTCCTATGGTCTTGGACCAAGAGGAACAATTGAAGGGACAGAATGCTTCCAAATTGGAGGCATTGATTGGTCAAGCCTCTCAGAAGAAGGGGAAGGACCAAAAGAAGAAGAAGGAGAACAACAAATCTAAGAAGGATAAAGAGAAAGAATCGACATGCCATATTTGTGGTAAGACCGGCCATTGGAAGAAGAATTGCCCCGACAAGGACAAGACGGACACCAAGAAGGACACAAAGGATTCTGGAGCGATGGCTGCACCCTCATCAGCTGCTTTTCTACACTTAGCGGTCATTGAGGACTCTACACCAAAGACTTCTAATGCTGCAATGACAGCTCTCCAAGCTCGAGAGCGGATCGTGGACAGTGGTGCCTCACGGCATATGACTCCTTCGACAGTTGGCCCATTTGCAACCCTTGCGGGAGCAGATTCTCATAGGAGACAGCTCTTTTGTGTCTATTGCTACAGTGGGTGAGATGTAACTAATTCCAAATGGACGTGGTGGTACCCACACTTCTGAGGTGTTACATGTGCCAGGTTTAGGGTATCATTTGCTTTCGGTACATAAGATTTCTTCTCTTAGTCTCTTGGTGGAGTTTGACAGTGATGTTGTTCACATTCTTGATCGTGGATCGAGGAAGGTTCTCTCTTCAAGGTATGAGGAGCATGGCATCTACAAATTGAAGTCTTCTTCCGCTCTTACCTCTCTTCTTCTTACCTCTCAGACATAATCCGAGCTATGGCATGCTCGGTTTGGCCACCTAAACTATGAGTATCTTTGGAAGGCGTCGCTAGGATTGCTTGTTCGGACATAGTGGTGAGCTAGTAGCCATGTGTCTCTTGCATTCGTGGAAAACAATATAGGGATGAGATTCCCAACAAAGCTTCGAGGTGGTCTACTTCACCTATGAAGCCTGTATTTATGGATCTTTGTAGCCCGATGAGGAATGAGTCCTTGAAGGGGAGCTTGTCATTCATGTTGATTGTAGATGACTATAGTAGGGTGACATTGTTGAGCTAAAATATGCATTACTTGCCGATTAGCCTCTTAAACAACCCCAAAACACACTAAAAATGCTCTTTTAGAGTAAAACCCTAAAACAGGGAGAGGTTCGAGAGAGTTCAGTGGACACCCTAAAACAGGGAGCGGTTCGAGAGAGTTTAGTGGAAACCCTAATTTTTTGGGTGCCCTTCCACATCTATAAATAGACAAGCTGCCCCCATTCAGCCATCATCCTTGTTTGCAAGTCACATCAGCCCACACATCCTCTGCTGCTGTTGGCGCCCAATTTCCAGCCTGCAGCTCGCCTCCATCTGCTGTCCAACCATCATCGACTGCAGCCACATTATCTTCAGCCTATCCATTGCTGTAGGTGACAGCTCTCAGCTGTTGGTGACTGCTCCAGACTGTCTCAGCCTGTTGTCCATCATCTCCAGGGTCAGTCAGCCCGCATTTTCAGCATTGCAGACCCTGACACTCTCAGACACTGTTTCAACTTGCTGTTTACAGTAGACTGTGCACAGTTTTCAGTACACTGTTGCTTTTACCAGTTTCCAGCCTCCAAACTGCTGCGTTTTGGTGACCAGCCTGCTGCCATTCACTATTCAGCACTCCTACACTCCGACTGGTGGTCACAGACTTGGGATCCGTCTTCGGTGGACGTCACACTGACATTGCTCTACCCTTGAGCACACTATACACTCTTACATTCATTTACAACATTCATTCACTTCAGAGTTGTGTTCTCTCTCTCCCTTCTTCTGTTTGTGTTTGAGTTTTGCATTTAGGGTTTAAGTTTTTGAGTTTTGTGTTTAGGGTTTGAGTTTTGCCCTCTGTGTCCGTGTCAGTCTCTTTGTGTTTCTGTCGTGGTCGTACACTCTGTGTGTCCTCAGTGCAAACCCTAGCATTTTCCTTCACAGACATGAGCCTACTTCTTGACATTGAAGTTAGAGGCTTTCTCCCACTTCAAGGATTGGCTTCTCTTCGAGGAGAACCGATTGGCAATGTGTTAATGTGAAATGGGGAGCTTTGGATGGGGGAAAACTTGCTAAATCAAGTACCCATTCAAGGTGAAAACTCCTAGGACTATGTTAATATATCTCCTTTTACTTCATCAAAGAGCCATCTGCTCAAATCCACCATATTTGCAGCATATTATCATAATGGCAATCAACTATGGCACATCAAAGAAAAGAAAAGAAAGAAAAAATGTAAGACTCATTCAATTGGGCTACTTGAAAAAACGATATCCATCTCCTTGGTGATCATGGAAGACCCTTGTGCAACCCATCACATCACCCTTCATTTAATGCCTTGGTTTCTTTGGAGTGGGACCTTTCAAATATAAAAGAGGGTGGAGACATGACTTACTCACCATCTTGGGCACATCTTTTCGGGCCTAAGAGGAGTTAAGACATTTATTTTGGGGTTTGCACTACAGTACAGTAAACCCTATTTAATTCTCCTTACAACAAGCCCAAAAAGTATTACTTCCTTGCAAGAAATAAATGGCATTCTACCCTTACACTGCTGCCACACCCCATTCAAAGCAACTCCTGGTAAAAACGCAAGAAAAACCAACAGTAGCAATCAACATGCTAAAATCAGCTCCGAACAATGTGTGATAGGCTGGAAACAGACGCCAAACTGTTGTAGACAGCAATGGCCAGCTTGGACCGCGATATCCTCGGCGTCCAGGGTGTGGGCAACAAGCTGAAATACCTGAAATCTGCAAAAACGAGATGTTGATGTAGCGGAAGAAGAAGAGAAGTGGATGCCAAACCCGCCACCGCTCTTTGCCTTCACTAGAGTGGAGGATCTTCGCCACTGTTTGAGAAAAACCGGCTCTAATACCATGTCAAAAGATGACGTACCAACAAGACAGTAGGGTTGGCGGGGAGGAACACGGAGTGAACTCGGCAAACATGGAGAAGAGAAGAGAAGAGAGAAGAAACTAAGATGAAAGGAATGATGAAGTTCTGAATCATGGAGTGAATGTGATACAAGGGAACAAGGGTGTCGTAGCACAAGGAAGATGATGATGACAGCCACGAACCACGAACTGCAATGTCCTCTTGAAGGGGTGTGAGGGTAGTGGAGAGGCTGAAGAGAAGAGGTGACGAACTAAATGAGTCAGCCATAAGGAATGAATGAGAGAGTGGCCTATAAAAAATGGACATAGTTAGTCTAGGATGGCGCCCCTTTTTGGGGCTGCAAACCCTAAACGCAAAACATAGAAACACAAAAACGCAAAGTGCCGGTGAAGGGTGAAGGGTTTCTCAACATCGCGGAGGTCACGAAGACACTAGGCACATTCTACGGAGCTTGTTTGCTCTAACTACTATTTGATGTCCCGTGTTACGCAGGATTAAGAGCCTACATCAGTGAAGGAGGCTTTAGAGTGTGCATTCGAATTAAAGTAAGGTTAGGACAAAGTTCCAACCTATTTAGTTATTTGTAGCTAAAGACTGTAGTCTAATCATTGACGGAAGGCGATGGAAGCCGAGTTGGAGGCTATTGAGCAAAATGGCACTTGGTTCCTTGTGCCTCGTCTCTCTCATAAGAAGGTGATTGGTATCAAATGGGTCTTCAAGACCAAGTACCATAGTGATGGCTTGTTGGACAAGCACAAGGCTCACCTTGTGACTAAAGGTTTTGCACTGCGCCTAGGTGTTGACTTCCATGATACTTTTGCCCTTACAGCTCACATGGAGACCATTCGTACTATTCTTGCCTTGGCTAGTCATAGGAGATGGCCTGTTTTTCAATTGGATGTGAACCTTCTTAAATGGTGACTTGAAGGAGGAGATCTATGTAGAGCAGCCTCTTGGCTTTGGTTCCTCCGATGGGCAGGTTTACACGTTAAAGGCCTTGTATGGCCTAAAGCAGGCTCTGCATGCTTGGAACAAGAAGATTGATTTGTTTCTACAAGCCAAGTTGGGATATCGACGCTCTAGGGCCGATCCCCAGCTTTATGTACACACTTCCGAGAGAGCTCGTGGTTGTTTGTTTTATATGTTGATGACTTGATTATTGCAACTGCTCATTCCCAGAAGGTCAAAGAGACAAAGGCAGCCCTACACCAAAAGTTCAAGATGATGGATTTAGGACTTCTCCATTTCTTTTTGGGCCATGAGATTTATTAGTCGTCTCAGAGGGGAATTTTCATCTCTCAGCAATGATATGTACAAGAGCTCTTGGTGACTTTTAAGATGGAGGATTATCGGTCCATTTCTACTCCTATGGATCCGAACTGGAAGGCCACTTCACACCTTTGGCGGATGCTACTCGCTACCGTCTGATTGGATCATTGATTTGGCTCCTCAACACACGAGTTGATCTATGTTTTGTTGTAGGTCTCTTGGCCGGGTTCATGAGTGCACCTCAACAGGTACATTGGCAAGCTGCTCAAAGGATACTTTGGTCTCCAAGGGGGACCTCCGACCTTGGGCTTTTCTATCCAGCAGGTACAAGTGCTTCTGATCTTGTTCTTGCAAGTTGGAGTGATTCAAATTGGGCTTGTGATGTGGATCAAAGGCAGTCTACTACAGATTATTGTTTTACCTTGGGTATTGGTGCTATCTCTTGGAGTAGCAAGAAGCAACCCACAGTAGCCCTATCTTCAACTGAGAGGTAGAGTATCGGGCTGCGTCTTCTACCACATGCGAGATTGTGTGGCTTCAGCGGTTGTTGGAGGAGCTTGGCTGTCCCCCAAACTCGTCCTACTATCTTGCAGTGCAACAATGAGTTGCATTGCCTTGGCATGGAATCCCGTATTCCATGCTCGAACGAAGTACATAGAGATCCAGTATTACTTCATCATGGAGAAGCTTCTAGATGCGACCATTGATGTGGAGTATTGTAAGACTGAAGACAATCTTGCAGATTTGTTTACGAAGACACTTCCCCAGGCTTTACTTCATCGACATTCCAAATCCCTACATTTGCTGCCTTGTCCAAAATCTGAGAGGGGGTGTTGAGAGTCATCTCTGGCCACGTGGCTGCACTCAGCCTGTCTAACTGCAGTCGGCTGCATTAAATTAATGCAGCCAACCTGGCTATTTCGGGCATTTTCTCAGGCATTCTTTTCAGCCTTTTTAAGGCTGAGTTTCCAGCAGACTTCTACACTTGTATTTGACAGATTTCAGCCTGCTGGTGACAAAGACTGCACTCAAGGCTGATGGAGATCGAGGTCCTCAAGGTGGAGATATACGCAGATATTCTCTCTCCACCCCTGTATAATTCTGCACCCTCATACAGCATTCTTCACTGAAGATTTTCTACGTTTTCACTCTCTTTCTCTCTCTCTCCTCTCTCTATTCACTCTTTGTCACGGTCATTCGCTTCCGCATTGCTTCACTCTGACACCTGCATCCGCAACCAGCCAGCACCTTCATTTTAGTGTTCTCAGCTGATGCCCAGTTGCTAATCATTATCATCTACCTAGCTGACTGCTTCTTCAACTGTCTTCAACACTTAACTTGTTCTCAACTACCACCTTGTTTTCTAGCCACATGAACACCTGCATTTGCAGGTCTAATCAATTGTCCATCTCTTGTGCTGCTCCTAGAGGTCACAATCTACTAGACACACTACTATAGAAATAGATGTGATGAGAAAAAAAAGAAAATTTTAGATCTGTCTTAAGTTTATATTTTTGGAATCATGATGTTATTAGTTGCGGTTTTTTTGCGTGGTTGGACAGTCCGGATTGTTTTCGCATAACGCTGCGTGTTTTTGCTGCCTACTCACTTTGTTCAGCTCCCAACTAGCGGTTACAGCACTCAGGATCATCTTCAGTGGACGTCACACTCCTACACCTCCTCAGCCCACTCCCACAAGGCCATCGACTTTTGGATGCCTCTACCTTTGAGCATTCTGCATTGAGATTCATTCATTTTCAACATCCATTCATTTTGTTCAAAGTTATATTGTTATTTGTTTTGCGTTAACAGCTGAGTTTTGCTATAGCAGCTATGACCTGCATCACCTTGAAAATTTCTAGCCTGCTACCTACTCTTCTGAGTTGTGTAGCTTCATCTTGCACTAATCCAGACTTTCCAAATTTGCATTTGCTGCTGCCGTGCACTTTTCAAGGCTGTTTGCCGCATTTTAGGATCCGTACAAAGGACAACACACTCTCCAGCTCACACTATTTGGTCTGATCCTAGAGACATAGGAGTCCAAAAAATTTTCTTCACCCTACATAATGTGACTATTGCATGAGGATTGTTTTGTTCATTATTCTTCATTCATCTTCTATGTTCATTGTCTAAGAATTACCCTAACCCTACTGTGTTCTTTTATTAGTATGTGCTTTGTCATACGGTTCTGCTTGTTACTTGTAGACAAGTATTTCTTTATAGCTGCCAGTCCCTCTTATTACTACCCATTCGTTCTTCATCATCTCCAACTGTTGCATGATTATCCAAATGTTGTCCACACTTGCATTTGGTTCCAACTACCATTGCCATCACTCCAACCCTCCATTCAACCACTACAGCCCTTGTTTGTGTTCCCAACTCCCACCCTAATATACGACCTTGTGGATTGCTGCAATTTCCATCCCTACAAGTTCTAAGTAAAGAGTGTGCTAGGTCACTTGCATATCCCAATTTATCCCCAGTTCATCATCACATGGCTACAAGCCCCTCCTTTTGTTGCTGCCCACTCATTCCTCATCATCTCCAACTGCTGCCGTGATCACGGGTAGGCTGCCCACACCTGCATTTGGTTCCAACTGCTATCACCTTCACTCCAAGTCTATATTCAACTGCTGCAGCCCATGTTCAAGTGTTTGCAGCTGTTGTCCTGATCATTATGACCTAGTGGACTGCTATGTTGCCATCCCTAAAGGCTGCCTTGCTGCTGTTCATCATTTGGAGCACGTTTCAGCATTGGCCAACCTCCCACATGCTTGCTCTCATTCACCGCTGCATTTTGCATCTCATCCTGTCTACCTGCTGTCACCCAACTTTCTGGCAGCTCACTGATCCTCCATCCTCTCCATAACTGCTGCATGTGATAGCCCTCTTCCTCATCACTGCTGCCAGAGTGGTCTACATTAGATTTTAACATCAAGCATTATGGTTTGCTGCACTCAGGATCAGTCCTCCACTCCTTGAGCATCCATTGTATCACATCTAGCATGGTTTGTCCAATGAGTTTCCTCATTCAGCATTCATTCATCTTCTTCCCCTTCATGTGCATTTTGTTGGAGTTCATTGTGTAAGTTGTGTTATACACTCTCACTGTTTCCTCTACAAACCCTATTGTATCCTCACAACCCTTTCACTCAATGCACATGAAATTTGGGTGGGTGGGGGTAACCAGTGCAACTGCAACCATTATTTTGAGATATGAGGCTTTTATAAAATTGCAAACTCACCTACCGCAGCATTGAGCCTCCACTCTGATACCAACTCTAAGGTATCTATCACCTAAATGCACAACCAAGCAAAGATTAAGATAATACTGAATACAGCCCTCCAACCTTATATTAAACAGCAATAGATATGTACACAAGGGATGGAACTGAGACATGAGAATCTAAGCTACAGCACCACTATAGCACTAGTTCGCAGTGCACTCTCCTGCACTCATATAATGCTTGATAGACCTCTCATCTCGTTGTCCACACCTAGAATTGCATCTGAACAATATCTATCCTCCTTACTACATCCTTGCTGGAATCTTCAGCCTCCAAGCAAGTCGTCAATTATGTGTCAACATCGTAATCTAGCTTATATGTCAAGAACTGCTAGTACAGGATATGTACTAGCTCACATAATTTGAATTGGTGTTGGCCAATCTTCATCCAAAAAGCTTCAATTGCTTCTTCAGAACCCTATGAAAGAATTTTAACTTTGCATGCCGAACTATATGTGCCCTCCACCCAATTTCCTGACTTGCCCCACCCAAAGCCAACCATGTATTACTTCGAGTATGTTTTGATAACCTGATTGACCATTGCTTCAAGTGTCTCTTAATAAACCAACAGGACTATGATAGACAATAATCCGAAAATGGCCAGTATGGACTATGTAGTACTCCAAGTGTATAGTACAAAGCATTTAATGCATACTGCTTTAGTTTTCAGTTAACTGGACCGAAGGGATTGATTTCTAAATGAAATAACTGCTATAAACCAGCACACTAAGAGTTAGCAATTGATTGGCTACCTGCAGAGTGTATATTTCTTATTCTCACCTCGTGCGCGAGCTCGACCAGCTTCTGCTTGCAAAGATTCGAGCTGCGCCTTCAGATCATCCAATGAAAGGGACGTCGCCTCTGCAGCGCGTGTACACCGCACAAGACGTACAGAAGGATGCTCGATACGCCTCAGTAGACACGCCGGAGGAGTGACTGGAAAGCGAGACAAGAACTCCATCCTTTTGGTTTGAGTGATCGCAAAAGCCTTCGTCATCATGAATGCTTCCATGTCCATCCCGGACCGTGGCAAGTTTAATGTCATCTCCAAACCTTGATTTCAATAAAGTTTGTAATTAATAAATATGGTACATACAGTAACTTGATATGGAATTCCCATCAGAATTTTTAGTAAAATGTTGTTATATCTCCTACCAAAAGTGTTTTTCCTGAACATTGAACAAGTGATAAAAATGCTGCAAAATACAACTTGTGATACGTAACACGAGTTGTGGGAACCCCAAGCTGTAGCTCAATTGGTTAGGATACCTACATGGGTTGCATGTGGTTGATGGTTCAAGCCTTAGTCAAGCAATCGGGCAAGCAGAGAGGGGGCATTTTCGTCGACACACTAGAGTTGTTGAAATAAGCATTGGCCTTTCGGCCTTAGATGACATCCCAAATAATAATAAATTGATCGAAAGGCTACAAATTATGAAAAAAAGAACAAGCATTGTGGGACACAAGTGATACTCTTGCCCATCCCACTCTCAAAGTTTGCAAGGGTTCACCAAAGTTGAAGGGAAAAAACCCACACAAATACTTTGATTTATGTGAAGATTTGCTAATATTGTAGTAGCACTAGCTTGCCCATTTCAAATTCTCTTTTATCATTGCCTCGCATCTATGAACCCATAGGGGGAACAATTCTACTTGAAAAACTTTGAAACTCTTGGTGGGACAATCGGATGAAGGATGCTTGGGAAACCTCTTTGCCATTTCCTTGTATCCTTGTAGATGTTGGGTAAGACAAAGTCTTGAGACTATTAAAATGAAAAGATAATACAATTCGTTAAGCCATCAAAAATATTATAGAAGATGGTACTCACCTTCACAATGCCCTCTTACTTTTATGTAATTGAAGATCTTGCAAAGAAAGGTCGCACTTCTAGGCCACCAATCTAAGCCTTTGCATCATATTATTTTTTAAGGGAAATCTCTGTATAGCATGGACATGCCAAAGATCTTTGAGCATGGACATGGTAGAGACCCTTTGAGCAGGTTTATCTTCTCTAGCGCTACCATTCTTAAATAAGACAAATTATTAAGAAAGCTCACCAAAATATTTAAGTTTATTGTCTATTTTTTTTAATAGTACCTTACCTTATATTAATTGTTCATTATCATGGTTGCATGAACTCATAGGTCAACACCCAGTGCAAAAGGCACTTTTCTTCTCTTCAAATTCTAATCTTCCATCATCCAAGTAAAACACATCATGTTAAGAGAATGGCACAATGTGAAGGTACTAAATTAGACCATCAACTCACATGACTCCAAATATTGCCAAGAAAAGTTCATGCATCGTTAACTCGATCCTTGCTTGCAAAAATAGAAATAGCATTTTAAGATTAGAAGTTTATTAAGGCCACTAGTAGGCCCAGTTAACTTTGCCAACCAAGCCTACGTAACCCATTGTGCAATTTGCAGACTTGTGAAGCTCACAAGAGTATGCTTTGCTCGCTTTGTGTTCTTCGTAAACAAAAAAGGGGTAGTCATATGATCTTCACATTTTTATGAGTGAAAAGGACAGCAATAGTGCTAAAGGGGCCAAATCACTTGGCCTACCTTAGTCTTGACCTTTTCAACATGCAACCAAATGCATGATATCATTTTGCACACAAAGTGTAAATCACACACACACACACTCTCTCTCTCTCTCTCTCTCTCTCTCTCTCTCTCTCTCTCTCTCTCTCTCTCTCTCTCTCTCTCCCTCTCCCTCTCCCTCTCCCTCTCCCTCTCCCTCTCCCTCTCCCTCTCCCTCTCCCTCTCCCTCTCCCTCTCCCTCTCCCTCTCCCTCTCCCTCTCCCTCTCCCTCTCCCTCTCCCTCTCCCTCTCTCTCTCTCTCTCTCTCTCTCTCTCTCTCTCTCTCTCTCTCTCTCTCTCTCTCTCTCTCTCTCTCTCTCTCTCTCTCTCCTCAAACACAAATACCTACAAATTGAGTAAACTTAAATTTGTAGTCTACAAAACAAAGACCAAAAGTGGCACTATCTAATGATGATGGGTTGGGTGATGGCACATGCATGGGAACCAACAACATGATAGCTTTGTATGACAAGGCTTTTATTTGATCAACAATACCGTCAATCACAAACCTATGCACCTTTGCATGTGTCATAATTTTGTCCCCACCTTCCCCAACTAGATCTTCCTCATGTGAGTGCTCTAGAGAATTTATCAAGGCAAAACTAAGGCTTGTGCCTCTTGCTCCAATTACTAATATTGATGTGAAATTGCCACACATTATCCTCAATATAATGGCACGATGTTATGATGGCAAGAGGAACTTGGCAACGACAAGGATCGTTGCCTCATAACCTACAAGGGAATGACTGGAAGAAAAATACAAAAATGATTTTTTATTGCAAGAAAATAGAGTATAACAATATTTTTCTTGATGTGAGATTAATACAATGATATTTACAATAAGGTTAGATTTATGATATAGGATAAGACTTTGATACAAGACTAGATCGAATCCGACACAAGGCAAGAATTACACATACAAAACTTCAACTAGAATTGGAGAGGACTTACCTTGCAAGAGCCTCATAATTGGTGTTGGCAAGACTGAAGGGATTGTAGCCCAATGCCCCTATTTATATCAGAGTTATGGTGGTTAAGTAGAATCTTCTAGATATAAGATGACATAAGTGCTAACAGAAGGATATGATGATATCATTAATGACCTATGCATTACTAGCATAAATAGTGATGTAAGTAATACTAATGTAAGCATTGATGCAAGTGCTCTTTTAGAATCCTCCAAGGTAGCTTCTAGAATGTCCCAAAAATTTCTAGAATCTTCTAGAAAGTTCTAGAATATACTAGATTCTTTTTCATCCATAGCATTACTTCCTCCTTAGCTATTAGGTCCATGAGGAGTTGTGGGGTTTCTTGGTATGGCTCCTGGCTTGAATGGATGTCAGTAATGAAACTTCTTTAAATTAGCAAGTGCTAGACAAAGGTTGGAGGTTGGTTTTCATATTCTCTCACTAGAATCATAGCCTTTCAATGAACAAAGTGTTTGAGTCTTCCACAAGAGATTTTGAAATCAAGGATCATCTCGACATCATACTCTAGGTCTCTTGGTGGTAGTTATAGGTTCCTCCCTCTTATTTTGAGGATACATGGTAAGGCTCCAAGACTAAGACATGAAATACTAGGTGAAATCTTGTGGACTATGTTAAGTGGGGACAATAAATGACTAGATTCGCTTGGCCAATGATCTTGAATGGCCCAAGTCTTTGAGAATCCAAATTTGGGAAAGAGCAAGAAGAGCATAAATATTGCCATAAAAGGAAAACTATATCTCCAATGTTGTAAGCTGGGTGTTGCATTTGATGTTGATCAATGTTTTCTCTATATCTTTCTTGTGCTTGACTTTGACTCATTATGGATTTTGGACAAGCTTTCAAATAGACTCATAACTATTGAATTATTCATTGGGTGACTCATAGAAATGTCCATTTTAGGGTGTCTTCCATAGTTCATAAAGAATGGGATTTCCCCATTAGAGGTGTGACTAGCATTGTAATTAGGTAAATTCAGTCAAGGAAAGTAAATCCATCCAATTATCTTGATGTTACTTGATTTTATGCTAAAGATATTGCTCCAAGGCTTGCTTTATTCTCTCTATTTTTCCATTACATTGAGGATGATGGGCTAAATAGAGGTTGGTTGAGATGCTTAAGATCTTGAGGAGACTTCTCCAAAAACTTGGCATCAACATAGTGGTGAAGTCTAATGACATAGATGATTAAGGGTAATTGGGGATAGGCAAGGGCTAGAGTAACTCATGATGTTAATGGCAAGGGACCTTGGTTTTATTGCATGTATTACATGTGTGTACAAAATCTTTGACTAATTTCAATATTTGAGACCACCAAAAGTCTCAATAAATGAGCTTTATTATTTTATTAACTCCAAAATGTAGTGTAATTGGATCGCCTACCTTGTTTAAAGAATGCAAGGCTTCAACTTCTTGGAAGTCTTTAAAATTTATAGATGCTTCTTGGACTTTTTGTTCAATAGTTTAAGCAAAGAGATCCATGCAAAGTCCATTCTTCACTCATAGAAGAAAAGTCAAATCTTTAATAGCCTTGCTTAATATTGCGTGAAGTTAGAGTTATTCTTGTTTTGAGAGGATATAATAATATTAGTTATGAACCGCATCTCCTTTCTTAGGTGCAAGATAAGAGCATCGAAACAATGCATTGGGTTTTTCTTACAGGTTGCCTGGTTGCTCATCATCAGGTTGACATGACAAAGTCAAACTAGAAAGGAATAGGTTCCATCTTACTTGACCTTAGTTCAAAACACCATAATCCATGAAGTATTCTAGATTTCTATGGTCAATAAGATTGTGATTTTGTAGGTTTCTCCTTCTAGAAGATGCCTCAATGTTTTTACAAAAGAGTCAATAATAGCCAAGTTCTCCTTATTGTGAATCTCATAATGTATTTCAACCGCTAAGAAATTTCTAGAATGAAAGGCCTTTGATGCACTTGACCATCACCAATCTAAGAAAAAACATCACGAAGATCAAAGTTTGATGCATTAATCTCTAAGAAGAAAGGCTTAGAGGATCTACATATATGAATATGGGGGCTTTAGTGAAGGCTTGCTTAAGTATTTGAAAAGTCTTTTATGCATCAAAGTTCCACCAAAATTTATTATTTCTAGCTAATTACATGAGGGGCACCTATGTTCTTGAAAATAATCTTTACTAAATATTCAATAAAGGTTTATAGATCTCGAGAAACATTGTACATCCCAAATTGACCTTGGTATTTCCCATTCAAGAATAGGCTTAACCTTCCTTCCATCCATGGGATTTCCATTTTAATAAATAATATATCCAACATGATACTCATGCTCCTCTTGATTCTTGAAAATATTATAATGTCATCTAAATATACTATCACAAAGTCATTTAGGTACTTGCAAAATATTTCATTTGTTATATATTGGAAGTGTACTACAACAATTGTAACACCAAATGGCATGATAATATACTCAAAGTAGCCATACCTTATGCAAAAAGTCATCATCCACTCATTGCATTCCCTTGTCTTGACAAGATTATAAGCTCTACAAAGCTCAATCTTTGTGAATAGCTTTGCTTTTTCAAGTTGCACCAAGAGTTTTGGGATCAAGGGAAGTGGATAATGGTTCTTGATTATTATCTTGTTAAGTCCTCTATAGTTAACAGATGTATGTATAGCCCCATCCTATTGGTGACTTTGAGTGTACTATGAACTACTTGGCTAGATTCTCATGAATATATTTTTGTAACTCTATCAATTTATCTTAAGATAGCTCTTACAAACTAAGCAAAAAGGTGGTTGAGCTCTTTCTTGTAGCTCGATGGCAAATCATAAGGCCAATGCTCAAGAAGTATATCTGCATTTTCTGTTCAAATGCATCTTGATAATGATGACATTGGAGTGGAAGAGTTTGCATACTTTTGTCCACTACAAATGCAGAAAACTATAAGTTTCCTTTACTACTCGCATGAATACTTCGGTCCCATGTCTTGCATACTCTTTCTTAATAAAACTCAAGGCAAGGAAGACCAATGATGACTAGATTTCTTGGGAAACATATGACATTGAATGCTATCTTTATTGCAAAAGTTTTCTCAATGTTACTTTTATACAATAAGTTGTGTATTTGACATCTCCTAAAGCATGGGTACAACCATCCATAAGTTTTGTAGGAATCATGTTCCTCAATTATGATACCATCCCATCTTCTATACTTGTCGTAATGTTTTTAAGACTTTAGAAGTGAGATCTCATAGGCATGGGCCAAATCAATCTCTGCATAGGCTTCACATTGATTTCTTGCTGTCCTTGTGTAGTTTTAACAGTTATTATTGCCATGGCCTCTAAGATTAAGGAAACCGGGAGGAAACCCCATGATATTTTTGTTGGCATCTTCCAAATAGTTGATTGTCATATTCTATCTCTTGACAAATGAAGTCACTCAGATGTGTAAATCTTGGCATGGTCAACATTAGATCTTTCACATTGTCATTTAGTCCCCGATGAAATTGGTTAATAAAATAATCCTCATGCTAAGTCTAATTGCAAGTGTGCTATGAAAAATAATATGTATAACTTGATGCTTATTAAGATCCTTGATATAGATTTCTTAATTTAGTCATAGCAACTCTAACTCTACCAATATCCCCAAAGGTAGCAGTGAACACTTGAACAAAAGCTTTAAAAACATGAAGTAATGGATATTCCTTCTCAAGAAAGGGTACAAACCATGAGAGACTTATGCCTGAGAGGAGTGTGTTGATAAGTCGCATTTCAAAAGCATTCTCAAGATAATCCTCTAACTACATATGAATGAACAACTATCTTGCTATAGAAAACCTCAAAATTTGATCTAATCCCATTTTGAGCCTTTTAGGTAGGCTAATCTTTGCTCTTTCCTATAGCTTGGAGAGTAGCTACAAGATATCAAAGAGCTTCCTTAATATAGCCTTGCCTTTCAAAGTTTTTGAAGTTGATTTTGAAGGACATGGATGGCTATTGTTGCTAAGAATTGAGTCTCTTCGCATTAAATCATGTATTTATATTTAGACTCCTTAGATTTATTCATGAATATTGTGCAAGGTGGTGATAATATCTTCAATCATTATATCCATCGTGATTAGGCAAGATCGAAGTGTGGGGTCTTGCCAAACTATTATTATCAAGTGGATGTGTATTGCTAATACTTAGCTTTAGTATCATTAACTTGTGCACAAATGAAGTGCACCTCAGTTAAGCCATAGTGATAACCCAAGTACCCTAACTATGCAGCAATAGAGGACTTTGGCAAAAGTTGTATTAAGTAATGCTAAAAATAGGTACTTGTGGGTGCATGGTTCTAATTTGGGCCTAGATTATTAAACATGTCTTTAGAATCTCATGTCATAGCAATAGGACTGAATATTAATTGATTAATTCAATGCTAGTCTAAAACTAATTAAAGTCAGAAATAACTCTAAGTCCCAAAATGGTTAGCACATAAAATGTGGATGGACACCAAGTAATGCTAAAAATTGCTTTCATAAGCTTGTTATTTAGCAAACTGTCCCATGCAAGCCAAGAGAGGGTTGTTGGGGCCAATTGAGGATAGTGGCAATTGTCTTAAGGGTGGAGAGCAATAATATAGAGAGGAGAGACTAGCTACGAAAACTGTCTAGAAGTTGTTGCCAACTCATCAAAAGGGCTTAGGAGATAGGTGACCGCCCCAAAAGGTTTACTACTGGAACAAGAAACATAAAATTGGAGACCTATAGGGGTAGGTGACAATATATTGAGCTCTGTTAAAACAGTATTTTGTGAAGGCTAAGGTCAAAGAAAAGTCAAAGTGCAAATGCTAGCTACTATTTTTTGGAAGGATTATAATTTTGTGGAGCTTTATTGTATTATTTTGGACACGTGTATTATTGCTATACTCATGGACACCAGATTATCATGGATGTATTTTTTTGTGAGAATCGGGGTCACTCTCGTGTACATTGTATTTATCGCATGCAGTTGTATTTGTCGCATCCACAACTATTGCATGAGTTGCGCACATGTATTTGTGATTAGATTAGCGTAAGCTTGGTCTAATTAGGCTAAGATACAAGCATGCAATGAGGATTGACTAGCCTAGATTCCACAAAGTGGGTAGGATGCCCAAAAAAGAGCACAAACCCTAATTCACAGTGGTGAAAACCTTAAAACACAAAAGGGACCACAAACCCTAATTCACAGTGGTGAAAATCTTAAAACACAAAAGTGGTGTAAACCTTAATTCATAGGTATGCAAACCCTAAAACACAAAGTGGGGCACAAACCCTAAATCTAAAATGATGCGCTATCCTAGAGAGGTGACCTAACCCTAACCCTAATTTGTGTCTATATAAGGATGGGAAGTCTCAATTGTATTTACCCTTTTCGTGCATCCATTATGAAAAAGCTCTATCAATGCAACTATTATAGCTTTCTATTCTCTTCTTCTATTTTATCATCTTGCCTTCATTTTGTTGAGAGTGAGTGAGAGAGGTGTTGAGCGAGAAACTGAGGAAAGGTGAAGCTTTTCATCATATTCGTTCTCTTCTTCTTCTTCTTCTCTACTAGATTCTTGACTCATTGGTGTGCTTGGTGGTGGATGTGAAGGAGTGACGACATTGGATCATATTGATCGTGGTCATAGAACCAACTTCGAGCCTTCAAGCTTTTAAACTACAACACATGAAGGTAAGTTGGTGAGTTTACTACACCCCGAAGATAATATTGTGTTCTTGCTTTCTTGGTTTGGAAAGAAGGATGCTTGGTTAGTTAGAACAAAGTATTGAGAAATAAGGTGAGAGAATGTTGCCAAAGTGAGTTGCACCTTCTGAAACAATAGAAGTCCCATCCAATGTCCCAATTGTTGTGCGTTTGGCTCAATATTTTTGTTTAGTTATTGGGACCAAGGACAGTGCAACCGCTGAGGTTCTCATTGTTCTCACACTTCTACCATGTGGCGGAATAGGAGGCTTGTACGTAGGAGTGGATGTGATTGATGGGGTACTAATCTTCCATGTTTGTTGCTAGCATTCTGAAACACATGCATCTAAGTTAGTGGTGCACAAACCGGATGCTGGATGCGTACGTAGTGAGCGCCGGAAGGTCCCCAAGAACAAATAACTCTAGTTTAGGCTCAAAAATCAAGAGAATAGACTTGGATAGAGAGAGAACTATGAAGACATTGAAGATGAATACTATGTGATCTATTTCCATGGTGTATTCTTTTGTGTTCCTTGTTCTATTGATGGATTTTGTGAAGATGTTGAAGATTATGGTTGATTCTATTAAACTGACTAGGCCATATGTATGCATTGACAATATGACTGGGCTAGTAACTCAAGAGCGTAGGCCACAACTAGTAGACTTGGGGATAGACACATTTGCAAATATCGACTTTAGATGCATTGAGTGTGGCATCACTCATATGTATAATGATTGTCCAACACACTAGGCGTCCAGTAGTACCTTCACATGGTCTATAGAACATAACATCTGCAAGGTCAAAGCCACCAACAGTGACCCACAAGATGAAGAGCTAATACCTCTTGCATATCTAAGGGTCAAACTAATTGCCAAGGGAAAGCTTGCCATTCATGCTCTCATTGATGAAGGTTTTGATTTACAATATCCTCACTTATGATGTATGTACTATGATAGGTCAACTTGAACTCGTCCCAACAAATGCAATCATAAAACCTTATAGAGGATCACCTTCTCCCCTCCTAAGACGATGAAAAATTATTTAGACTATAGAGATTGAGAAACTTCCCATTGTTTTTTATGTGCTTCCAGATTGGGAAGATATGGGTAGAGCGTGTGGAAGAACTTTCAAGCATGTGACTAGATGTATTGTGGACTATGAAGCACACTAAATAGATTTGAGATTACTAGAAGTTGAGATTTTCACTGCTTTTAGGAAAAGAAACCTTGTTGCTTTTCTAAGGTAGGGCAAGTAACCAGTCTGAGTCAAATCAAAAACCTAGTGAGGACGATTAGAGAGTTCTAAAGGAGCTGCTCAAGGCACATGTAGACAAGAGAGAACCACTTAGTGTGAATCCTCTTGGTGGTAACAAAGTAAAGCCCAAGGTGGTTAGGACCACTGCAACAACTTCTCAAGCTATTAGAAAGAGAAATTCATCTAGAAGGAATAGGAGACCTAGGGCATATAATTGGAAGCATTGTTGGAGAGCTAGCACAAAGCCATGATGGGTTCCCAAAGTGTTGTTACATGCTCAAGGGTTTTATGGAGGAAATTACTAGATTTGGTTGCCAAAACCACCTGCAAAGCCATCTCCATTGACCACAGCCCAAGGTCCATCAAAATCCAAGAGAAAGAGAAAGAGGCGCAAATGTAGATCTAGGTCAAGGACCAAGATACTTGTAGAGATACAAACTAACAAGCTAGTGATAGAGCAACTAGTTTCTGAGACACATGTATCCACAATTTTGAAAGTGCAACAACGTGAAGCAGTTGATAATCCACAAGAGGAGGTTGCTATGATGCAGTCATTGAGTCAAAAAGAGGGCACAAAGTAGTCACTACCTGGTGTTGCTACTCTAGCTGAAATAGAAAGTCCATCCAACTGAAATAGAAAGTCCAAGGAAGCTAACTATAGATTGCTCCAGTGTTGACAAGCAACAACCCACGGAAGTTGCTTGTCATTCAAAATAGCTAATGTCTCACAACAACCAAGAACCTTTGTTACCAAAGACAAAACAACACATTTCCTCCACGAGTGGTATCAAAAAGAAATTTGGAAGTTCCAAGTTTGAGACTATTTCCAATCAGTCCATGGATCCTAGTGTGCAATCATCTTTGATTGACATGATTGACCAATCCACTACCTTAGAAGTTACTACTTCTAATTTTAAGGTGGAATCCACACAATCCCAATCATGAAACATGTCGTTTTGGTTAAGGAACAAGCCTCTAGTACTTCAGCCTCACAATAGAATACTAACTCTAGCCTAAAGAGCACAATGAATCCCATGATTCACAAATGTTGTTCTTCTCAGGGCCAGAAGCTTCAATGCATTTAAAGCCAATTAAGAGGTCTCTCATGGAGGCTTTAGAAAATATGGGGCAACAAAAGGATCAATCCAAGATTATGAGTTCCAAGGAACTAGATGAAATACTATTGACTGCACTCACTTGTGCATATATTCATGCTGACATTGGAATTCAGACTGCTAAGAATGAGAAGCTCTTAGAAAGGCCTTTGACATGGTCAGAGCAATCAAAAATTTGTTGGTGTTACCTAGAAATTGTAGGAGAAGTCATGAAGAAAATGACTAAGGCAGAGTAAGAGAAGCATTGCTTGATTCCTATGTTCCATCGCGAGCAGTGAATGGCAAGCAAGGAAGACATTAACGCATTAGCCAAGAAAGTAGAAGGGCAAAGTGAGTTTGAAAGGAAATGGTATTCTACTCGAGGTTTAGTTGCAAGGTATGGTAGCTCTCTAATGACTATTGTTGAGTAGAGAAAGGCACTCTAGACTTCTATACATGATCGAACATATGTAGCACCTACATCTTGGAGAGTGCTTGCGACTATCCATGGTGTCAACATTTCTAAACTTTCTAAACTTTCTAAACTAGATCCCTTATGTGACAAATTCCTTTTAGAGGAAGAGCTACACATTGCAAGTTGATTGGGATAAAGCAACATGATGATTGATGCCATTAGACATATTTTCCACTTCACACACAACCCACAACTTCTTGATGGCCATGCTTCATTACATTATAATCCCAACTTCTTTGAGTACTTTATCCCAAGGCTGAATGATGCAACACCTCATCTTTTGTTTGCTTCTAGTTTCACAAAGAATTCATCTTGTGATAAGAGGCAAAGTGATGTACAAAAAAATTCTACTAACACTGACATAGTGGCTAAAAGTAGTGTGCTTGAAATTTCAAACCCTAAGGCCACAATTACTAACATCCCTACTAACCCACAACACCAATTCAATCTTGAGCAAATTGAACCCTAAGATGCTTTAGATGATTCCAAATTTGCATATTTTTTTGCATAATCCTAATTTGATCTTTTGATTCTCTACTTGTACCTAAGAAATAAATTATAAAGGGTAAGTATTGCAATCAATAAGTCACTAATTTGTAGTGGTAAGACCCTCAACCAATCTCCATTTTTAATTCTATTTTGATCAATTAATCCATGCATATCATTGAAGGCTAAAAGAATCATTTTAATAATGCATCTCATCTATGTTTTCATAGCATTTAATGCCCTTGATATGTCTATACTCACCGTGGAAAAAGGTGCATTCAAAGCATGAAGTGTAGATTTACGACATATTTGATGAACTACCAATTTGCACTTCGATGGTGGTAGCTTGCTTTCCCTCCTTGGTGGTTCTCTTGAGATAATATCGGATCTTCGCTTCTCCTTCTCTCCAACAACAACTTCTCTTTCCCACTAGTGGTGCTTCATTATGATGGATCTATCAGTGTAGTACTTTGTCTATGGTGGATAGGTACATGAAAGGGGCAATAGAACCAAGGAAGATGGGGATGGTGATGATGATGGTTGATGATGGTGGTGAAGAAGGATTGACAGAGAGTGAAGACAACAGGTAAAAGAAGAAAGCAATCGGGAAGATGAAGAAGATGATGATATTGATGTTGATGATGTTTGTTACAAGTCATGAAGCATGGAAAAGATGAGGATGAACATAATACAGATGATAGTCTTGTTGATGCGTTGGCTGATGAAGCTCATGATGATGAAGATGAAGAGGATGAGGATGAGGATGAACATGATACTAATGATGAAGAAAAAGATGATGATGTTGAGAAAGTTTCCCATGTTTATACTGATGGCACCTTTACACCTACCTTGACCACAAATAGTAGCAGAGGAAGACAATGAGCATCAAGTGATGATGAAGAAGATCCTGATTACACATAGTAGTAGCTGCAATGTGATGCAAATAATGATGATGATTATATTGTCCCTGATCATCAATTGCAATGCAATCTAATGCAAGCAATGATGATGATTATGCTACCCAAGATTAGCAATAGTATATTGAGATATCAAGCTCCACTCGTGATATGCCAGGGTGACCGTTGTGCATTTATGTCACCGACTTGTCAGTTGTTTGCAGATGTGGTTGGTACACCGCTCATGAATAATAGCTAGATGACAGCTATCCTTATCTACTCTAGTTCATGGCTCAGTTAGTATGCCACCTTAGTTAGTTGAATTTGGTTTGAGACCCATATATAGGGTTCTTCTATTTCTATGTACTAGAGTTCTTTTTGGCTTACACAACTAAGAAGAGGAAAACTGTTTTCAGCCTCCACCCTTGTGTGTATTCCCCCATTGTGCAAGCAAGAAAGCTACAAGTGAGACTCCTTCCTTCTCTCCCACAATCTTGACATGGTATCAGAGCCTTGTTCGTGGTAAGGAGCTCAAGAAAGCAAGCCAAGTTCGCGGTGTTCTGGTAAGAGGACCAGTGTTGCTTTCATTCTTCTGTTTTGGGAGCAAGTCTCTGCACAGGTAGCACAGCCGGAAAGTGCAAGAGTGCATTGTCTCAGGTTGAGATGCCCTTCGCGGTGAAGCAAGAGGGTAGTATATGTTGCGGGAACAGGCTTTAGCCCTCGGTGACCCTGTTTTTTTTATTTGAGGCCATTTCGGGGCCTGTTTTGGAGGCGGAAGTTTTCTGTACGCACTCAGGAAAAGGCCCAGTTTTATGCTGTGTGACCACTGTTCTACAGGTCGGTGAAAAGTTACTGTAGAAATTGCATCGTATGCCTATGCGCAGAGACATTGGGAGTTATAGAATCATCCTTGTTGCCTGTTGATGCAAAATCGTCACTAGGAAGTGACTGTGTGGTCAAATACCACTTTCATCAATTTTGCAGATTTGCCCTTGTGAGGCTGAAGCTGTGTTCTTTGCAGTGACAGAATTTTTTGCAGTGTTCTGTAATGGCGTCTGATTCTCTTTCACAGATTGTCACTGAAAAGCTTGACAAGAACAACTTCCAAGCATGGAAGTTTAGAATGACGAATTTCCTTATGGGAAAAGGATATTGGGAATTTGTTGCAGGAAACGAAGAAGAATCAGTTCTTCCTGATGTTCCCAATCAACAGCAAATGCATGCATTTAAAGCATGGCATGAGAGAGCCAGGAAAGTTATGTATTGGCTGTCTATCAGCATTTCAGACTCTATGATTGTGCATATTCAAGATGCAAGTACACCAAAGGAGGCATGGGATACTTTGTCAAAAATGTGTAGCACAAATACACAACCAGGAAAATGCAGCTCAAGCAAGAGTTGCATAATGTGCAAAGAGAAAATATGAGCATCAATGACTACCACATGAAGGTGAAGAAGATTGCAGATGCACTTGCTTCCATTGGGTCGCCAGTGGAAGATGATGCTTTAGTTTTTGTGACCTTGAATGGTCTAGGAAAGGATTATGCACAGTTCCGAACATCCATTTCCATCCATGAAAGATTTCTTGATTTTGAGAAGTTGATTGCTCTTCTAATTTCTGAGGAGCAGAGAAATGGTGGTGCATCTTCTTCAGGAGGAACTTCAAAGGAAGCTGTCTTCTACTCAAATGCTGGAAGAGATAGAGGCAGAGGTAAATGAGGCCGATTTGGAGGCCGTGGTAGAAATCAGAATATGTAGCAAACTCAAGAAAACCAGTCCTATGGAGGAGGACGTGATAACTCTAGAGGCAGGGGGAGCCAAAGAGGTCGTGGTGGATGGCAAAGAGGCCAAAATGCAAACATCAATGTTGAATGCTACTACTGTGGTAAAATGGGTCATATGGCTAAGGACTGCTATAAAAAGCAGAATGACATCATGAATGGAAAATTGCAATAAGGGAATTATGCATCTTCTAGTAGACAGGGTGATGACAGAAATGAGCATTTATTTATGGTGCAGCACATGAACAATTCTGTGACAAGTGTAGAAGAAAGCAATGATGTATGGTATGTTGACTCAGGTGCATCAAACCACATGACAAGTCATGCAGAATGGATGGAGGATGCAAGGAAAATGGAAAAACCAGGATTTGTGGAGACTGGTGATGATACTGCACATCCTATTGTGCAGATTGGAAAAATTCCTTTGTCTATGCAGGATGGGAAAAAGAAATACCTGTCAGATGTATTTCATGTCCTGAATATCACCAAGAATCTGGTTTCTGTTGGTCAAATGGTTGAGCAGGGCTTGTAGGTTAGATTTAATCCTCATGGATGCTTTGTTGAGGATATTAAAAATAAAGGTCGCTTGATAGCAAAAGGAAAGAAGAAGGGCAGAATGTTTACGTTGGATGCAGACATGCCTGAATTGAGTGCAACAATGTTTGCACATGGGACCGGTGTAGTTGCAGATGTTAATGTACAACGACTTAAATCAATGCAGGCCCGAAATATTGTTGCTGGATTGCCTAAATTCAAGGTTGCAGAAATGCATAAGGTATGTGAAGCCTGTCAATTTGGAAAATAGGCAAGGAAACCATTTCCTAGACATGTTCAAGAGAGTAAGAAGCCATTGGAATTAATCCACTCTGATGTGTGGACTACTAAAGCTGCATCTCTTGGAGGCTGTCATTATTTTGTCACTTTTATTGATGACTATAGCAGAAAACTTTGGGTGTATTTTATGAAAAAGAAAAGTGAAGTTTTTGGGCATTTCAAAACTCTTAAAGCTATGGTTGAAAAAGTAACAGGCCTGCAAATAAAATGCCTAAGGTCAGATGGAGGGGGAGAGTACCTCTCAAATGAGTTTGCAAGGTTCTTGCAGGAGCATGGCATAAAGCAGCAATATTCATGCAGTCATACCCCACAACAAAATAGAATTGCAGAAAGGAAAAATAGGCATATTGGAGAGGTATCTCATGCCATGCTCAACGAAAAAGACTTGCCAGATTTTTACTGGGCTGAAGCAGTTGCTACAGCAGTCTACATAATGAACAGGACTCCCACTGCAGCAATACATGGGATGACTCCAGAGGAGAGGTATACTGGTAGGAAATCAGATATTTCTCATTTGAAGATTTTTGGTTGCATTGCCTATGTCCATGTGCCAGATGAGTTGAGATCCAAGTTGGATCCAAAAGCTGAGAAGTGCATCTTTATTGGTTACTCTCTACAGGCAGAAAGGGTATAGATGCTATAACCCTTCTACTCGTAAGTTTACAGTGAGCAGAGATGTTGTTTTTTATGAGATGAGTAGCTGGTATAAACCAGTAAATATGATTGATGATGTAGATGTACAAAATGGTAATGCTGCACATAATTCACAGCAGCAGTCACAAAATATTAGTGGACCTGGAACGTCCTCTAGCAGCGGTTCACATTCTTCGCCATGGGCAGGCAGATTGAGATCAGGAGAATCTTCTCAAAGCAATGCAGATAGTGGTGTTCAGATATCACGAAAAGGAAAAGAGAAGGTAGATCAACCCATGTTTGATGTGAATGCAAGTCACTCTTATGTGGATGGTGAATCCGGTGGCTCAGAACAGAGCATTGATGATGAGTTGGGTATTCCTTCTATTGTTACACCCGGAGTAAGGAAGACCAGGGATGTTTTGAGAGCACCTGGGAGTGAACGTACTTTGCGCAGGTCTACCAGAGCTAGGTATCCTATGGATAGGCTGAAATATGATGGATTTATAGCCATTCACTATGCATATATGGTCAAAGTGATACAGGAACCAGAACCCACTTCTTTTGAGCAAGCCATGGGAAAAGAAAAATGGGAGAAAGCCATGGATGAAGAAATGGACGCCTTGGAAGCAAATGCTACATGGGAATTGGTACCTTTGCCTAAAGGTAAAAATACAATTGGCTGTAAGTGGGTTTATAAGGTGAAGCACAATGCAGATGGTTCTGTGAACAGATACAAGGCAAGATTAGTAGTCAAGGGATATGCACAAACATATGGCATTGATTATGAAGAAACATTCAGTCCGGTTGCAAGGATGGCAACCGTAAGAGCAGTCATTGCTATGGCTGCATCAAAGAAATGGTCTTTACATCAGATAGATGTAAAGAATGCCTTCTTACATGGTGATTTGCAAGAAGAGGTCTATATGGAGCAGCCACCAGTTATGTGCATGCTGTTCATCCTGAGTTTTTTGCAGGTTGAAGAAAGCCTTGTATGGCTTGAAGCAAGCACCTAGAGCATGGTCTGACAAGATAGGACAGTATCTTGTCACTATTGGCTTTCAGATTTCCAAGGCAGATTTCTCACTTTATGTGAGAAAAACAGAGAAAGGTATTATGCTACTTGTCATTTATGTTGATGATTTGATTATGACAGGTGACAGTGATGAAGATATCCTTCATGTGAAAATGCTATTGAAGCAGAAGTTTGAGATGAAGGATTTGGGAGAGCTGCGTTATTTCTTGGGCATTGAGGTGATTAGATCACCAAGTGGGATATGGCTCTTGCAGAGGCAGTATGGATTGGACATGCTGTCCAAATATGGGATGACAGGCTGTAAGCCTATTTCAGTTCCGTTGGAGCAGAATGTGAAGCTGAGTGCAGATGCAGGTGAGCTTCTGGAAGACCCTACTATGTACAGACGCATAGTAGGAAGTTTAATTTATATGACTATTATCACGCTAGATTTGAGCTATGATGTTGGATTGGTAAGTCAGTTTATGCAGGCTCCAAGGAAACCGCATTTGGATGCGGCTAGACGCATACTCAGGTATGTGAAGTCCACACTACAGTATGGACTACTTTATGAGACTGGGGTTCAGATACAGTTGTATGGATACACAGATGCTGATTGGGCTGGTAGTATTTCTGATAGACGATCTACCAGTGGGTATGTGTTCTCTTTTGGGAGTGCTGCAGTCACTTGGAGCAGCAAGAAACAGCCTATAGTTGCCTTGTGGAGCACACAGGCTGAGTACAGGGGTGCAGCAATGGCTGCATGTGAGGTAGCTTGGTTGCATAAGCTACTTTATGATATGCATCAGCCTACAGATGGGCCAGTTGTCATTTATTGTGACAACATGAGTAGTATACACTTGGCAAATAACCGAGTCTATCATGCTAGAACAAAGCACATTGAGGTGCATTATCACTATGTGCGGGAGAGGGTTTTACTAGGTCTTATTGATCTAGTTTATGTCAGCACAGAGGATTAGGTAGTTGACATATTTGCGAAGGAATTGGGTGCAGAGAAGCTACGCAAGTTCAGAGACCTGCTTGGTGTGCAGGAATTGGGATTGAGCTCGAGGGGGAGTGTTGAGATATCGAGCTCCACTTGTGATATGCCAGGGTGACCATTGTGCATTTATGTCATCGACTTGTCAGTTGGCAGATGCGGTTGGTACACTGCTCATGAATAATAGCTAGATGACAGCTATCCTTATCTACTCTAGTTCGTGGCTTAGTTAGTATGCCACCTTAGTTAGTTGAATTTGGTTTGAGACCCATATATAGGGTTCTTCTATTTATATGTACTAGAGTTCTTTTTGGCTTACACAACTAAGAAGAGGAAAACTGTTTTTAGCCTCCATCCTTGTGTGTATTTCCCCATTGTGCAAGCAAGAAAGCTACAAGTGAGACTCCTTCCTTCTCTCCCACAATCTTGACATAGTAGGAGTTGCAACATGTGCTAGCCATGATTATGCAAATGGTGCCCTTTTTAGGCAATAGACGGCCTACCCTGTTATTAGAGGAAGACAATGTTGGGCATCAAAGAGAATGATGAAGAATATGCTATCATGAGTAGGAGCAACATGTGCAAATTTGAAGATAATTTGATGTTGATGGCACCCTGTTTTGGTCATAAGCAGTAGAGGAAGATAAAGATGATGATAGTGATGAGCACAAGGTAGAAGATATAGAGGATGATTAGAAAAAACTAGAAAGGGCCAAATGTTGACTATCCGAGCCTGTCATCTTAGAATCTAACCAATGTCATTTTAGGAGGCCGAAGTTGGAAATATAACTAATGGGTAGAGGGGTTGATGTATATCACTCCCTCTCATTTCTCACTCTCTTTGAACAAATTGTGGCAATGGTTTGCTTCAACTTGAGGCATGATAGCAATGTAGTCACCTCACAAGCTTATGCTGAAAGGGAAGTGGAACCTAGAAGGAAGAAGCTTGGCAGTGAGAGCTATGGCAGATGGAGAGCAAGAGCCAAGAGAGTAAGAGACTCAAAAGTGGGAACTCCAACAACCACAATGTGTGGTCGGGCCTTCCTTTATTCAAACTGTCACTAAAAGAATAAAGAATAAGTGACTGTGACGGGTGCCCACCACCTCCAGTGTGCAATGGCAGGTACTGTCAGTGTAGTAATACATGGGCAGCTAGGCGGAGGTGCCTTTATCCCCAACAACCTCCCATTTAAAGGCGAATTTGCCCTAATGAGAGAGAAAAAAGAAAAGACAGTACAACATGTACACATGTATAACAGGATGAGGAAAGAGACGTCATTTCATCCAATGCCTATCAATCTCCTGAGGAAGGCAAAGCGCTTGGTAGTGAGGCTCTTCGTAAGCAAGTCTACAAGATTCTGCTCAGTCGGAATCTTGACAAGGTCAACAGACCTATCCTCAACAACCTTTCGTCTTCGCATGGAAGACTGGATTCTTGGCCAACTGAATGGCGCTCATAGAATCTAAATGCAGTGTAGGCATAGCATCTGTCATACCAAGGTCTGCAATCAAATGGCCTAACCAGATAGCCTTCTTGCAAGCCTCTGTGGCTGCAATATAGCCCGTGGACATCCAAAAGATAGCCCCTCCAGCATAAGTGAACGCATAGCTAGAAGTGGACTTCCTACTATCTGCATGTCCTACATAATCAGAGTCAGTGTATCCCATCTAGACGGGTGGCTATGATGGCATACATAAGACTGCCCACGGCTGATGCATAGGAAATCTTGGCCATCTTGGCCCTCTACTCATCTGTCTACGAACAATCAGCCTGTGAAACCTTCACATGAGAAGGTAATGGAAAACCAATAGGCTTAACATCCTGCATGCGGAAGCGCTCAAGGACTTTATGAATATACTCCCTCTGTGACAGATAGAGTAGTCCTTGAGATCTATCGTGCGTAATGTGCATACCAAGTATATGAGAGGCATGTCCCAAATCTTTCGTCTCAAAGCTCTTCTTGAGCTGAGCCTTAAGAGCATCTAGCTCCTCATGAGATGTCCCTGCTAAAAGCATGTCATCCATATAGAGTACCAAAATCAGTAAAAAACTGTCATGGGCTTTCTTTGTGTACAAGCACAGATCCATAACACTGCGATTGTAGCCCTGTGACTGCATGAATGCATCAAACTTATGGTACCATTCCCTAGGTGCTTGCTTCAAGCCATATAGACTCTTCTTTAGCTTGCACACTAGGTGTTCCCTGCTAAGGTCTGCAAAGCCCTCAAGCTGCTCCATATAAATCTCATCATGCAAGTCCCCATGTAAAAAGGCCATCTTGACATCCATTTGGTACAAGTCCAGGTCAAGTTGTGCAACCAAAGCCAAGACTAAGCGTAGGGTGGTCATCTTGACCACAGGAGAAAAGACTTCAACAAAGTCAACACCATGCTCCTGCTTAAAACCCTTAGCAACCGATCGAGCCTTGTATGCCGGCTTGGGGTGTCTAGGGGTACTTTTCACCTTGTACACTGTGGGAGCTTTCACTCAACCGCCAAGACCCTCGGACCGCTTATTGTTTCAAGTGTTCCAAGCTGAGCACTAATGGCTACCTCTCACATAGCCGATGCGCCATCCATATCTATGGGTGTAGTGAGCTTACCTCCATGCCGATTGAGTTACCTTCTCTCTCGTGTACTGCGGTAGCTCCACGATCCAAGTGCAAGCTTCAAGCAAGCTCCATCCCCAAGCTCCATGCTCCAAGCTCCATTGCCGCGAGCAAGAGAAGAGAAGAGAAGAGAAGAGAAGAAGAGAGGAGAAGATGGAGAGCTTCTCCTCCTCGGACCCCCACCCTCACACACTCACTCCCTCACATTCTCACACTCCCTCTCTCAAGCACAAGCTCAAGCAAGCAAGAAGAAGAAGAAGAAGAAGAAGAAGAAGAAGAAGAAGAAGAAGAAGAAGAAGAAGAAGAGGAGAGCCGCCTTTTGCCACACACAAGAATGAGCTTCTCATTCACTTTTCAACTTTACATACAAAATCCTAAATCCCTTTTGGGCGGTCATCCCCTTTTCCCCTTTTTACATGGTCGGTCGTAGCCTAGGCCCTTTTTTCCATTGTCCTTCTATCTTCCTAGCTTCCTTTCCACTGCCCGTCTACATTTACAAATTGCACGGGTGAGAGCCCGGTGCTCCTTGAATTAAACCATGATGCACTTGCGCTCTTTTACAAAAGTTTCGACTTGCGCTTTTCCTTGTGCGTCTTTCTCCCTTATTTATGACTCTTCTCCTTGTGGATCTTTGTCTTCCGTTTCTCTTTGCCTTGGCCTTTGTCTTTGTCTTCTGCTTTAGCTTTTCCAGATTTTTCACCTTCGTTCATTTGAGGGTTAACATTACCCCCCCTCCTAGACGAGTGCCAGTCCCATGGCACTCACCGTCGTAGGTAGCAGGCTGTAGTATGCACCGAAGACGTGGGTGACAAGGACGCCTGTGGTTTCTGTGGAGGAGTGTTGGTGGTGGTGTGGAAGAAGGTCTTGGGGGCCTATTGGTGGCCAAGGTGGCTGGTGGAAGGCTGTTGGAGTTGGCGGTAGGGCTATTCTGTGTTGGGGATTGCATTGATGGCCAGCACAAGTGTTGGTTTGTTGGGGATTCTGCACATGACGATTCTTTGCGGGCTTGTCGGATCGTAAGGGATAAGCATTCAGAGTTGGGTGTTGATGAAGAGCGAATGACACTTTCGTTGGAGTCTTCAATACCTTCAATTGAAAACCTCTCATGTGGTCTCTCCCTAAGGGTAGTGCCAGTCTTCTCTATTGTGCACAAGACATAATGCAATTAGTTTGGGAGACAGGTCGAACTCTAAGCAAGCTGAGAGTATTGTCCTGCACTTGAGGACCCAAACTGTGTATATATTTCGGTGCAGGTATTATGTGAGTGCTTGTGCATACTTAGATATTACTTAGTTAGAAGACTGTCGGCCTCTTCCTTGTATAGCAATGGGTCAGTGAAGCAAGGGGCTAAGTTGATGGAAAATTTTGTCGATGAAGACGGGGAGTACACTTGAAGATTGCTTGAGACATCATTATGGTCTTGTCAAGGCCATGTAGCATAATTGAGCTCCTTGATGTCTAGCTCTTGGTAGCCAGTGACTACTTGTAGTGCTTGAAAAGTATAGTGTACTTTTCCAGTGTCTTTCATGCCTTGCTTACCACTGTTGATTGTAATGGCATTGAGATGGAGTGCAAAAGAAATGGCAAGTGGTTCAGGGTGACAGGTCTAACCATAGGCGAGGTGAGCTCCCTAGGTATGTCCTGCCCTTGATGTGCCCTGAACAATTGTGGGGGATGTACAAAGGGCTAGGGAATTAGGGACGGAGCCAGCCGACCAAGGTCACTGGATGTACCTAATTTGAGGACCCCTAGGTGTGGTGCTGTGATCATGTGCTTTTTTTTTTCTTGGTTCTTTTTCTTTTTCTTTCTTTCTTTCTTTCTTTTTCTTTCTTTCTTTCTTTTTTTTATTAGTGGGAAAAGTGAATACAATCAATGCCATACATTGAGGCTGTTAGCCTTTCATTTGGATTGAGAAATGTTGGGATTCAAAGGCTATGAATAATTGATATTACAGAGATGATTGTGTCACCAGCCTTGATGCTAGAGGAACTGTTGTTGAGATGAAGAGATCCACCTGAGATTTTGCAAACCTCTTTGTAACATGTGAGACATCGAACAATTGAGGTAGCACTTGGAGTGAGCTGTGCATGGACAAGGGTAGAGCATCTTGTGAATTGAATCCTAGATGATGAAGAGACGTTCGCCCTTGTTAAGAGCGTGGCTCCTACCCAAACATAGAGTTTGGCCAAGAAGGAGGAGGTAATCGATGATTATGCTTTGGCCATGCTTAGTTGCAATATGTGCTTTTTCTGCAGAGGTATCCTTGGGTTCTCATCCAGTTGTGTTTCCGTCATGGCTTTTGTTTCTTGGTATTCCTGTCACTTCCTCCATAATGGTTCTTTGTGGGGTTGGTGGTTTTGTGGTGACTTGGATATTAAACGCGTCTAGACATTGACATGTGTCATTTTGCATCCATTTGTCACTTCGTGAGAGTATATGCTCGCTTGCGTTAAGTACACCGAACCAATGCAATCATGTTAAAACATAATTTTTCAGAATGCTATGATGCCCATCCCCTTACTTATTAAGGTCGCATACATTAACGGTAGGTGAAGGAAGTGTGTACAAGTGGGGATCTTGCCCCTTTACTCATAAAAAACAAAAAGTTATGGCATGATGACTTATCAAGCTACTTGTACATCATAGGGGCTTAGTCGATAGGTACTAGGCGGGGTGAGTCCGGTTGGCTAGGCGACCGGGGCAGTGCTCGTGCGGGGCTCTCATGAGGTTGGGCAGGAAACATGTCGGCTGGGACGTGAATGGTGTAGTCCCGGGATGCAACCTTTTCCAAAATGTCTTTAAACAGTTCATTAAATTCTTCCCTATCCCAGACCGCCTTTTCTCTTCGTGGGCACCTAGTGCCCGTTGGGGGTCTGTGCAACTAGCGTTGCCACCTGCTGCGCGTTTCTTTGAGTCTCGACTCTCTTGGCCCGGGGATTCTTCGGCCCTCATTTGGGTCGGTGTCGCTAAGGCCCTCGCTTCTTTGCATATTTCTTGAGAGTGGGTACATAGCGTACCGGTGGAGGGGCACGTGCCGCATGCTCCCGTCATCTGTGAAGAGCGTCTTTGCATGCCAGATGTCTGTGGTTCTCCATGTGTTCCGTCTGGAAGCCTGTAAGATGCAATCCAAGGGTTAGGCCTTGATATGGAATAAGATTGTTCGCATACGACGGATTTTCGTGTGGGTTGTCAAATGCATATGACTAGAAGAGAAGGCGCGGAACATGTTGTACTCGTTGTAATGGTGTCCCTCTGGCCTCTAACTACGAGCAAATCTTGACTCATGCCAAGTTACGTCGGTTGGTGGTCCTACGTTTGGAGGGCTCATCCTTGGAAGGATAGGCCGGGAAGGGAAAGTGTGTAGAGAGGGACTGCGCCCTACTTACATCATGAGGGACGTTGGCCAAGGTTTTCCATGGTGGCAATGTGGGCGCATGCCCTTTGCTCGGAGGCGGACATGATCTGGTGAAAGGGGGACCGGCTTAGTGTAGCCTGTTGGCCCTGATTCTTCTGTCTGCGCTTGGGTTTTTATTGCTTGTGTATGTTGATGATGTTTATACAGGGTCACAAAAGTCATTGTTTATTTATATTCATATCCATGAGTCCATGTCGCTTTACGAGGATAAAAACCAATTGTAGAACTCAGGATTGTACTGGAGTGTGGCACACGCATCCAGCACTCATGGCAGCTTACTCAGTACCAATAGATATTTTGCCACATCGAGCAGCATGGAACCTTGTTTGAGTCTATTGGCAACGTGTAACTCCTCCTCAATGAGAACCTTATCAATCAAAGGGCTCTCTAGGCTAGTTTCAGCTAAGTCCGTACCCCGAATGTCAGTTAGCTCTCGAAGGGAAGTTGGTGCCACATAGGTTGGGTCTCTTTGAGACCGCCATTTGGCCAATCGCTCCTCAAAGACTGTCATGATCTGAGCCCCTACTTCGGCCATTGCAATGCGGCGTTCGCACCAACGCTGCTCAAATTGACTCTGGCCTGCTGATAGTCACTTTAGTTGCTCTATGTCTACGAGATTTGGTCGGCAGAGCACTTCATTGAACGTGATGGTTAAGCGCAGTTCGTCAGCCTCCTCGTCAGAGATGAGTCGCATGTGTTCATGTAAGAGCTTGTTATAGTGCTCGTTAAGATGTTCTTGCTCTTCCCAAGATAAGGGGAATGGCAAGTATTCTTCGAGCTACTCCTTAGGGAATGCACCCATGTCCGCAAGGATGTAGACACGTGGGAACACTTTGAGCTTAGCATCCAACTCAGTTAAGCATTCTGTGACACTTCTATGTTCAACGAAGGCTTACTCGCTTGCTATCTCATGCAAAGTTCTAAGAGTTTCCTTAGGCTTTAGCATAGCTGGGGGTTCAGGCCTATATGAGCAAGATTGGTCAACGCTAGGATTGCTCATGCTCTTGGGGTTCTCACGTTTCTCCTGAGGTTTTGCTGCTATTTTGTCATGGTTCTTCTCGGATGTGGCTGGTATAGATTTGTCACCCTATTGTGCTAGTGTTGTATCCACTCTTGATTGGTCGATGTGAGTTCTATTGCCGATGGATTGAGTGTTGAAAGCAACTGTTGATGGCAACAGCTGCTTTGATTTTTCAGAGCATATGGATGTGTCTGAGGTTTCACCGCTATTAAGAGAGACATCAATGGATTCATTGGTGGACAAATTCGATGCTTTATTCCCCAGCTCTCCAGCGCTCTTGGTCTCAATGCTCTTGGGGTCCACAACCACCTGTAGCTGCTGTTGTTTTTGTTGTTTTCTCCTTTTTTTCCTGGTCAATGAAGGTGCATCTCTCAACAACTCAAGACCTTGGACTAGGCCAACCGTTGATGTGCTTGGTTGGGCCTTAGCATTCTCTTTCTCTAGTGTGTCCTTACGGGACATGGCCGTGGCCTGCTGAATAGCCTCGCTAGGTTGTGAGAGCACAACTACCTCCCTTTTTGGAGAGTCTAGCCCTTCAGCCAACTCCCTTGTGTTTAACTCCTCCAGCCTAGGCTTTAGGCACTTTGAAAGTGCTGGAGTTGTCGAGGAAGTTGGTTGCGACACCTCCTCCACAGGTAAACTACTAAGGACACGTTCCACAAGGGGCATTGTCATGGCCAAAGATTGTGACTGCTGTGGTCCCTGATTGGAAGTAGTGGTGGCTAGTTCAGTGGACTAACTACCATTGGTAGACTGCGGTGTCAAGTCCTTAGGCAGATCAGAAGTGGTCGTGCCTTTTGTTGCCCTTTGCACATTCACTTGTGTAGGTTGAGCAATAGCACGAGGTTGCTACTGTCGTGCTTCCCGTGTCCATTTAGGTAAAGAGGATGTAGGAGATTTGGGACTCCTACATGGGCTTGGCACTGACTGGAGAATTTGCTCGTGATTGTTAGATGATTCTGTCATTAGCTTTGTTGAGCAATCAGCCTTATCATGAGCAATGTTGTGCCTATGGTGCTCATTATCCTCTTGGGAAGTCAAAGGCTCCTTGGGCACTAGTGGACCTTGTGCACGCTTGACAGTTACCTCTGATATTTGCTTGCTAAGCCCGCTAGACTGAGGATCTACTTTTTGATAGGTCATGTTTGGCTTCTTGATTTCAATCGTGAGGGGCTCAATCACTCCAATATTTTTGGTTCGAGACGTGGATTTTCGTTTAGGTTTCCTCCTATGCCTCTTTGCTTTTGATATAATTTGGGTTTCTGACAGAGGTGGTTTAGTAGGGGGTTTTGGTACCAAATCCATCGGTTGCCTGCATAATACCCTTGAGCATGAAGCAACACCTTGGATATCCATCGTGGCGTTGTGCTAGCTCTCCATTGATGCCTTCGTCTATAAGGCTTGGGCTTCTTTCGTGGTCTTCTATGATATTTGTAAGTCCAAACCCTATCCCTGGCCTTGTCTCTTGACCTTTTTGTTCCAAGTATGGCCTCACTCACTAGTTCTCTTTGTTCGACCTGTGCTTGTATAAACTCTTCCAACAAGTCCTTGCCCTCGTTTGTAGGCTTGACTGTTATGTCAGCACCTTGCTTGCCTTTTCCTCGAGGTTTGATGAGGTCACCCTTGCTAAAGGTTGTGACTATCCTCACACCCGGTAGTGTCAGGTGTATCCTCTGTGCTACATAGTCGGCCTCACACTTGGTCGCCCTTTTGAAGGGTCTTCCTAGGAGGGTTTCTTTCGCGCAGCTAGCACTATTTGGAGGAACATGAAATAGGATAGGCAAGCTTTTTGTTTTAATTGTCACAAGGATTTTGCAGTACCCTATGAGTGTTTGTGGGTGTCCCCCATAAGGGCTAAGAGTTGCACTAGTCGGTGTGAGCTCTGGTTGGCCTAGTAGGGTCCATGATTCATAGGTCAAGATGTTAAAATCTGCTCCTTCATCAATCAGAGCATCAATAGTATACTCTCTTTTCGCGGTGATTTTGACCCTAAGATAAGCAGGTGGTACTATGTCTTCATCTTCCGGGTCTTGGCTTGTAAATTTAAGCCTTCTGACAGATGCCCTTGAGTCCCCACTTGCATGAGTGTTGCTCAAGGTACATCTCTCGTTAAGAGTGTCATGTCTAGTCATCTTGGCATTTGTAGCTTGTTGATGTTGCATTTCGCTCTGACTAGACATGGTATAAACACAATGTCTTTGTGTTCTTGTGGTGTGGCCTTTTTTCCCTTGATGGCTAGATTGGCCCATTGAGGTTCTAGGGTCTCTGTTTGTCTCTATTCGGGCATGGGCTTTTGGTTGCTCTTTTGCAAGGGAGAATCCATGCTCGTGTAGAGCCATTGCTACACCGGGGTACAATTTGGAGAACCTATCACATCGCGCGTTTTCTCTCCAACCTACTCGGGGGAGGTGCACAGGGGGCAAAGCCCCCTCTACGGGGGTCCCGGGGGGCAGTCCCCCCCAGCCCGCAGGGTCGTTACGGTAAACACCATGTGCAATTTGGAGGACCATTTATAGCCAAATTTTGAACTACTTACTCTAAGTTTCAGCCCAGTGACGGATTTGTGATGTGCCTTTAGCTCTACGTAGCCTTTGGGGTCAATTTCGGGGTTTAGATGCGTCAAAATTTGTGTTGTAGATACCTGTCCGATTTTGACAGTTTTTTGTCTGATTCTCATATGTTTGATTTTTAGGAGTCCGATTATTAGAATCGGATGTCCGATTTTGGGTTGGTCCGATCAGACTAGTGGTCCGATTTTGGTCACGTCCGATTCTGGGAGTCGGATCGAAAAAGTAGTCCGATTTTCAAAGTGGTTCGATTCTGGGAATCGGATCAGATAGGGTGGTCCGATTCTGGACTAGTCCGATTCTGGGAATTGGATCGGACAGGGTGGTCCGATTCTAGTAGTCGAATTGTCTGATTTTGGACTAGTCCGATTCTAGGTGGTTTGATTCCGGGTGGTCCGATTTTGGACTGGTCCGATTCTAGGACTCGGATAGCCTAGTCTGACGATGCGGCCGATGGCCCGTGAGTTGCACGCGATGCCTCTAGGCTGATGTCTACTACATTGAATCATCCAGCGCCTTCCAAATAGGTATAAAACACTACAAGGAAATGCCAGACATGCTTGGAATCACTATGATGCTCGAGTCAAACGGCACTCCAAGGGTCTGTGCCCCTATTTCCCTGTTTTAGCTTGTTATATAGCAACAGAAAACCCTACTGTTTGCTTCTTTTTCTTTGTTTTTTTCCTATCCTAAATGCATACACACCTACACTACTCCAACATGCTTTTCCAAATCCAAAAAACCAAAAACCTACTTGCTAAGGAGATCGAATACCTCTTCAAACTCCCTCGCTTCCTATCTATCTACCTCAAGCACCGGTTAGGGGAAAACCCTACTCCCATGCTCGATTCGAAGCGCGCAAGCGCTCAAGGCTTGAATCTGTTGGTCCTAACAACGGAACCAAAATGTGGGAGCTTTCACTCAACCGCCAAGACCCTCGGACCGCTTATTGTTTCAAGCGTTCCAAGCCGAGCACTAATGGCTACATCTCACATAGCCAACGCGCCATCCATATCTACGGGTATAGTGAGCTTACCTCCATGCCGATTGAGTTACCTCCTCTCTTGCGCACTCCGGTAGCTCCACGATCCAAGTGCAAGCTTCAAGCAAGCTCCATCCCCAAGCTCCACGCTCCAAGCTCCATTGCCGCGAGTAAGAGAAGAGAAGAGAAGAGAAGAGAAGAAGAGAGGAGAAGATGGAGAGCTTCTCCTCCTCGGTCCCCCATCCTCACACACTCACTGCCTCACACTCTCACACTCCCTCTCTCAAGCACAAGCTCAAGCAAGCAAGAAGAAGAAGAAGAAGAAGAAGAGGAGAGCCACCTTTTGCCACACACAAGAATGAGCTTCTCATTCACTTTTCAACTTTATATACAAAACCCTAAATCCCTTTTGGGCGGTCATCCCCTTTTCCCCTTTTTACATGGCCGGCCGTAGCCTAGGCCTTTTTTCCCATTGTCCTTCTATCTTCCTAGCTTCCTTTCCACTACCCGTCTACATTTACAAATTGCACGGGTGAGAGCCCGATGCTCCTTGAATTAAACCATGATGCGCTTGCGCTCTTTTACAAAAGTTTTGACTTGCGCTTTTCCTTGTGCGCCTTTCTTCCTTATTTAGGACTCTTCTCCTTGTGCGTCTTTGTCTTCCATTTCTCTTTGCTTTGGCCTTTGTCTTTGTCTTCTGCTTTAGCTTTTCCGAAATTTTCACCTTCGTTCGTTTGAGAGTTAACATACACCCACTTGTATGGCAAAGCCTTCTTACACTGAGGTAAGGAAACCAAATCCCAAGTCTGATTCTTATGCAATGAGTCAAGCTCAGACAGCATAGCCCTCTCCCAAGAGTGACAATCACCCTTGTGCATAGCCTCATCATAAGTGAGAGGCTCTCTTGCATCTGTAACCAGTACATAATCCATAGAGGGTGCAAAACGGTCAGGAGGTCGTCTATCTCTAGTAGAATGCCTCAACCCAGGCTTTGCTGCTTGATTGACATCTTGTCTAACATCAGCATGTCTAGCACCTGGACCATGAGCATCAGCTGATGCTACACATTGTCTAGTTGGCCGTGGAGCGGCTAAACGGGACCAGGTGGCTCCTCCTGAAAGATAACTCTGCGTACCTCAACCACTTTCTTAGGCGGCATATGCATTTTGTCCTCATGAAAGATGACATCATGATTGCAGATCACTTTTCGTACCTATGGATCCCATAGATGGTAGCCCATCTCTCCTGCATCTCTATAGCCAATGAAAATGCATTTGACACTTTTAGGATCCAGCTTATTGCATTTGCCCTTGGGCACATGGCATAATGCCTCACATCCAAAGACACGCAAATGATCATAAGAGAGGGGCTTGCCTGCCTATACCTCCTCTAAAACTTGAAAGTCAATGCCACTGCTAGGCAACCTATTAATGAGATGCACTACAGTAGTAACTGCCTCAACCCATAAGTGCTGTGGTAAGCCAGCCTGGCTAAGCATGCTACGGACCCTTTCCTGAATGGTCCTATTCATGTGTTCATCCATACCATTCTGGGGAGGGGTGTAAGAGGGGATCAACTGATGCTTAATACCCCGCTCATCACAAAATTGCTCAAAAGCACGTGATACATACTCACCCCCAGTATTTGACCTTAGGTATTTTAGCCTTTTCCTAGAATGGTTCTTTGCCAATGCAAGCCAACGTTGAAATGTGTCTAAAACATCGGATTTTCTCTTTATGGGATAAGCCCAAACCTTACATGAGTAATCATTTATGAAAGTAACAAAGTACTTTGCTCCATTAAGTGACTGACAGGGTATGGGCCCACATACATCTGAGTGCACAAGAGCCAAGGGCTCACCCATGCATTTCTTACCAAACTTTTTATGTGTATTTCTAGTTTGCCTGCCATACAAACAATGATCATAAGAATCAAAATGCGAAGAGTTAAAAGGCGGAAGATACTGCAAAGCACAGAGCATTTTCATTCCTTTAAGAGACATATGCCCCAAACAAGCATGCCAAAGGGATACATGGGGAATAGAACCCACATACAAAATATGATCCAATGTAGCTCCGAATACAAGTAAGGGATAGAGGCTGCTAGACTTGGCACCTCTTGCAAGCACAAGCCTGCCACGAGTAATCTTCCATGCAGAGTCTCCAAAAGACACAAAATACCTTGCATCATCAAGTTGTTTAGCTGACATAAGGCTGCGAGTCAACGCAGGTATATGGTGTACATCATGCAAAACAAAAGAACTGCCAGAAAGAAATTGCAACCTAACATCTCCAATGCCCACAATGTCAAGAGACCTGTCATCACCAAGACACACAGAACCGAACATGGTACGATAGGTATGAAACCAATCTCTACAGGGTGTCACATGAAAGGACACACCTGAATCCAAGAGCCAACACTGCGCATACATAGAATGTATCTTAGAAGCCTGTAAGGCATTGCACAAAGAAGCTGCAAGTATGTAATCATCATCTAAATCAGTGGCTTGCATGACATTAACCTCTTCTATCTTCACACTGGACTTTGCATGTACAATACTGCACTCAGAAGACTTTTCCTGCACTTTTTCTTTTCCCTTTTCCTTGTGCTTATCATCGCGTATTTTATGGCACTGCGGCCTAATATGTCTTGCTTTCCCACAATAATGACAGGTAAGATCAGACTTTCGTCCACGGGACGAGTTACTGCGACCACGTGACTTGGACCTGGAGTTTTGAGAGTCCCTGCCCTTATGATCATTATCATGCCTGCATGTCTGCCACCTCTAACGGTCAATGCATGTGAAGAGCGAGAAGCATCATTGTTTCTCTTGTTGATTTCCTCAGTCAATAAAGTACTCTCAACACCTTTGATTTTCAACCCATCAAGCTTGTTTGTGCATTTGGCAGTACGGAAGACATCCCATGATTTAGGCAAGGTGTCAAGCATAAACAATGGGCGCAAGTTGTATTTGAACTCAATACCCTATGACAACAGACTCTTCATGATAGCATGACACTGACCGAAATGAGATGATAGGGAGATCCCCTCCTTCATGCGAAGGTCCATTAACTACTTTAGCCAATACGTTTGTGATGCAGGACTCTGCTGTGCATAGAGCTCCCGAATCTTCTCCCATAAATCCCATGCATTTTGATTCTCATCTTCAACAACATTATGATGGACCTTTTCTAAGAGTGACAAAATAATGGTAGACTTGCATAACTCATCAACTTTTATCAAAACATCATCATCCATATCCTCAGGTTTGACACCCTTGAAACACAAGGGTTTAATCTGCAACTTCTGCACCAAAACTTGCCATATTTGGGACTTCTAATACCTATAGCTGGTACCATCCAACTTGGCAATGTTAAAGATAGCTATGTCTTTCAGATGACCAGCCATATTGTCCCAAATCAAAACAAAAAGGCAAAATTGTAGGTTTCTGTAATTAGCAGAAAATGCACTAAAACCACTGCTAAAACTGGCTAAAAGAGTGGATATTACCAAGAGAAGTACCTGTCCACCAAATATGACCAAGATAACATCAAATAGTAAGCATTACCCTCATAGAAGTGCTCAAAATTTGCAGATTTCAACTTGCCATAATAAATGATAGCAGTATGTAAAACTGTCCTAAAATGAAGCAATCACTGATACATATGTCACTGCAACTGCCTGGTAGCAAGATATATCCAACAGTGAGTGTCTAGATACAAGAAGGTACCAAGAACTGTGACAGAGATAGGTGCCTGCCCCAATAGGTGTATCAAATCAACCCACTACAGGCTAACCACAGACATAAAGCTCTCAAGAGAGCAAATGCATGTAACTACCCCACAAGCTCAAGCTCAAGTGTAAATAAGACTCTGTATACATCCGAATATACCAAGAGTCTCCCACTGGAAGTAAAGTCAGATGCAAAGAGAGCAAGTGATGCTCTAATACATCAAATACATAGCATCAAACATGCCAAATCTTAGAAGGGTACATCCGGAGCATAAATCCCAAGTTAACTCAGGCATGTAAAGCATAAGTCTCAAAGCATTTAAAGAGCATGTAACTGACAACCAAGTGTAATGCCCAGTAGGTCCAAAATGCTCAAATATATCTGAAGATGAAGCTCGAAGTAACTGTCAAGCATGGGCAAGCCAAGTGGCATCCATATTTGACCAAAGCATAAATGCAAGAAGTCTAAATGTCAAGCAGTGACACTAGGCATAGACCGGTCCAAAGCATGCCAATTGAATCCAAATGCTAGTGAAGAACGACCAAGTTAGAGCCTAATCCAAGCTCAAAAGCAATCCGGAACCAAGAAGAAGCATTTGACAACCTCCAAATACATCGGTATGATCATTCAAACCTCCAGTAAGCACCCCATATCCATGAACCAATGCATACACCAAGTAAATGAGCTTCAACCCACTGTATTACATCAAGTAATTTACTGTTGAATGAAGCTCAAACGGTGCTCAAATTTGCTCCAAATCAGTCCCAAAGCATAGACATAGCATCCCATAACATCTGGGCATCACTGGGCATCAATAGGCATCAAATGGGGTGTCACTAAATTGATTGCTTATTACGCATTCTCTATTTAATAAATTCATGTCAATAAATTAATGACTCACTTTTCTTTAAAGTGTTGATGATGATCTAGCATGGCCATGATACCATTTAGAGACTAGTATTCCTAGTGCATCACTTAATGGGGTGATCAGAGCACTGTGACGGGGATATCTGGTACATGCAATACAAGTTATGAAGGGGAAAAGAAGTGTCTGCCAAGTGTAAGAGTGTACACAAGAACCAAGGAGTTACACATAAATGAAGATGGATTGAGTTCTAAGAAGAGGAAGTGCATTAACATTGTGTATATGTATTTATGTGTGCATCCAGGGATGTCTGGGAATGTTTACTTGTGTGTAATGAGTATTGCATTCATTTGGGATCATCCTCTCCCCTACAAGTCAAGGTTTAGGGTCTTTTCTTTCATTAATAAATACGAGAGAGGGAATTCTCTCACTAAGAAAGACGAGAGATGTGATCCTCTGGAGGTGAGGAGAGAAGTGATTTTCTCTTGGTCTAAAATGACACAATCTTTTGTGTGGAATCCAATATTAAGGTTGAGGCCTAAGGCAATCTAATGAACTCTCCTTATCTATGAGTCAAGATGGTTGCATGGACCACAAGTTAAGAGTACAGTTTAACAAGTTGTTCTTTTTTTTAGAAATCCATTTTTAAAATATCTCACAATAGAAAAACGATCTGTAAAAACGAGCCGCGTGGGTTATCAAAAACAACAAGATCTACAACTTTCATGTTGGACGTTTTTTCATCCAAATAACACATAAAGAGATATCTCGAAATTAGTACTGCAGAGTGGAACAACCACATCTTGCATGAAGATCAACTACTCTCTCTCCAAGAAGGGAAGCTCTTGAAAGCCTATAAAAGAGGAGGCTCTCCTTGGGTGTAAGGGAGAGGTGAAGGAAGCATCACTTTGCATGTATCCAAGAGGAGAAGAGAATGTGCAAGTGGTGTGGAAGCTCTGTCGAAATCAAGTGCTACGGAAGCTCTGCTGAAATCAAGTTCCAAGAGGAGAAGAGAAGGTGCAAGTATTGTGGAAGCTCTATTGAAATTCAGCGCCAAGAGGAGTGCCCTACACATATTGTGTAGGAGAGAAGGAGACTCAAGAAGTATCAAAAGGTGCCAACTTCTAAGTTGTGCAAGTGTTAGTCAATTGTATACCATGCAAGGAACCGTGATCTTGTTTCCAAGATCTACAAGTAAGAACTGGCTTATGTGTAATGGAGGAGCTTGCTCCTTGTCAATAATATAACTCCACAAGGGGGGGGGATTGGCCCATCTTCTAGTCCCTATTTCTCTACCTCTCTCTCTACATATTGCTTTTCTCTCATATATTCTTCCTCTGTGCCAACATAATATTCGGCATATATATTTTAAGTATATAAGAAAGTCAAGTGTGTATCTCAGATTCTATAACATGGGCAATGCCAAGAATCATCAAACAATAAATGTCAAGTGCTACCTTGTTTTGATAGTCCTAGGACTGTGTATACAGCAAGGGCTAAAGGGGGAAGCACTCGAATCAATCACCGAGAGTCAAGCACTAATTCTGAGGAGTCTAACAATGATCGGGAAGGTTGCCAAGAGTGCTGGGAAGCCGAGGAAGAGTAGGGAAATGCTAGGAGGAGGTCACTCCAGCCCCCTAAAAATGCATCGAAAATTGCACTGGCTGTTCTTGGGGGCTGAGGGGTCTTCAATAGTCCTCGGGGACACTTGGCAATGTTGAGGGGGACTCCAATGCAGCCCGAGAAAAAGCTGATGAAGGTTCGGAAGCTCAAGGAGGAGGCGGGAGATCAAAACATACCTGCAAATGAAGGTGCTAGGGCTGCCATTGAAGCTCGGGTTGAAGCTCTTTAAATTTGGGATGAAGAGAATGCCGGGCAAGCTCCAATGCCTTTGCTCTGATACTAGTTGAAAGGGGGGTGGAACCTAGGAGGAAGAAGCTTGGCGGTGAGAGCTATGGCGGATGGAGAGCAAGAGCCAAGAGAGTGAGAGACTCAAAAGTGGAAACTCGAACAACCACAATGTGTGGCTGGTCCTTCCTTTATTTAAACTGTCACTAAAAGAATAAAGAATAAGTGACTGTGACGGGCGCCCACCACCTGCAGTGTGCAGTGGCGGGTACTATCAGTGTAGTAATACATGGGTAGCTAGGCGGAGGCGCCTTTACCCCCAACATATGCTAGATAGTTGATAGGAGACTATAGTATTTTATATTAGCTTTTTCATTTTTAGGTTGATCCTTGTGGGGTTGAGGCAGAGCTTCCCTTGTGAGGTATACTCAAGTAGTTCAACCTTACAAATATTCAATTATTCTAAGGATTTTCGAAGAATGGCAATAATCTTGATTACTTATTGATTGCTACTAAATTATGTGCTATCAATATTCGTTTAGGTAGGCACATTATATGTTCAATATGTAAATCCTTTCTATCATATGTATTCAAGGCCCAATGTAGAAACCCCTTATCTATATATTTATGAGTAAAATGTCACTATATTTTGGTAGTGATGTGTGTAAATGCAATTAGGATCACTAAGGCACCTTTTTCCCTCTCTAGGAGGTTTCTTCCCTTGGTCTTGTATATATGTGTTTTTTTAAACTGTAGGGCATACTTAGTCTTGTAATCTTCTACTTTAATACCACTTAGAATAGTTTATGTTGTGTTCTCTCAAGCTGCTTATTCTTCAAGTACTATGCTTGCACTCTTGCAAGTCGAAATCCAAGAATTGGTATTAAACTAAGCTTCAACCTCTTGGGCAGAGTTGTTGATACCCTTTACTTGATTTACTTAGATTGGGATGAGATTTATTGAGCATTCATAGATTGACAAAATACTACAAGATTACTTGTAGAGATTGAGATCGTCAAATTTTTTATTTATGTTTATATCAAGATCCATTTGCATTAGTGCCAATATTACACAAGCTATTTTATCATTTTGTGCCAAGTTTTTGTTAATGATCATTTAATTAAAGGTAAGGGCTCTTTGTAATATCTCTGCATAATAAAAGTTAGTTGGTTAGTTCGAAAGTTAGTTAGTCAAAAAAATAAGTTAGTAAGATTACTAACTATAGACTAACTAAGGTAAAAACTAACTAATATTAATTATTAATTATTTTTATTTAATTTAAAATATTTTTATTTAGAAAAATCGGGAGTCGTAAATTCGATATTTTTCTCGGATTGGCAAGGACCGTGGCCACCCTTCACGTAAATTACAACGTGAACGAAACTTATGAGTTATATTAATCACTAGGATAATGTGTATAGTTTGGATGGTCTAAAAATATTAGACTTTTGGACAAGACTAGAATATTTTAGATATTTTAGAGATTATCTTAATTAAAAAAAAAGAGATATGGAGATTTCTAGGACTAGATGTCATTTAACAAAAAAAACAAGTGATGTGTTAGTTAGTTTGAAGATTTTATAAAAAGAAAAATAAAGAAAAGTGACTGGCGAAATCACGCGCGCCGCGATCATAGTTTACAGGCAGTAGACAACACTTCAAACAGAGAAAAGAAGAAGGAGTGAACTAAGAGCTTTCTAATCAAGTGTCTTGAGGTTTTACCCCCCTTTCGGAGCCAATGGAACCATCAGATTTATGATCTGAGCATCAAATCACTGATCTTTCCAAGATCCCCCTCCACAAAGAGCTCCACTTCTCAACCACAAGCCCTCTTCTCTAATTCACTATAAATATGAGGCATGGGAGAGGCATAAGGGAGCAGAAGGAGACCCCGAGAGGCTGTGAGAGAGAGGTAGAGAGAAGGATACCCCTCCAAGAGATTGTGAGGAAGAGCTTGAAAGAGAGCTTGAGAGAGAGAGAGAGAGAGAAAAGTCACCTCGAGAGGCTGCAAGGAAGAGAATTAGCTCAATTCCCTCTATCTCGATCCTCGACTTAACCATCTTCTCTTACGCTCTCCCATCTTGAATCTATTCTACCTTCTTAATCTCTTGAGTCTACCTGCGGTCGATGGCCTCCAAGCAAAGAATGTCGCGTGCGGATGACAATCCTGCAACCAACAACAAGGCTTCGGGCAAAGGCATCACTGTCAATCCAACTGCGGTTCCAGTCGTAAGTAATGTATTTTCAAATTGATAGATGCTTGTTTTGACTCTCGTATGAGATATGTTAGGCCCCATACTATTGCACGAGTATAGGTCATGGGAAAGGATAAATTTCATCTCACCTACTCGGAAGATGGAGTTTGTGAAGTGCATATATCAAGGGAAGATAATTGCACCTAGTTACATATGACTTATTTGCTAGTAGAGCAATTACAAGGAAGAATTAGTCAAGCGTTATGAATGGCATAGTCGTCAAAAGAACGACATTAAAATATTGGGCATACAAGTGCTAGATTAAAGTATAGTCAAGGGTTATAAATAGCATAATTGCTAAAATAATATGACATTAAGAATCATGAATAGAGAAGTACTAGTTTAAAGTCTAGATACTTCAAAAGTACTTAGCCTAAGAGCCCAAATATTAAGAAAAACTAGATTCTAGCTCAATGCATGGCCTATTGGAGTCTAATTACTTGAGATCATCTCGCACTTATCTTATTAAGTATTCACATGTTATGCCTATAACATGTTTGATATATGAGGATAATTTTCTAGTTGCCTCATGACTTGACTAAGAGCTAGTACAAGAAATTGATCATAGGGGTTAAAACTAGGATGTCTTGAGATGCGTTGGATAACGAAGACTTTTGCCAATCCAAATCCAGGGTTGGGTTATCAATCAAGGTAAGTGACCTATAGAACTTACATCATGAATAGTGTTTGAACCCTTAACATATGCCCTAGCCAAAGGAAGAAAGTGTTAAGAACATTTTTGCATAGTATTGCTCTTAGATCCCAAGGGGGAGAGCAAATACGTAATGAGGAATATTATATCATCTACTCTTGCATTGTTTTGGAAAGAATGCGATTGGTTTTGTTGATTGATCGAACAACATCCTAAATGTTTTTACATTCAACTGGTTGATAGTTTTTGTTTGGATGATTACTCCAAGTGCTTGTGATTTATGGTAAATGCATGGCAAGGGTCTGTGGTGACAAGTCGCCATGGGATTAAATGAATGTTTTCTTGAAAAATGATATTAGGTTAAATGCCTTGTTTGTGCTTGATTCTTAAAGGATTTAATTAAGGAAGGATATATTATACAGGTGGATCACCTCCATGGTCGCACCGCGTATTAACCCGAGAGGGCACTGCTCAATTCATGGGCCGAAGGTCGAGTGGTGAAAAGGCCAACCACAGGAATGATGTTTCGCTCCTAGACAGCTTGCGGGTCAGTTGGAGCTCTGGACACCCCTTGCTAGGTCTAGAATGGAGTTGAATACCTCCGTGGCCCCCAACATCTGGGCATGTTGGGAGATCCTATTCTAGATAAAGGATTGAGTTTGTGGTGCCATGTGAATTGGACTAGTTACTTCTGCAGGGCAGAAGGGATACTTTTGTTGGACAGAAGCGATACATAATTTCTCCTGTATGGGCGGGAGACAAAGATTAACTTGAAGATAAGTTAAGGAACTTGTTTGATCTTGTTTGTCAATAGATTGCTTTGCTCTATTTTCGTGTCTGTGCTATAAGTTATGCGAATGAACCCTGTTTCCTAAAAGGCTTAATTAATGAAGCTGGCTTTAAGTGTCACACATAAATGTGGTAGGACCTAATTAGAAAACTAAAGCTATTAAGGGAAGCGGGTGGGCGGAATCCCCAACGGGTCCGTCCTACAGCAGGGTGGTCCCAGAGAACTGGGAGGCTTCTCACAAGGTTTACCGTCTTCGACCTTAGAAATTGTT